>NC_089141.1:69570489-69915093 GCF_009819655.1 Sylvia atricapilla
GCTATTTCATGAACCCAGGGAAAAAACTCTGTGGATTTCATGCTTTGGGTTTTTTTAATGCTAGTAGGAATTCTGGCAATCAGTTTTTTTGAATGCTCTTATAGCACTAAGCTATAGGATAGAGATTTGAAATCTGGCAGCAAATTGAATTTTGCATACTCTATTTCTTTTTTTGAATTTTTTGTGAAAATTTCTCCTTGTTTGACCTAGTTATAAACCTGAGAAACACTGTAGTTTGCATATTCTTAGGAGAGACTTCCAAGAGGTTAAGTGTTAAAACCTCCATAAGTTTTGGTAAGTACTCTAAAGCTTTCTACAGATATTAGAAATGTGTAAGCTGCCATTTGACATCTAGCCAAGCATTACAGGTGCAAATCCATCACTCTCTCCTCTAGTGACCATGCTGGGTGAATCTGAGATCTGATTGCAGAGGAGAAATCAGGAGACAAATCAAAGTGTTTGTTTTTTTGGTTTGGTTTGGTTTGGTTTCTTGTGTGTGTGTGCGCTTTCAGTAATTTTCTGACAGAGAAGAACAATGTTAACTTTGAACATGCTTAAATAAAAATATGTAACTCTATAAGTTTAACATCAGCTGCTACTCAGCTTTGGGGAGTTTTATCTGAGGTTTAGTGGATTTACTATATTTCTTTTAAAAGCTCAGAACCTTAAAAACATAGACTCTGGAAGCCAAATTTTTATAGAATTAAGAGACAATGAGAAATCTAAAAAGAAGGAACAAAATACAGGCTCAATTTACAAAAAAAATTATTTGCTATTGGAAACCTTGTTTGCTGATTTATGCAATCATCAAGAAATATCATTAAAAGCTTCTGCATGCATTAACTTTCTGAAAAGAAAATAAGAAGTTTAACATTAGAGTTGATTTGCAATTCAGAGTCATCTTCCTGTGTCAAATCTTGAGATGACAAAATTTGGATCAGTCTCATAGTCTGACAAGAAATTAAGTCTTAATGATTTTTTAAAAAATTATATATTCATAGAGTATTTCATATTGTAATTATCGATAGTTAATACATGCTTTTAAGTGTGTTTCTAAAAGTAACAGTATCACATTAACCACATTTTTAGTCATAAAAGGAGTCATGAAAGTGAAGACAGTAGTATGTTTCCACCAATACTTTAGAAATAGAAGAAAGACCATTTCCTGAATGATGATCTAAAATTAAATTTAAAAAATCCCCATATCTATAGCTTCCCGAGGAGTTTCACATTATTTTTAATTTATACATAATAGGGAGTCAATATTTTCTATTCTGTGAGACTTTAGTCTTATGTTATCATTTCATTAGAGCTCATAAGGGGATTGATTTAAACAAAATCCTTGTGTCCTGGGTTGGAGTTTAGCATGTATTCTATCACCATCTTCAGTTAATAGCCCATCAATGCCTTGAGAATGACTCATAGATAACTCCCTCCAGGAGTTATCTCTCTTTAATCTCTCTTTATCCCTCTTCCATGACTCATCATCCCATTGTGAGATACTCAGCTCACAGGGAGGAGCCAAGCATTCTCACCTGGATATAAGCTGGGATTTGGGAGGCAGCCCTCATCCCCACTGGATTTCCAGAGGACCGGAGCTACCAGACCTTTCTATGAGATCACTGCTTCAAGAAGACTACCTCGTCTGGACTGCTTCCATCACCCTGATCAGGTTGTATTCTGACTCTGTCAGTAGTTTTTCTTTTTGTATTGTTGCATATATTTTATTTTGCTTCATTTTATTTTATTTTCCTTTTATTCTGATTAAATTTTATTTCTGACTTAGAGCCTCTCATTTGTTTTGTTTTCAAATGACAACACCTTGTCAACACACCTGGCTGAAACTGGAATGTGTCACATTTTGTGTACCCCATCTGCAGTAAAGAATAAGACACTATTTCAAATTCCAAATTTTTGGTCACAGAGACCCTGAGTTTCCAAAAACTTATGCATTTTTCTCACTTCTACAAACTGTGGTTATAACCAATGACATAAAAATTATTCCATTCACTTGAGTGTAATCATTTTCTTTACAGAGGCCCCTTTAAATGGTCATTACAGAAGTGTACTTCTCCCCTTCTCTTGTCTTTTTATTTTTTCACAATGGCAGCTATTTAATAGATTTAGTGGGTATCAGGGGGAGAAAATAGATTCAGTGGAAAGGTGTGGGGAGATTTAAGCCAAAAAAATAATAGTAATACCAAGTATTATTATATTTATTAAGAATGCTCTATAAATACAACTAATGTTATTAATAAATAACTTAACATTTATTATATTATTAAATAAATATTAATATAATATTAACATTAAACTTCTTGATATTTTTACTAATAAAAACAGTAATTATATGCTTATCCCTTATCCATAAGGAATGATATGTAAGTTTGCAAAAGAGCTCATTCATCCAAAGAGTGCCACTCAGAGCTGTGTTTATGTCTGCTACAAAAAAAAAAAAAAAAAAAAAAAACCTGGGATAAACGAGGCCAAAAAAGGCCTTTGTCTCCTCCTAACTGATGGTGCTACTAGATAAAAGTAATTCTAGTTTTCACTTATTCCACTTCTGTTCCTGAAATTCCAGGGTTCTCAGCTGCAGCCAGTTATCTAGTTACTCAGTGGTGAAACTAGAGGGGAAAAAAGCACTCCACCAAGAATAATTTCAGGCCTGATAAGGTAATTGAAGTGAAAAATTATTTGGGCTGAAATAAAATCACAAAAGCTGAGCTACTTTCAAGGTAAAAGGCCCAGCCAACAGGATAATTCATTTTCCTAATCTGGGCTGTTTAATGGAAATGCTTGGGATTGTACCATTTTATGCTTGACAGAAGGCTACCTGAATTTGTGGTGAAAATCAGTCCACTGGTTATATTGTCTGAAAGGAGGATAGAGGGACAAGTGTATGGATCAGGATAGACTCTACACAGGAAATTCCTCACCATGTTGTGTCTTCTGTATCTGTGAATGCACTCCTAATGTAGACACAACAGGCATCACAAGGGAGAAGACAGAAATACTGTCTGTGAATTTATATGTGCTGTCATTTCATCTACCTCAAAATATCAAAGTAAAACAAGTCAATTAATCCATGCAGATCTCTGTGAATAGCTCTAGCTCTTTGACACACTGACACTTGGCGCACTGAGCAGGGAATTGCAATCATGTCTTAAGCATCTGATGATTTTGCTCTGAAGATAATATAGTTTTTCCTGCTCCCTTTCCCAATAAGAAATCAAGTCTCAGAAGCTAAACACAACACTCAAAATTTATGCACTATCATATTTTGATCTTTAGAATACTCACCCAAAACTGAAATAAAATTCAGCTCCAGATTGTAAATACCTAAATTTAGTAGCTTACAATCTGGATCTGCATCCCATTACTAAACATAGATTTGTGTAAATATGGAATCCCACCCCTTGTTACAGAAGAGTAAAATTCAAAACAACAAAAAATATCAAGGTACTAGAAGGAAATATTGATGAGCTAAGATTAAATTACCCACATTGCATAATTAAAAGAAAATATATATATTTGAGAATATTACTCAAAAGCAAATGACAACATATTTAGAAGGTTTGCATAAATGCAACACATGCATTTTTATATATAAATAGAAATTAAGGAAGTAACACTGACATTTTCCATAATGAAAAATTCATATCATGTTAATACAGAGAGAAAAAAAAATTAGCAAAAAGACACTTGAGAATAAGAAAAAGGAAAAATTATTTGAAAAAATTCTTTATGGGAAAAAAATAAATCAACCTAGAGGTGTATTCACTTCAGGAAGGTTTTCATCTCATTCTGCCATATGGTCTACCACAATAAGATGATTGACACACTTATTTTAAGTCCCTGTATGCATAGTGATTTCCAAGTGTAAAGATAAACATTCTTTGCACAATTTTTAAAATACAAAAAATGGTGGAAAAATCCTCTTCTACAATGATGTAACAAGATTAGGTACCCATGACCATTTAAGCATCAGGTAGATACCTCCTTCCTCTGTATGTCACAAATATATCCCTGTGCACATTCTTAGACATTGAACTGCTGCAAAATAGTCAAATGCAAACTAGGAAGTGAAGATTAAATTGAACTGTAAAGTCTTGGTTAATTTGAGTTTTGCTATTACTAATGAAGGACCACAACCTTTTCATCAACCCACCGAAAACAGAGTTAAGAGTTGTCTAGTCTTGTCTTGATCTGAGATGATTTTAACCAGGCTAAGGTGTAGTAACAATTGTTTAACAGTGAAGTGAATATATCTTAATTTTGCCTTGAAGTAGACCTAGTTTATGTTTAAATACCAAGTTTGATATAAACTCTGTGTAGTCTCCCACTGAAATGTGTTGTAGAAGGGTGCAGAAACAGAATGATAACAGAAATCAGATAATACCTGACTACCTGTTTATTAAAAGTAAAAAGATCCTGAATGTAAAATACTATTCAAAACTACCATGTAGGTGTTGACCCAAAATGTATAAAAGAGAAGATAATTACAAATATGACCAATTAGATGCATAACTGTTTGAATTGGGTGTATATCTGTGTCAGAGATTGTTGTGAAGGGAATATTAAAAAGTAATAAATCAAACCAGTTTCAGACTTCCAAACTTTATAACACTAACTACCTTTATAAGAGTAACATTGACTAACAGCACAAACACACACATTACCAAAATATCGTATTAACATTTTTGTATTTTAAGTCATAAATCCTTGAGAGGTAATTTTACACAATCTTTGAACAAAAGTCTACATTTTACAAAAAGCAAGTATCCATTCAAATTTCTTACTACGTGCTCAAAGCAATCACCACAATCTGGAACATACCAGAGCAGTTACTATCAATAAATACAAAAACAAATTTATGACAGATTAGGAATAATGTTCCATACAATATCTATTATTTTCTTTGGTTTCCTCATCAAAGATGTGATTCTATGTTTGCGTATAATTAATTTTATACTGATAGGTGATCTGATACTGTACATATCCAACACAGATTACCTTGGAAATCCATCATATTTTTTTTTCTGACCTTTTATTTAAGACCCTTGGTTTTGCCTAGTAACACATTCATTTGTGACTCTTAATGGTCTTCCTATAAACTGTGGATAAATTAATTTTTTTGCACTGGTTTTATGATTTATTATTTCATTACGTAAACAGGTTTACTGCCTAGTTTGTCTTTTTAATATATGACCTAAATAGAATATTCACAATCACATTTCAATTACTTGAAAGATGCAACAGAAAATGCTGAGCATCAATGTGCAGTTTTTAATTTTTATTATGTTTACTTTGTTCTCATTATCTTGTGCTACAAAAATTTATGTGAAATAGCAAGGAACAGTATACTACACTGTTATTTTTTATTTACTTTTGGAATGAAGTATAAAATCATGTTCAGGATATATTTAAATTTGAGTTATTAGGTTCTTTGAATGGGTTTACCTGGTTATCCTGAAATGTTCCTTTCAAAATGTCCACCATTCCTAGAGACAATAAATCATGTTTTTACTAGTCAAGTTTGACCCTTTTGCCTCTCCCCTATCCTGCTGGTGGGGGAGTGAGTGAGTGGCTGCATAGGGCTTAGTTGCTGACCGGGATTAAACCACAACAAATCCCTATTTTCTCAGCATCAGAAAATAAATGTTGCAAAAACCAGAGGTACATTACCATATTAGAAGTTTATCTACAGTTAATATAGATTATTGCAGTATTTAAGTCCTTCTTTCACTATTCAACTTGCAACAAATGAATGATCATTAATTTAATAAATGGCTTTGCGAACAAAAAGAGAGGCAGATTTGTCTTTTTTTTCTAACAAAATTTTATATGAGGAACAGTACTTGAAGTTAAATGTTAATACCAAACTCTCAGTTGCTACTGTTACAAAGGCATTGTTTACATTTAGAAATTATAAATGCATTTGTTTATAAAAAGAATGCTCTGATTAAACTGTTTTCTGTAGCCATTTTATCCTTAGAAATCATTAAATATTTTACAGTGAAGGATCTGATCTTCAAGGCATTACTCATCTGAGAAATCTTTGCTATGCAAATAATTACATCCTCTGTTAAAATCACTGGCTGCATGAGTAAAATGTGTATGATTGACCTTTTTTATTATACTATTATCTACTTCACAAAATGGAGAAAAACCTAAGAGCTCAATGCTTCAACATGTCAGTCAGGGTTTTTCCATGGATTTCAGGGGAAGACAAGCAGGGTCTCAAAGACATCAAAAGAGCATTAACCATAATCTATATTACTGACTCCCAGAAAGCTTTGACCCCACTCAGTTTGGAACTTTGTCTCTTGAAAGTATACCAATTTGATCTTTATTGAACATGGTGAACTTTGCCGTCACATCTCACCTGAAAGATATGGGCTTTTATCTTCAAAGAACAGAACACAGCAGGTTAAACACAAATCTTATTTCAGTCTGTTGAGTAAAAAATTAATATTTATTGCCTCTTGTTAAATTTCACAATAGGGATGAAGGGGGTCCCAGGGTTCAGAAACAAGGATGTCAGACGTGCTCATATTCAGACTTGTTCTTTTCATCAGCTGTTGGGTCTTTTGTACATTTTTACACTTAAGGACATGTAGCTGACACAATTCATTTTTATATGAGTGATAAAGAAGGGGAAAAAAAAATCATTCTAGTTTGACTGGTGAAGAAGTCAGAGGTACTGCAGTAGTATCTAGCATATCATAGTGCTCTAACTGTACCATTTTTGATAGATAATTTCAAAAAGAACTTTCATTTGGTTTTAACCCTTAAACTTGTAATGTTGACAATATGATTTAACCTTATAAATTTTGAAGTCACAAAACAACAATTATCAAGGCCAAATCCTTTCCAATCTCATTAAACCATATGCTCCCTTTGAGAAAACTTAGGTAAAATGAATAATGGTTTCCTTAGCAGCATTCTGTTTTCCTTCACAACAAAGAGTTCATGAGTTATAGTCTGTCAAGGACAAAATTCCTACTCTGCACAGAAGAGTAGTTTTGAATTATGTAATTTAGAAGATAACCAAAAGTGTTTGCTTGATACCATCTGGAGGGAAGTCCGTACATTACTTACTATAAAAGAGGAAAATTTTTTTTTCAGATATCTTCTTGATTAATGTTTCTAATATTACACTGATAAGATTATGCTGCAGGTTGTAGAAGCTATACATCATTTTACTTGACTTATCTAAAAGAATCTTAGCATTACTGGAAATACTGAATAAAAGACAACTTATATTTTTCTGGTTTACACCACCTTTTGTGAAGAAGTTACCAATATTTGTGTACTTACAGTGTATAAAACCTTCGCTTACACCAAATCAAACTTAAGAAATGTAGAACCTCTATTTAAACAATGAAAATATAAATATATATACATAAATACATAAATTCTACATTTCATGTTAGGTTCTCACAGGCAAATGGAAAACACACATATCCTAAACCACACTGAATAGGGACATTTTTTTTGGCTTCTTTTTTATTTGATTTGTATTTTTCAAAGCAGCAAAATATTTTCAGCAACCTTTTCAGACATACATGTTTCAACATCCAACTGTATCAAAATTAAGATATAAAAGAATCCAGGTATGCAGTAGAAAATAAAATTCAGTGAATGTAAAAATTCAGTTCTCCAGTCAAATTTCTGACACCTGTCTCACTTCTTCCTTATTCTTTGGGTTCATTTAAGAAGGTTTTTCATTCTTCTTATTTTTTTGGCTCTAATTGTTAAAAAAGAAAGCACAAAGAGCACTACAAAATCCCCAGAACTTCCTGATTTTAATGCTTCAGTCAGAATGAATGGCATATGGAAAATGTTCCTCCCTGCTTAAATTACTCAGTTAACAAGAGCTCAGTCCTTCTCAGAGAAAGCCGTATGCGCAGGTCAGTGAAAAAGTATCAGATGTCCAAAGCAGTTAACAATTTCATAATTGAGAATCATAGAATTAAAAAAAAAAAAAAAAAAAAAAAAAAGTCAAAATATATAAGAATTTCTTATACTTTGATGGTATTAACTGGGGAATAAAAAGCAAGCTGACCACCTTGGGAAATTAAACATAAAGACATTCTTTCCTCTAAAAATGACAGAAAGTGTTGAAACTTCTTGAGAGTTTTGGGGCTGTGGGGGGCAACCTACTATTCCCCCACTTCTCCCACCAGGTTCTGAAAAAGGGTTTGAAAAGTATTTAAACAGAAGATATCATACATAGCTATGCAATTCAAAATGTTTGAAACCTGGCAAAACTCCAAGCAGTGGAAAAGAAGGTCATAAAACTTGAGATTCCAGGACCATTAAAAATAGATATCCCTACCTACCTCACCTGTGATCGACTAGAACAATTATTAGTTTTCCAGAAAATTGTGTGCTGGCAGGAAGATTTACTCTAGTCAGCAGTTGAAACTGCACCAAAAAAACCCTATAAAACTGATGAAGGATTAAAGCTCCCTTGAAGTCCTCAAATCTCATTTCCATCCTTTAGAATATTCAGGCCTTCTGCTTTTGTGAAGATTTTGCTCCTGATTTTTTAAAATCAAATTTGTAATTATTAGTATTTTCCTGATCGTAGTATTTTAGTTATAAATGTTCAACTATTTCTGAAGTTAAGATAAAGCATGGGGGGGAAAAAAGCTATTAAGAAAGTTCCCTAGTTAATTACATTACAAAATATGTAAATCCCAGAACACTGGTCCCTCTGTGTTCATATTCTTTTTGTTGCTAAAAAAACTGGTTTTAAGTTGTCTGCTAAACAATTGCCCTCTGATGAGTGAGTGACCTACTGTTCCTCTACAGTGGGGATGTTTTTTCAGCTGGTGAGTCAGACCACACTGCCTAGCAAGATAAGTAAGCTGACAGGGATTTTGGCTGTTTGTAGGACACTTTTCTTGCAGTGGGGGCAAAGGGGACCCAGGAACTCTCCTCTAGACAGTGTGACTGCATGGCAATGGTGGTGTCCTCACCAGGGTCAGTGTCCAGCCGCAGCTGGAGTAAGAACCCTAGCACACTGGAGGGCATGGGTCCCACACATCTTCACATGGGGGATGCTGCCTCCCTGGGCTCACATCTATTGTTTGATCTGGAGCAGTGTGGAGTGAGAGCGATGATGCCTTCACTTGTTAGGGAAGGCACTCAGAGAGTGAAATATAAGGGAGGATGAGTAGGAGGTTTGTATGATCATCATAGAGACCGCAGAGGCAGGAGGCTGAGCTGCAGAATGAAAAGAAAGATGGACAATGAAAGATTATGCATGAACAACTGGATGTCACTCCCAAGATAGAGATGGATGGGGACTTGTGGTCTCTGTCAGCAGGAGAAAGGTTCCTTGGCTTCCAGATCTGAATTTAGGAATAAAATCACAAATTAATTCATTGCACTAATAGTCGAGGAAAGAGAAGGAACATCATTGGAATAGATTTCAGAGCCAGCTGGGCCTGAACCAAGAATTAGTGTTGAGAAGATGCAGTTGGCACAGGTGCTTTGAGACTCTGTTCCGTAAGACACAAAAGCACCCACTTGCCAACCAGAACTGCTGCCACAGGAGATTAATTCTGGGATGAGGCTTGGATCCAAAATGTTGTGTAGAGGATAAAAGTCTCATGTAGCCTTTGGATTTTTGTTCATCCATGTGTGCACCATTAATACTGCCAAGGGAGACCTGGAGCAATCAGAAGGGGGTACAAAGAGGTGAGGCAAAAGATGCTTTTCCCCTTGGTCCTGTGGATGATGGGAATGCCTCAGGCAGAGGTTCCCGAGGTATCATGAAATAACAAGCAGATTAGCAGCATTGTCACAAGCTGTGCTTTGATTTTTTTTATGACAGAGATTTCTAATGAATAAGGGCCACTAGTGAGACATGAGATCTATCTGGCAAAATGTGGATGAATCTGCTTGAAA
Organism: Sylvia atricapilla; assembly: GCF_009819655.1. NCBI lineage: Eukaryota > Metazoa > Chordata > Aves > Passeriformes > Sylviidae > Sylvia > Sylvia atricapilla. The sequence goes on from NC_089141.1 coordinate 69,580,411, forward strand.
ACAGGACTCATCAGACTGGTGATGAAGACCATAAATCATTCATACCATCAGGTGGTTATAAAAGATTTCAGTTAAGTGAAGAAAGGTAAGACAAGGGTATAAGTAGGGCAGGGTGAGGGGTGTAAGGGAGGTTTTGTGAAGGATAAAGAACATTAGAGCTGACCGACCTGAAGTTCATGTGCACAAATTCACAGAGCATGGAGGAAGAGGAATTGATGTTCCATGAGTGGATGAAGAACATTTACTATGCTGGCCTTGAAGGCCTTCAAGACTTAGCTGATTAAAGACTTTAAAAACTTGGTGAAATTGGTGTTGACTTTCCACTGAAGTAGAATTCCATTAGAGACTTCTTGGCATCCCTCCCAACCTGGATAATTTTGTAGTTCTCTTTTTCTGATAATCTACTGTAGGCTAGTTACTGAAGAGAGTACCTTCGGTCTCTTTAGTTCAGTGTGGTGAGAAAGTAGCAGAAAGTAGTAGAAAAAGAAAGAAAATGTACAAAGCTATGCAAGCTGTCTACAGAAAGACAAATATACTCGTTAGTACATGCTTTACCTCAACAAAGAAACTGATTCTTCTACCTAACTTGGTGGGTTTGACATTAAACTTATAATTTAAGCACTAAAGATCTTCAATGAAGCCAAGACTATAGGATTGCATCACTTCAGCACCAGAACTCCATATTAGACAAGCTGTTTAGAACCGTGATATAGGCTTTATGCTGGTAACCATCTTATCTCAAACCAAAAAACCAAATACTTGTACAATTTCAGTAGAAGTTTTTTGTATGAACTTTGAAACAGCTCAAGTGACTAGTCCTCCAGAAATAATATCACATGCAAATTCTGTGTAAAATATTACTTTATAATTTATCTAACTTCACCTTTTAAAATCAATTCTATCTCTGGTATTCAATGTTCTTTCTTTGCAAAGAGTGTTTGTACCACATTAACTCCCTTTCAATTCTATGTAAAGCCTCAAATTCAGGATAGGTGGTCCTGGTTTTTTTTGCAGATTTGTGTGAACTGCACTAGAAGTATAACAATAGTGATCCTGCACAATTTCAAGCCACAAGAAGTTCTGAAAATTACTTTGGTGAGCTGAAATAAGCTGACTTCTGTAGCAGTGGGAAAAAACAAAACAAAACAAAAACACCACCAAAAAACCAAACCAACAAACAAACAAACAAAAAACTCCAACACTTTGAGAAAATTTTGAACAGGAATTGTACCACAATCAAAAATAAAACATATTCTAAGTTAAGTTGAAATTGAGCTTTATAAAGGTGACAATCTTTATTGTCCTCAACTTGAATAGGCGGAGTTTCTGGCTAGTTGGTATACTTAAAAATGCCTAATACTATGTGTGTGAATTGTCTCAGATGGCACCAATAATAACATTCTCATTATGACAGCAAAGCCAATATTTAAGTGCTTTTAAAGTATGGGAGGACCTGGTGTACACATTGTGTATCTTCTTCTGAAATCAAATTTTTAAATTTCTTCATGCAAGTAGGAAAAAACTAATATTGAGAGGCCAGTGGCAGTAGTAACACTGTTACTACTTAGAAAACTAACCAACCAAAGCATACCCAAAATCAACCTTCCCCCACAACTTGCAAATTGTGTAACATTATCAGTTTAGAAACAGGAAACTACCTTTATTGGCAATACAGAAATTTGGCTAGACCTTCTACTTAACCTGATACACAAAATAATTTCATCATTAGAAAAAGTAATCAAAATATAAGCTTTAATTTCCTATTGAGCTGAAAATAGGAAGTTGCATTTCATTTTCTAAGGATAGAAACCATGCAATTTGCAATCACCCTAAGCTATCTTGCTTCATTTATTTAAGCTAATATAGTCAGTGGAGTATGGAGACCTTTTCTGCTGACCAGATCCGGATGACAAATTTAGAAAGGAAAAAATATTCTTCGGCTTATACTGCCCATCTGAGACATGTCACTCTCTCCTTCTTCTCTACTCTTGTCCAGCTGTGTCCTGCTTGGGACCTCAACATATTAAAGACACAGATCCATTAGAACAAGACCATAAAGATGATCAGAGGGCTGGAACACCTTTCCTATGAAGACAGGCTGAGAGGTAGTCAGAATGGAGAAGGCTCCAGGGAGACCTTCTAACAACCTTCTAAGGGGAAAGGAAGCTGGAGAGGGACTTTTTACAAAGATAAATAGTGACAGGACAAGGGCTAATTGTTTTTAAACTGAAAGAGAGCAGGTTTAGATTTACAATTAGGAACAATGTCTTCACTGAGAGGGTGGGGAGACACTGGAAGAGGTTTCCTGGGAAGCAGTAGATGCCCCATCCATGGAGGAGATTAGGGTCATGTTGTATGAAATTTAGAACAACCTTTTCTAGTAAAAGTTGTCCTTAGGCATGATAGAGGTGCTCAAGCTAGATAATATTAAAGTTCTCTTCTGTTTTTTTTTTTTTTTGTTTGTTTGTTTTGTTTTGTTTTGTTTTGTTTTTAATATTATCTAATTCTTCAGACAATGAAAATAAATAGCTACCTATAAACATACATATGAACTTGAAGATTTTTTCTTTAAAAAAAATCATATGTGTTCATCAAGGAATAAAACCACAATGCATTAGTCACATATAATTGTCGTATATTAGTTCCATATAGAATCAAAATTTTAAAAAAGTGTGGGGGAAGGGGGGTGTATTTTTCTTGAATGCAGAGAAGTACATAGATTTATACATACACTTCAATTAAAAATTTAATTTTGTTTATTTTCATAGATGTTTGCACCCAAAACTAAATTAATACTATAACAAATAGATAAAAAAAGGTAATTTTCATATCATAAAGTACAGAATGGACATAATTTTTAGTACAGTTCTACATGTTTCAAAACACTTTGATTAAAACTTTACATTCAACAATTCCCTCATGACTTAATTCCTATTGAGTTCTATTAAAAAATCAGTAAAGAGAAATGCATTAATATATATAACTTATATATATTTAATATTTCTACCTCTTTAAACTTTGTACTCCTGTAAGACTAGCACATATTTTCTGAGATCTTTTATCCCAGCTTAACTATGGCTTAGTTAGTCATATGTGCATCTTACCATTCAGCATTAGACTAGCATAATTCCAGGAACGAACATCAATTCTATAAGCAAAATTTAGTTCATATCAAAAAAATAAAAATGTAAATATAATTTTTCCTCATTCTGTTTGGAGGAGCTAATTTAGGAAGATTTTGGTTTTTTAAAGCATATTGGTACATCAAAAAGCAATCCAGTACCTGTTTGAACAGTGATTTTCTCCTTCTCTAAAAAGCCTATCACTAAGAGAGTGATCCAGAGACCTATAATGCAAAATAAGCCTTCACGTAAATGTGAGGGTGACCATCTGTATATGCAGGATAGAAATCTTGTTTTTAAATATTTACCTTTAATGGAGAAAAGTATATGTCTAGTCCATGTTCAGCAGCACTTAAAAAATGAAATCTCATTTTGGCAATGAAAAGAAATAAACCAAGGATTGACTTAAAAGACAAGATGTGAGATCCAGATAGGTGTATTTTTTAAAGGAAAAAAAGAAAAAAATACACCATAAGCTTTCTTTACCTTCTCTTATTCTTTACTAAGCCCATAAGCTTTCTTTTCTTGTGGTTATAAGTAAGCCTCCATTATTGTCAATTTTTTTTCTTCGTTACTTAGCAACCCCCTATTGTATGGGTAATGTATCACTGAGGTTTTCTTGCTAAATAACAAGGAAGATAGTGACAGTTATGCACTCATTTAGACTGCTAGACTGGTGCATTTATCTGGTAAAACTCTAGCCTTTTTCATATAATTTTTATCCTGCAGATGAAAGCATAAATTACTGGTTTTTATATTGTAAAACTGACTCTTACATATATGTCTCTTATCTTATGGGACTTTTACTGAAATTTAGGATGAGATTCTGCCATCTTTGTTGATCTTGCAGCATTTAGTCAAACTATTCAGACAGAAATCCAATTATGGTGAATGGCAGTAGAGAGAATAGATTTTTTGTATTTAACTTCATAAGACTATAAGAATATATTTCCTTATCAAAGGTCTCTCCTTTCACCGCTCATGTGAATTAAGCTGAATTTATGCAGGGGACATTTCAGAAAGTTCCCAAGTTCACTTTATTTTCTTGTGCTGAATTTGTCCTTGGGGAATACTCAGTTTCAGCTACACTGACTAAACCTGCTTCTGCTATGGCTTTTTCATATTACCCTCTAAAGGCTAAATATACCTAGAGGATAAACACTTCATTCCCTTGGAGATTTTCAGATGGTCTTACTTTCCAGAATACTTCCAGTCACTGTAATGTTCTTGGCCAGGAAATGTTGGAAGTAAAAAGATTAGTGATCCAAAATACAGTTAACCTGAGTAGGTGCAAGCCTCTGCTGTACTGTGCTGTGTGTCCAGGGTGGCCTTCAGGCTCTGTTGAGCTACACAAAACTCTTGGCTACAGATAAACTTAGAACAGGGAGCCTCCAGACAACTCCCATTTGATCCTGGCAATCACGTCACTTAACCCTTGCCTTCATCTAAAATTGCAGGAAGAACTTCTGTACGAAAAACCTGTTTTCTTGTAAGAAAGTTATGTAATATCCTGTAGGAGAAGGGAATACAGTGACCTTGTCCGTGATAAGTGACAGCTGTGTTAAGTAAACAATACAGCCTCACCCCTGATGAGGAACAGCTATATCTGATAAGGGTAAATATGATAAAAGGGAGAGGGTTAGCAGGTGAGAAGAGAATTATGAAGGAGGAGGAACTTTGAGAAAGGGGGAAAAGTAAGGCTCATAAAGAGGAATCCTGGGGAGAGAGAATCACTGCTGTGATTCTGCAGCTGGAGCCTGTTGTTGGAACCTGCAGCCATAGTCTAGCCAGGTAAAAGCCTCCAGTCAGAGTCTGCAAACTACAACCTGCAGTCATAGTTTAGCAGGAAATAACCAGCAGTCAGAGGCTGTAAGGGAAAACTATAGTAGGAGCTTACTGCAGCCAGAGTCTGTGAATAGTTGTAGTCAAGATGGCCAAGCTGTAAAGAGGAATAAACCAGGACTTTTTTCATGCTGCAATGAACAAGAAGTCTGTCTCTGCTCATTTCTACCCTCTAATGAGAAGGCTGATGCACCAATATCCCACGGAGGGATCTGCGGATCTGTGTAGTATGAAGTGGAAATATCCATCCTGTGACCATCTGATGCTGCATGGACGTTGTCCAAATGGGTTCTTCATAGCGCCTTTCAAAGGGTGTAATATTTACATACCTATATTCCTCTTTTAATTCTGTCTTAATAGATTTTATCTTGTTGAATCCTTGGTATTAAAAGCCAGAAAGAAACCTGCAATATCTCTGCCTCTTTCTCAATACCCACCCTGCTTCTCCTTTTCCTTGCTACAGGAGAGTCACTAAATATGTTTAGGCACACTCTATGAATGAAGAATTCTAAAATTTATTTTTAAAATGTTTCTACTTAAAAGAATATTTTTTGCCTTCCATTCTTAGGTAATCTCTTATAAAAACTGGCAGAACCATAAGAAAAGGAAACAAACAAACAAACAAAAATCAAAACTTTCAGATGTTAAATTATAAAACTTAAAAACAAACAAACAAACAAAAAAAAACCTAAAAAAACCCTTCTACTTCATAAAACACTAGATAGAGTGATACTTTTCAATCCTTACTCTCTTTCATCCAAGTGATTTCTTCCATCACTTATGTGGTGCCAGATCATGACTTTCTTTGTTGGATTTCTAGATACTAAATTTGCAGCATTTACCAGGCTATTGTTTTGAAATATCCGAAAATACTCATTTGACTTCCTTTTCAGGAGGGAGTAATCAAACCATTTCAGTCTGAAGCAGTAAAATTAAAGAAAAAAATATTCTTAAGCATACTTTCAACTTCAAACATTCAACTAGCTAAGTTAAAATCCAATCTGCATCATTCTCAATGATTTAGCCTACGCAGCATGAAATTAACAGAAACCTTAAAATAGGATTTGAAAGAGTGAGTAGCATTTTTACTGTCTGCAATCTCATAACTTCTTCTAAATTTCTGTGAATGTTACTGTAGTTAAGACTCAGCAAAATATACTGTAAGGAAAATCCAAGGCTTAAATTTCATTTACACCATTTCACAGTGTGAAGTAGCACTGAAAAAAATTGCATTTCATTTTAAATGAATCTGAGCAAAATGGCATTCTTTATCAGGTGACTGTAAGTGAGAATAAGTCAATAGATTGTTAACCCACTGCGTCTTCTTACTCCAAAAACACCAGTTAAGGATATTGCTTGCATTTTTAGTGCATAAACTTTGTTTGAATTTGTGTTTTGAATATAATTGCCACTATTTCTGTGTGCTGGAGTCAATATCAAACCCTTAATTGTTTTTTCATTGTGAAATATTTGGGGTTAATTTCCTTGCCTAAAGGAAAGTGCATGTTGCAATTAGACATCTTTTAAAGTACCTGTAATTACACAATGTGGTAAGGTTGCACAATGACCATTGTCTTTTGGAGGAGCATCTAGGGGCTCAGCAGTTTACACACAAACATCTTCAACAAAATTAGGTGTGGAAACAGAATCAAGTCCTGACTAAAACTAACAGGAAACAAAATAGACTCTAATGTGCATCAAGGGAATGAAAGGAGAGAAAAAAAATAACTAGATAAAAATTTTGTATAATGAAGGATGTAAACTTTTTTGCAACACTTCTACTGACTGCTCATTTTAAGCATAGTATTTCAACTGTATTTGTCAAAGAATGTCACAAACTGACAGTTGTCTGTGTAGATATGTATTCACACTGCTTACATTTCACAAAGTAACAGAACCATAGAACATTTCAAGCTGGAAAAGGCCCATCAGGATCACTGTATTCAGTGTAAACTTGCCCATACTTGGAGAAGCATTACAGTTTGAAATGTCTCAGATCCTCTGTATTTCAGATAGGGTAAAAGTGAACCTACATCAAGCCTTCAGTCAGTATGATCAATGTTACCTTGACAGCTGCTTATGTCACTGTAAACTAGGCACCTTCATCTGGTCAGCTTAACAGCTCTGAAGCTCCATTACTCATACTGATTAGGGACTTTATTAACTTGTCTACATATACATGTATGGTGACAGATGAGATCTGCATGATTCTGTCAGATACAGCACAAGACTCCAGGAGACAGTCCTCTCTAGAAAGACAGGTGGTGTATAAATGTGGCACAGTGTCCTAAAAAAGATGGCACTGGACAGTTTTGTTTAGGCGGCAGATCTGAATGCACAAGTATAGATTCATATTTATACTATATATTTGCATTTAAATGGCCTGATCTTGTATCCCATCTACTATGTACTTCTAAGTTATTCACAGACACAGAAAAAAATGTTTTGTTGACTTACACCATTCTCTTCCTCAGAATGCAGGTCACAAGAAACATTATATAAAATTAATTTTAAATTAGGAAGGGATTTTTTTTCTTATTTTTTCTAGAGAGCTTGACTTCCACAGATCACATTTATCACTATTTATTTATTTATTTCCTGTCTGTGAAATTGTGGATTTTTCAGCCCCTTTTCCATTAACTTCACAAAGAAAACAAAACAGATAAGTTAGATTTATGTAACTATTCTAGTTAATTTACTTTTTAACCTCTGTTGACTGAATATTATTGTACTACTGGGTACAGTGAAGCTTATATATTCTGGGGTCCAGATGTGTCTGCCATGTTCTCAAACCACGTCACTATTCCTATTCTGATTTAAGGTTTCTATGTAAATCAAACAAGTCAAAGCAAACTGAATAAGAGGTGTGACATGTACACATAGATTATTGAGCTTGGTGATTAGAGACAGCCCAGCCCTGAGATTTTATCACAGAACTTGACAGTGTGCGAGTTCATTTCTGGCTTCATTTTACGATGAATATGTTGAAAGAGCAACCATATCTTTTCCAGAATTGTTACACTACAAGCACTTCTAATTTCTATATAATTTTTGTGAAATGCTTAAATCTGCTTAAGTCATACTTTGTGAAAAAAAAAAAGAATAAACAGAATTACTTTTCTATGTGTGCAAAATTGGAATGTGTGTAAAAAATAAGTAATATTATTATGGCATTAATACAGTAATATTAATCAGCAAATCAAGAACATTAATCATCAGGGAAAAGAACAAGCAGAGTCTGCTTTCAAAAGTGAAGAGAGGACCTCTAGATAAATAATATGGAATCATACCTGAGAAGTTCAAGAAAATGTCAAGAGTTTTTGTTTGCTTCCAGAGAAACACGCAAAAGCTGAAGAACATTATTTTTCAATTTTTCTGCAAAGCCTGATTGCATCGATTTGGAAGGAGGGAGAAACAGATTTTAAAAACAGACATTTCAGCCTGAGATATGGAGAGAGAAAGCAAACTGTAATTTTCAGAGAGATTTTCTAACCTTAACCTCAAGCTAAAGCTATCAGGACTTGCTCAATAATGGTGACAGCACATGATTCATTTCACTTATTTCATCTTGCCAAGGACAACTGTACAAAGAGGGGGGGATAGGGGCAGAAAGCAGTCTATTTTCTTTTCTGTGACATTTCACAGGTGCTTTGAAAGTTAATATTTTTTCACCAAATTCTGCAGATGAAAATGCTCAGGAGACAAACTAAAACACAGTAACTGTCTTTTTTTTTTTTTTTTTTTTTTTTTTTTTTTTTTTTTTTTTTTTTTTTTTAACAATAGAAGTAGCAGGAATTGGAAAAGTGTGAGAAATCCCATTAAAACCTCTTGGTTTTATTTAATAATATTAGTCACAGTGCTCAGTAATTCAAGTGGATGTTAAATAGCTGAATGCTATTACATAAGCTTTTCAACTGTAGCATAAATAAATGAATGTGTGAGAGTATTTTTTCAAGCGTCATTATGCAGAAATTTTGTGATACTTCCTGAATAACTTTAAATCTTTAATCTTACCTCCACTAAAATTATTCACATCTCAGACTCACTGGCTCCAATGCTATGTTCTTCTCACTAGTGCAGCATGGAATAACTTTCTTGTGTATTTCTTCTCATAATGCTGTTTTTACTGAAGGAGTAAAATATTATCCCAAGTACACAACTAAGAAATTGCATTAGAGAAATATCAAAGCCCTAAGCCTACAATGATTTAGACATCGAGGAACAAAATTGGAAAGTCTCTTAATGCCTAAAAGCTTACTTGGCTAAAGATTCTGTGTTTCTTTATGTGGTGCATACAGAGAATGAATGAAATTGGATTACTCACCTTTTTGAAAATTCAATCATTTGAATATTCAGCTTTTCATTTGAAACCTTGAGTAAGGAGAAAATGAAAAGAAGAAAAAGAAAAAAAAAGCCAGAAAAAGCAACAAAACCCAAACCAATCATTTCTTAATGATATTTTTCAGCTGTGTTAACTTGTAAAATCTTTCAGGGATTCAGTAAAGTCCTGTTCATATTTGATTTTAATGAAAATAATTTCATCATTTGCAAACATTCTTCAGACTCACAATGTTAATGTTATCACAGAATGTGAGACAAAGGATATAAGTCATAAGAATCTTTGAAGTCTTTATGTGCCTACAGTTACTGATGACTATATGTTCAGCTTAATCTTCCTGATTCCCTGCAGAGCCCACATGGATAGATGAAAGCAATATAGAAATGTGTTGCACTGGAAAAGCCAACACAGATACTTAAGATAGCTTTGTTTGCATGATGCACACCTGTGCTTTCTGAAATAGTTTTTTCCAAGATATGTGACATTGGCAACACATAATTACACAGTATGACCTTGTACAAAAATATGATTTGCTTTCAAACATTGAGATGTTTTCTGTAACAATTTCTGTTTCTTCTAAACTTGCTTTTAATTATTTTTCTGTAGTGGCTATTTAAGAAGTTGATCATTGTCATGTAAGCAGTATTATGGGAGAGTCAGAGGTTTAGCAAACCCGTGATGTGTGTTCCAAATGGATATGAGAATACAGAGGATCAAGAGCAGCCCTTTTTTGCATACGTTTTGAAATGCTCCTTGAAAATTGATAATTCCAGAGCAAGCACAACTGTGTGAAGATAAGAAACAAGGTTTCCCACATTATGCAAATTCCCACCCCAGTCAGAAAATGTCGCTTCACTTCTGGAACAGAGAGGATTTGCACATTTGAACTTCACAGAGTTCATCTCAGCTCTCTGTCCTTTTCCTCAGTAATTATTCTTAGCTGTGCTATTGTAACTCTAAGATATGTGTGAGCAAGTGCATACAAAATCAATCTTCACTTAGGGTTTCTTTGGACTTTTTTAATCTTCCTGTTCTTTCCACTAATGAGTAGGTTATGACATTTAAATGTGCTTATATGTAGGGTTCAAATAGTCGTTTTTAGAGGTTGAGGAGTCAGGCTGCAGCAAATGAATCCTGTGACTGAGACATATTTTTCCAAGTGCAGTTTCCACTCTGTGTCATTCCAATTGTTGAAAAAACACATCTTTGAAGTAAGGAAACTTTCTTTTTACTGACAGTTGAACTATTTACAATTCTTGATGCATAGGCATGGTAAAAACATAAAACACACTGTTTTATTTTAAAATATTTTAAAATCCAAATAAATTGGAGCTGAAGAAAAAATTGCAAATACACTTCAGTAAGACATCATGCTCTATATACTGTACCTGAAATCCTGATAGTGACAGAACAATTTGCTTTCATCCATCTTGGGAAAAACATCAGATTGAAGTCCAGAAAAAGTCTGCAATGGAAACAGGTTTCCTTTGTTCTTTGGTCATATGGATTTGTTTTGATTAGTCTCCAGAAAGATCTGATGCACTGAATGTTTGTCTAGACTAAATAGAGAAGTAGGGGGGAGATGCCTCTGGAAAGTGGAAGTTAGAGGTCAGTTTTCCTGCTACATGAAAGAAGTTAGAAGTAAAAAGGGTGACAGCCATGTGGGTCCTGTTGTAGGTAAAGGATAGGATCATCTAATATTACCACTGAAAAGATTTTACACACCTTTCTTGCTCTAGTGGGGACAGTGAGATTTTCTAGGGGACTAACACTAGCAAGGGAAGTGTTTAGTGTTCCCTTGCTAGTTAGAGCTACAGTCTGCTCTAACTCTGGCTAGTGCTAGCCTGAATCCTCTCATGAAATTGTAACTTCTGTAAAGTCAGTGGGAGCTTTCAAGTGAGACTTGAAGGGAGGCAGAATTTCACATGTTCTGAAGACCTTGGTCTTGAGATGTGAAGCAAACACTAATCAAGCCTAATAGGTGTGGTTTTTCTTTGTCTCATGATCACTCCTTTGGGTGGAACTGCCTCTACAGTCAAATGGGATGGAATAATATAAAATGGAGAAAACTGAATTACTTTGCTTTTTTTCCTGCACTAGATAACCAGGCTGAACATGTATATTCGAGAGGAAAAAAATCCAACCAAACAAAAACAAACAAACAAAAAAAACACCACCCTGCACTGTCATAAAATCTACATTGTACTTCACTGAGCTTTTTTATTGAATATTTGTCATCTATCAGAACAAAGTTCTGTTGAATGTGATTATGAGAATTCAAGAGGGTCTGGCTGAAACAACATTGGATTTGGAGGCTATGTCAAAATATCTAATAAAATTCCCAGTCTTAAAAGACTGCTATTAAAAGTTGAGAAAGTGAATATATGTGGCAAATCTGAAGCATTGCCTACCTTTTTTATATAATTTAGTAAATTGCCTAATTAAATCTAGGTAAATAGTGTTTACATCTTTTGCCTTCCTGAATGAGAAAGTTTCTTTTAAGACTTTCAACAACTAAAGTTTCTGCCTTAGTTTCCTAATTTAATGAACAAATACTGCAGTGAAGATTTATACATATCAATTTAGAAATCTGCGATAATTCCAGTTACTCAGTGAGACAAAGTAAAGGGTATTGTTGCCTTATAATTTATTTAAAACAACCAGAAATCATCAGTTTCTTCTGTAGGTGGCCTGTTTGAACTCACATATAAGACTTTAAAAGAAAAGAATTTGCAATGAGCAATCAAAAGAAACTTTCATTATTTTTAATCTTCACTCCTATTACCATTGTATTACTCCATGAAATTGCAAGTAAAGCACATTAGCTTCTATGAAATGTCTATGAAAGTTTGGGGTTTTTTTAGTCTTAACCTTGAATGTTAGATTATAATTACAATGTTTTAATATAATAATACAAAATATTTCATTATGCCAATCAAGAGATTAGCTTTGTGGAAATAAAACCAGAGATTACTTTGGATTTCAATATTATGACTTTGTAGGTAATTTATCTTGTTTAATGTAAAGCTGTCTTAGAGCATTTTGGACAGTACCTTTGGTTGCAATGAGTGGTGATCATCTCAAGTAATAGCTCTGGTTTTTATCTGAACAGATAAAGAAAAATGTTGTCCTGATGGACGGCTTTTATGCATTATTATTTTATAGCAGGCAAGAAGAAACCTCAGACCTGCTCCTGTCAATTAAATAGTTTATATTTACCATTTTTAGTTCTTTGGCAGAAAGCGTAGGTATAAATTTTAAAGAAAACGGTGTTCACATATGTTAAAAAAAACCAAAGACCTTAAAATATCATATGTATCCACAGTCTCAATAGAAGCATGTAAAAGCTAATCTCATGATTTCCTAACAGGAAAACTCAGGATCCATGACAGTCTTTCAGACTGATACTTTCCTAAAGTGACAGAACAGGAGATAATAGATGCATACTGAATGCAGTAAAAGGGGTAAAAATCTAGGGAAAGGGAAGACAGAGTTAGGAGCATTGGAAGTGTTTACATGATATTGTTGTAATTTGTGGAACCATCCTATTATGTTTGCACATAATTAATTAAATTAATGAAAGTCGGTTAACTGAAAATCATTGTCGTCCTAATCATGACACTCAAGGCTGTTTACATTAAGAAAAAATAAAATGTTCAAGTGCTGTATCTTTCATATTCAATGTATGAGGTTTGGGTCCACTTCAGGAAGCTTAGCATAGTGTTCATAAATTGCTACTAAATCACCATTGTATCATTTGCCAAAGTATGCACAATAACAAGAGTTTTTTTCTGGACTGTAAACATACACTAAGTGAATACTACAGACACAGATATCAAGCAGGTGATAATAATGCACAAGAATTGTTGAAATAAAACCTCAAAGACTTTTAGGATTTTATTTTTTTAAATACGCACCACTTCCTCCTGCTTAAAAAAGGAGGAAAAATGGGGAAATCAATTTTTAAAGGGAGAAGAATTGGCTGTAGCTTGTAGTGGTTCTCATATTAATTCTCAAAGTATATGTGATCTTGAGCATATCTAGCACAATTATACAATTTTTGTGAAGCAGAAAGTGGAAAATTCTTACTTGTCAAATCCTAAAAATAAAAAGGGAAATGATAAATGACATGCAAATGAGAGAGAAGTTCAGCCACTGTTTTCATGAAGAATATAAACTCATTTAATTTGTCCAGATGATTTAATTGCATATTATTTTCTGAGGTGTAAAACTGTGCTGTTATAGTTTATTTTTCCAGCAGAAACAATGAGGTGCCAAAAATGAACATGTAAAAATCTAAATGAAAGCATAGAATAACTAAAAATCTTTAATAAATCACATATCAGTTTTAAAGGAAATGGAAAAAAATAGAATACATCATTTAAATGAAGGCATACATACTGCCTATAAAATAGAAGTGAAATTTGAGTGTTTAAGAGCTGAGATACTGAATAGATAAGGCTTTTTTTTACCATCATCCCCTATAGTATTTTATAAAAGAAAATCAGGAGCAACTAAGAGAAGTGTTAATCTGGTATTGATGGCTGCCCCTGTCTAAGGTACTTTTCACACCTCAGTGATTGATTCTGTGATGTTATGAATTAATCTGCAGTGTCAGTTGTCTAGTCTTATTTTTCTCTGTCATGATGACATTCCTTTTAGCACAGCAACCACTTGCTTCCTGATGAATTTCTGCTCATTCTCTTTCCAACAAGGAATCAGCCAAGAAACATTTTTGAGACTTGGTGCTAAGGATTATCAATAAAGGATAAGCAGTGTATCACCACCACAAACAGAAGTTAGAAATCCACATATAACTCTGAAATCTAGTCTCTGTAATGAAAATAAAAGTGATTTTTTTTATGGTCTACTAGAGAATCAGCTAAAATATATTATAAAAATGAATAGCTGTGTAGAACTTGTACACATGTGACAGGGTCCTGAGGACTGACTGTCCCTATGTGGCCCCATTAGGGCTACCCCTGTCCACAGCCCATGATCCCATGGCACCCTCCCATACCATCATCCCCTGCAACAGTGATGCTGCAGCAGAACTGGTCTCCAGCTCCCACTGCCCTCTTCTGTCCAGCCATGCCCCTGGCAAGCCAGTCCCACCCTTATATCCTGGTGCTTCCTCTAAGTGCTTCCTCCAGCCCAGGACTGACTCCTTGTCCAACACCAATGAGCCCACCTGGTATTCTGAACACATAATGGACAACCTGACACAATCACTTTTAGTTCCAGCACTAAGTGCCCCTGTCACATCATATTTCCAGTTTGTTCTTTCTGCCCTTGCTCCATGTCCCCTGGCAGCGTTGTGTGACAAGCCCACAGCAATGAAATCTGCCTTCTGACTCAAATCCATGTGCCCTGACAACATGCCCAGACTTTTGCCAGTCCCAATTTCAAATAATGCATGGTGTAAATCACCTGTCCTCTCTAAGACTCCCTATACATATATATGTACATATATACATTTAACACTGGGTAAAGTCCTAAAAGGTGACTGGCCTCATCTGTTACTTTCACATTCATGAGACTCCAGATTAAGGTTGTCTAACCTACATGTCATGTTGTTTGTAGTAGTTGTCTCCTGTTAGGTCTCACACTCTATGTCCAGGACCAGGGAGTTTGGGAGTTTGAGCAGAATAGAGAACCAAAAGCCAAGGCTGTGAGAGGGTGGCTGGGCAACAATTTAATGAAGCTCTTAAATCTAGAGAAGAAAAGACTGAGAGAGAGTCTCATTAAAGAATATTAATATCTGAAATAGTGGTGTGAAGAGGATGATGCCACCTTCTTTTTGGTTGTGCCCAGTGACAGGACGAGGAACAATGGCCATAAACTAAAACAGCAGCTCCACCTCAGCATGAGAAAGAACTTTCCATTGAAAGTGGGAGAGTGTAGGAGAAGGGAATAAAGGTGACCCCAGCCCTGATAAGTAACAGCTGTGTTAATTAACCAATACAGCCTCACTCCTGATGAGGAACAGCCATATCTAATAAGGATGAGTGAGATAAAAGGGAGTGGGTTAGCTGGTGAGAGGAGGATTGTCAAGGAGGAGGAACCCTGAGGAGCATGAAGGGGCAAACCACTACTGCAAGGTCAGTCTGGGTCTGCAGTTAGAGCCTGTTGTTGGAACCTGCAGTCACAGTCTAGTCAGGTAAAAGCCTGCGGTCAGAGTCTGCAAACTAATACCTGCAATCATAGTTTAGCAGGAAATAACCAGCAGTCAGAGGCTGCAAGGGAAACCTACAGCAGGAGCTTGCTTCAGCCAGAGTCAGTGAATAGCTGTAGTCAGAATGGCCAAGTTGTAAAGAGGAATAAACCAGGACCCTTTTTATGCTGTGTTTAACAAGTCTGTGACTCAGCTAATTTTTACTCTTTATTGAGAGGGCTGCTGCAACTGCAGAGCACTGGACAAGGCTCTCATGGGTTTCATGGTGTGAACTATTTCTGGAGACATTCAAAGCCCACCTGTGCAACCTGCTCTAGGGTGATGCTACCTTGGCAGGAGTGTTGGACTGGAGAATCTGCAGAGGCCCTTTCAAACCCTAACAGTTCTGGGTAATTCTGTGGATCCTGTGGGCACAGTCCTCACAGTACCCACCCAGGAAAGCAAGTCCTGGATAGTGGCAGGTACCGGTCAGGAGCCTAGAAATGGTCAAACAAGTTCACAGTGTCCAGGTAGGCCCAAATTCAAGCTGGGAAATCAAGGTTAGTCTCAATAAGGTTAGTAATCTTGCTTAGCATGCTGACAACCACCTCAGACAAGCTAAGAAGTAGTGTTTGAGTTACCAAGAAGAGAAAAAAAGCAGGCTGAGAAGGGTCTTTCTCAGTAGCCTCATCCCAGATGACCCCACTGCGTTACACTAGCAAACCCTTGCAGTGAAGGGGTGCATGCTCAGCACCATGACCCACAGATTGGATAATACAGAATAACAACTGAATAGCAGAGGGATTAATGCTGCAAAGCATGATTTGGCATTATTCAGTATGTTTGTACAGGCAGCTGTCTTAATTTTATGGATTCCCTTCTCTCAAGTGGTGTCACAGGAGAAAAATATTTAATGCTCACACACTTGTGGCGATAACTAAAATTCTCCTATTTTCCTCTTTTTTACTTTAAAATCAGTTTAGTTGCAATAGGTTGCCTACAATCTGAGTGTAGAGGAAACACCCTGGAAGTAGCATAGGTACTATTTATTCAGACAATAAGGATGGGTAATCAGCTTAATCTTTCTCTATATTCGTAACTGTATTTGTAGCCCTTTCTATATTTGTAGTAGTTGGGTTACATGATAATCCTACTGCTTCTTCACAGATAAATTCATCCTTTTATGCAAAACATGAATTATAAAATAAGACCATAACTGTCCTGGGTTATCTGTTCATGGGTAGGTATCTAAATTAACAAGCTGAGCTGGTATTGTAATTGTCCCCCATTAATTTGTTTTCAAATGAAAAATTTTCCCAGTGAAGAATTTCTCCTAGTTTTCTCTTTCATGTCATCAATGTTCTTATTCATACGAGTGTTTCTCACTCTCATCCATGATGCTTTGAAGAAGAAAGATCTCTAAAGTTTGTCGTGGAGATTATATTTTGATACAGTCCATTACATGTTTTGTTCAGAAATCTTGTTTGGCAATTAATTTCCTTAAGTCTAAAAGAGAAAGTTTTGTGTTGACTGATCTGTCCTAGGATTCACAAAACCTTTTTCACTACTATTGTAATTCAGAAACAGATACATATGTTTTGGAGCCATTAAAGCCACAAAAGAATAAAGAGGCAGATTTTATATTTGCACATATGTGAACAAGGTGAACAATTGAGCTGTATTTATTATGAACTCTTCCTTGGATCTTAATACTTAACTCCAGGAAAAAGTGATTTTTTTTTTTCATGTGGTAAGCTCAGCTTTATGGAAAAAAGAATCTTATGGATCTTATTAGCGTTTTTTATATATTCTCCTTTAACTGAGCAACATAGGTCAGTCTCTACACATTACATAACATTTTGACTTAATGAAAAGGAAAAGATTAGTATTATGGAATAACTTTTGCTAGAAAGTATTTGCTCAATGAAGAGGAAATTGTCCTTATCCCTTTTATGCACTGAGTGTGGAGGTAAGATGTGCCAATGGGTCAGCATTCAGTGAAAGACAGCAACTGCTCTCTCTGAAACAGCTTTCACTACAGCTAAAGGCTAGGGAGTTCAGCATGACACTGCAAGGCCCATGCTTTATTGTATTTGTCCATATTTCAAAGAAGAGCCTAGAATATATGGGTTTGACTGGAAAAAAGAAAAGTGAGACATAGACAGGATGAAAAAATGTTACAAGAAAAAAGATGGCCACGCAGAGGTAAATTTTCTCCACTCAGAACAGAAAGGTAAATAATTAACTGAGACAAAAATCTGTTAGTATAGAATATAGTTGAGAAAAGAAAATTGAGTCACATGATCAAAAAACTAAATTAACTTTTTAATAGTTTTGGATATTATAAAGGTAGAAAAGAAATATTTTAAGAAATGGATAGAAAAATACCTGCAAGAAAAAAAAAATTACTTACTTAAACTTGATTCTGCTTTCGTTAAGAGACAGCTGATAACTTAAGATCCCTTCCCACTCTATTTGACAATAGTTCCATCACAAATAGAGAGATATTTATAGGTGTTTTTGGTTTTTTTTTCAGAGCATGTTCAAAAACTACACTTGGGTTTAATTTTTGTTTTGTGAGCGTGGGTATTTTGTTGGTTTGGTTTTGGTTTTGCTGTTGTCATTTTGTTTATAAGATGTCTTTACTTCTTTTTCTAGCTTGTTCTCTGCCCAGCCCAATATGAGAACTTTGAGTCAGTTAATGTAAGGATAATATCTTCCAACTATTTCCATAGAAATTCTTGAATAGTATTTTGAGTCATAAAATATTAGATGGGCCAGTTCATTTGGTTTCTTGGAGGAGCTGCATGTTGGATCAGCATGTTCTAGATCTTCAGTCAGTGTTCATAGTTTTCATTGCACATTTCATTTTATCCCGACAGAATGCCTCTAAGCTAACATCTGCATCAATCTCCTTGCAGTCTTTGAATGCTTTAGTAGAAAAATAAATGGGAAAACAAATTCTACTGTGTATAACTTGGTAAAGACTCAACTTAGGCTCTACTCCTTACATTGCTTATGCATTTTTGTATTTGACAATGCCTGGGAACAAAATAAAACCAGTTTTTCAGTTGTGCACAGAACCATTTTACATTTTTTTCCCCCTCTATGTAAATAAATCAATTTTTCTCTGCATATCTTCCTTCCAAGGAAAGGTTGCTCAGACTTTGTGCTGCATTATCAAATAGTGTTATATTAATCAAAAGCTGCAATTTGTTGTATGCCTGGTGTTCATTCCTGACAGAGATTAAATCCAGCATTGTCATTTTAAAGCTCAAATGTGGTATTTTTTACCCCTCTAAGAAAGTTCTGGAGTTATATTAGAGTGTAAATTTCCATCCAAGGGTTTAACCTTACAAATGTGCTACTGTCAGAAATACACATTTTCCTTAGTAGATCATGAGCCACTACCAGAGGCATTGTATCAACTAAGAGTAGTTGTAGTTCTATCCCAACAGGCCAACTATTCTGTTTTTGTTCTATCTGTGTAAATAATTGTAACCTCAAGTGAAAAACAAAAGTCCTTTTTCCATGCAGAGGGCACAATTATAAAATTAAATTAGTTGGAAAAGACAGTGCTAAAGGTAGAATGTTAGTTTTTCCTTCCTTTTTGATTCCCAAAGAGGTATACCAAAATGTTAGAGTACGATTTTACTGAAGAAATAGATGATAAAATAGTCTAATTTAAATGACTATTAAAGTCACATTAGTGCAATCAGAGAAAATACAATCGTAGCATTGGCAAAACTTATAATTTACTTTCAAAACCATAAATTGGAAATGTTATTGCACTAAGTTTAAATAACCTTAAATCTGTCTGTGAACTAATTTAAAATCCTGAAGGATAGCATGTTATCTTCAAAACTAAAAAAATAAAATGGTGTATTGTAACTGGAATTTGCATTTAAAAATAGTTTAGGGTATTTTTTTGTAACACAATCAGAGTTGTTCCACTTCACTGAAATAATTCCGTATGCATCCAACAATAGAAATAGTATTTGCTAATACAAGTCACCTTCCCAATGCAAATCTACAAAATCTCATAAAATATTAAATTGTATTCTTCAAAGCTGTGCAAGATAAATACTGTTCAAATGTGAGTCTTGTTCTATACTATATTTCTTTATTAATGCAACCTTTTTGAACTTTCTGAATATGAAAGTGTTTTTCCAGGATATGCTTCTTGATTTTTTTTTTTTTTTTCCCCTGGAGGCAGTCCACTTCATAACTTGCCTATACCTCCAAAGAAATCCAGTAATAACTATACCAAAATAAAGACTAGCATTAAATGTCTAAGGTTTTTTTCCCTGTTATGCTACACATAAAATTGGCTGAAAGGGTAGCACTACTATCAGGCTGTTTTAAAAAGTCTCTAGGATGATGTGGTAAGGAATATATATATGATCTGACAGACATATTGCTGTCCATTAAAAGTTTTGAAAGGAATCGCTAGAGAGCACTTAACAGAAGCTACAAACATCCTCAGTATTGAACAGATAAGGTTATCCAAACCCTTTAATGCCATCTCCAGAGACAAGCCTGAGAAAGCTGATTGAGTTCAGAATATTTTAGTTTTTATGTTGACAAACTGATGCTACTAGAACTGCAAAAATGAAGCTTAGATGACAAAGTTGGCAACAACAGCATTTTTCACAGCAAAGGAAGCATTACCTGCTTACTATAACTAAAAGAATATGGAGCAAATGAGATATAAAGTAAATCTCAAGCTGCCAAAATTTTAAAAGAACATTTAAATCACACAGTCTGTTCACTCTAACTTGTTTTCAGCAAGAGTTTTTACATAAGTTGAATCTGATTTTCTGAGTTTTTTGTTTTGTTTACATTAACCTTGATTGAAAACATAACAATACCAATGCTGAAACAGAATATAACATGGAAATTGGTTTAAGTTTCTGAAGCATTAGTTTTTTTTTATTTTATATTACCATAAACTCTAAGATGTATAAGAACATTTTTAATTTTTCTTCTGTCTGAAAAAAGAACTATCTGTTCTCTCAAAGAGTACCCACCAGTGACATAAAACCACAACATTATTTTTGGTATGGTGTGTAACTCTGCCCTCCACAGCTGAAATTTCAGTGTAATTAGTATAATTTCAGTATCAGTTTTATTTTTTTCAAAATTGTTGCATCAGTGAGCTGAAGGGAAAATGATTTAACACATAAACTCACTCTTAGTAAGATACATAATACATTTTATTATTTATGTATTTTTTCTTGGGTATAAAAACAATTTATTTTTCTAGTAGACACCTTTATCAGGGCAAATAAACTTTATACATGTTTAAGAAAGTAGAGAATGTTTGTCTTCTGTATTTTTTTCTATATGACTCTATGCATGTGTGCATAATATGTGACAGGAATTGATTCTATGACTAGGCTGTGGAGACATTTGGGAATCTAGTAACATGAAAAAGAACATCTGCCTTGATATCTGTCTTTTTACTTTAAGGTATAAATTTTAAAAAAATATATCAATTTGTGAAGAATTTAAAGAACAATTATCATGAGGTGACGCAGAATTTCTAGTTTCTTCGCAAATGAGAAAAATTGTAAATAACACCTTGTAGCTGTGTAACTATTTATAGAAATTATATGTCAAGTACCAGTATTTGAAATACATCTCTGCCATCTGCTCCAGTCCCAAAATTCAAAATAGGAAGATTCTGTGGTTATGATACATGAGTCTAAGACAAAATGTGAAAATGTATCTATAATCAAAGCATTCCTGTCCAGCCTAGTCTAAAAAAAATGTTATTTGTCATGGGCCTTATGTTTGCATCACAGATAGGAAGATTTTTGTACCTTCCAAATAACAAGACTAACTTTATTGAGAATTTAATGCACAACCCTATTACAGAGTTGGTAAATAAATGCTATGCAAGTTTATTGCAAGGTTCCTAGAAGAGTCATCTCCAGTGTAGTGCATATAAAAAATACAGAGGCAGATTATTTCCTGCAACAGGTTACTTTGTAATTTGAAAAATCTTTCATCAATTACACCTTGTGTATTTTTTAAAAAATCAATTTTTTGCAAGACATTTATTAACTTGATATTCTGTCTTCGAATAAATCACTTCATACTGCTGATTATATGTGTGTTCTGAGCTGTAAATACAATATTTACTCCTACAATGACATCATGAGCCACAGAAAATTTGCTGCTTTCCTTGAAACTGCAATGCTTACATCTGTGCTGAATCAGAAATTGATGGGTCTACATCCTCACAAAAGAGGAAGAACATGTGAAATCTACTTTAATTTTTTACTTTAAGTGCCTTATTGTTAAACTTTAAATAAGCTCCTGTTTATGCCATAGAAATTTTACACTAACTGTTTCAATAAAATAAGGTCAAAACCAGACAACATCTAAAAACCACAAAAGAAAGGGAATCTTAAAAACAAAAATAGGTAGATCCTTTTGAGAAAATCGGGACTGAAGCTATATGGTTTGAAATATGGTGATGACTGTAAGAAGAAGAAGAAAAAAAATAGACATAAACTGTGATATAGAATTTACCTATATATAGTTTTAACTTCTGTTTAACCCATGGTATTTTCATGAGACTGGTTCTTTTTACTAATGCTGTAATTTCCTTATCTTTTACAGGAGAAGAGGGAGAGCAGTCTTCTTTTGGTTTGGTGTGTTTTTTGTTTTTTTTTTTTTTAGTTATTAAGTTATTCTCATAGGTCTTTTACATAGGTAATACTTATCTTCACAGATCTGAGCAGAAAACAAACCATGAAATAGTTCCCACAGATAAATATGCACCCACGTGTATATATGTACATAGTTAAAACACAAATTCGCTGCAATTTCCTACAAATAAAGTTCAGTTTCTGAAAAAATTTGCCTCTAAGTCACTTTTTTAATTCCTAAACATCACTGCACTTTCCTCATGTATCTGTATTAGTGACAGCATAAACAGATCTTAAAATTGCAGCACCCTTTTATACACAATTTCCTTATTCTTAGTGTTGAAGAACAACTCAACATCATAAATCATACCTCAGCCAGTGTAGAAAACCTGAAAGCTGTAATTCTTACACTATGCTTCACAGTGTAGTGGCATGGCAGGGGTTCCTTGTAGAGGGCTGAGTCCTTTCACATAGTAATAGCTAATGAGCAGTGGCTTACTTTTCTCTGTCGTGGAAGGGTTTGTGCAAGAGCGATATTTATTACTACATGTACTATAGCTGCTGTGTTCCCTTCTTTACCTATTGTGTTAGATCTCAAACCCCTATTTCAATGCTCCTCTCAGTGTGAAGAACTCACCTTCATTATCCCTATGAGAGGGCTCCAGCTGTGTTTTCAAAGAAAATGGCTGTAACTGTATTTCACTGGGAATTCAATCTTCCTGTAGCTTAAATATTTCAGTAGTGAGAATACCTAAGGGTTCTCTAGTTATATTTTTCAGAACAAAACCCACAAGTCACTGATTACTGAGACGGCAATCCCTAAAACACTCAGCTCTTAATACAAAAGTACTCAGGAACTTTAAAGCTGAATATGAGAGCAACTGCCAAGCTATTGATAGGAATAAGCATCAGTACAGCAGGTTTTTCCTCCCCTTGTGATTTTTGGATCGACACACTAAAACACTCAGGAGGTTATTATTAAGCACTTAAATCCCTTGGTAAATCTAAAAATCATATACTACAGCAAATCTAAAGCTCTAATTAAGCTACACCTTAATGTTGTTATTACTACGATGCTTCACTCGACTAACATATTCAGTCAGGAAAGAGTCTGGTGTTTTCTGTATTACATTCTCTTCCCATGTAAGAATACTGCAGCAAATAAAAAAAAATCTCATTTGTTCATCAGCTGGATTTAGAAAGCTTTGCAGTGGCATGCAATAAGCTGCATATGAACATGGCTCCCTCTACTGACCGCCTTTAGAGGCGCCAAGACTTTGTTTTCCCAGGCCTATTTTATGCCTAGAAGTTTATAACAATATCTATAATATTCACAAATAAAAAAAAAAAAAATCTGAAGTTTCCTCTTTCTGAAAACAAAGATTTTATTTTCTCAGGTTTTGAGTTTTGGTGTTTTTTTTGGTTTTTTTTTGTTTTTCTCTTAATATTACATGCTGTTTGGACAAAACTTTTAATCCTCTAAGTCCAAAATTACGATTCACTGCTAGGGCACTCCTGACAGTTCAAAAGAAGTTTTCAGAAGCCTCAAAAGGTTATGTAGCAAGTTCATTAGCAGAGTTATATTTGCTGCACACTATCCGCAATTTCATTCTTTTAAAAATGTTGAAATATAAAGAAGTCATAGATTGAAATCTAACAGAAAAAGAGATGGATAAAGAAAACCAGAAATTAATAGAGTTGTCCTAGGATTGGTCATTAGTTAATACAAAAAAAACCCACACCAAGACCAAAACACACACACACACACACACAAAAAAAAGCCCTCACAAAACTAGCCAAGCAACAGGCCAGCCAAGCAATCAAAAACAATGAAAAAAAACCAAAAAATGCACAAAAGAGACAAACAAATTAAAAAAAAAAATCCCACAAATCAACAAAAAATATTCAGCAAATTGGAGAGAACATCTTCATTTCATGCTTAAAACATCAGATATAGTAATGAGCAGTTATGTTCGAAGAGGTTTGTATCATTCACAGTTATCTTCCTCTAGACATACACAGTCCTTGAGGTGCTAGAGTATGTCCAAAAAAGGGCAACAAGGCTTAGGAAAGAAAACATGGTTTAAGAAGAATGGCTGAAAGAGCTGGGGTTTTTTAGGCTCAGGAAGTGGAGGCTCAGAGGTGACCTCATGACTCTCCATAACTGCCTACCTGACGGATCGTGTGTAGTGAGGTCTCTCCTACTGTATCTACAGTGAGAGGACTAGAAGAGATGGCCTTAACTGAGACAGAGGAGATTCAGATTAGATACTAGGGGAAAAAAAAAAATCCCTGTTAGAGTGGCATTTGAATAGGTTACCCAGGGAGGTGATATGGTTTAGTAGTTTAAGGGTTAACATGGTAGTGCTGGGTTGATGGTGGACTTGGGGATTTTAAAGGTCTTTGCCAACTTCGGTGATTCTATGATTCTTTCATTTTTGAATTTTCCAAAATGTTTCAAATATTTCCAAAATCTTTGATGTAGATGTAGTAACTCAGCAAATTCGCCCCCGAAATTGTACAACAAGCTACATGCTCTCCTCAGGCAGAATAGACAATTTGCTGTGGCCACTGTATGCAACAGTATTACTCATATACTATTCATTATATTTTGCTCTTTTATTCTTTAGTGACTCTAAATCTACTACCCTTACATTGTTTTTAGGGTGTCTGTTACCATAGTGATATACAATGTGTGCCTAGCTGTCTCTTTTCCTGTCAGTTAAGCCTTGGTTAGTAATACAGATATTGAAAAACTCTTTGCTTAAAATGCTTCCAAATTTTCTCTACATTACATGAAAGCCTTGTTTCAGGTGATAGCTTAGAATTACTGATCTTTGACTTTCCCATTCCTTGGGTAATTTGTCTGAGTTTTTGCTAGGCAATTGTGTTACTTGAAGCACTAGTCTGTAATATCAACAATGCTGCTGAGCCCTCTTTGCAGTGTTGTCAGTTCTAACTGTTCTTTATGCCTGCAGCTCTTAGTGCAGAAGAGAAGCTTTAAGAGCCATTAGATTCTTTTGCATGCATGACAGATGCAAAACATGGAAAAAGGTTATTTACAGGAGCATGTAGTGATAGAACAAGGGGGAATGGGTTTAAACTAAAAGAGAGCAGATTTAGATTAGATATTGGGAAGGAATTGTGAGGACAGTAATGCAGTGGAAGAGCTTGCTCAGAAAAGTTACTGATGTCCCATCCATGGAAGTATTCCTGACTAGGCTGGATTAAACTCTGAGCAACATAATCTAGTGAAAGGTGTCTCTGCCCACAGGAGGGGGCTTGGAACTAAATGATCTTTAAGATCCATTCCAACCCAAATCATTCAACGATTCTATTCTAAAATGCAGAAAAACTCAGCTGTTGTAGTATTAATACATAGGGGTCAAAAAGGATCAAAAATAGCAAAAATTCTATCCAAGACTATATATTTTCCTGGAGGCTTTATACCTGTTTATAGTTATTTATAAAGATGAAATTACCTCTCTAAGACAGAGATCATCTCCAAGTTTAAGTTCAAAAGGACCTAGTTAAGTTTAGACTAGCAGAGTACACTTTTAGAGTAACAGAGTCACTTTTGACAAGTAGAAATAGCCTTCATTAAGGGTAAGAAATAACTAGAAGAAAAACATCTAATATGTAGGATTTTTTAAACTAAAAATTTACAAACTAATAAAATTTAAAAATGTATTAATCTGCTTTGTATCCTAATATTGTCCTAGATCTCTATTTCATTAACTATAATGTGCACTTTTTTTTCTGTGTGTGTGTGACATACAAGTATTTTACAGATTCAGAGATTATTCATCACAATTGGACTAATTCAGAATTAATAACTTGGAATATAGAACAGAAACTACAGTCCTACTTACCTGAGATTCATAACTGAATCCAAGGAAAATAAAGAATGCAATATGAATTAGTCAACAACAGATACAAGATAAAAATATTTTCAGAATAAAAATATAGTTCTCAACAAAATAACGTATTCTTTAACATTGTGAAAACTTCGGTCTGATAAAGGTGTTAGTATCTGAAATTTTATGACATATGCAGAAGAAGCATAACATTTCATTTGGCAAGCTGGATCTAGATCTTTAGCAGATGTTAATAAATTCTTCTCTACTTTTAATTTTAGAGAAAGACAGGAAAAGTTAAATTTAATCCCATAACTGAAATTGCAACTATATATGCACCTTTACCCAAATTGCATAAATGTAGATGTCCTGATTAGAGGCATAAAAAAAACCCCCAAAAAACCCCAAAAGAGGAATATGTTTAGCAGTGAGGAAACTTGGAGAATAAGTTGATAAAAATGCAATTATAAAAACAATATAAAATTATCTATGTAAATAAACTTCTCAGTCTCAGGAATAGCTATTTAACTAAGGTTACTTCTCATGTGGTGAAAAACACACTAAAACACCAATTAAACTCAAGAATACAATAGCATATAAGGACACTTATGCTACTATATTTCAAAGAAAATTATCATTTTTACAGAGCTAAATTAGGTAACTGCATAACTGAAAATGAAAATAAATTCATTCTGGAAATATGCTATAAACGAGTGACAGAGAAGAGATTTCCATAGGGGTTCTTTAAATGGATGAAAGAGTCAAGAAGTAATGTAACATTTATTTAAAAATTACAGGCAGTCTGGATACCAAATCCGTT
Source organism: Sylvia atricapilla (assembly GCF_009819655.1). Lineage (NCBI taxonomy): Eukaryota > Metazoa > Chordata > Aves > Passeriformes > Sylviidae > Sylvia > Sylvia atricapilla. The sequence goes on from NC_089141.1 coordinate 69,607,204, forward strand.
TACTTGGCACATATTCACAAGGTAAATTTTAACTTAGGCATCTGAACTGGAACTAGATGTGAGCATTGATAAAATCCAAAGATTTATTTCAAAAACCTAGTTTTACTCTGTACCCACACAAACATGGAGCAAATTGATTTTAACCAGATCTAAAATATTTTTGCAATACTTTGTAAGTGATGGCTAAAGACGTAGATTCTACTTCAGGGATAAGAATGCGAACTAGGTCCAAATGTATCTTATGTATCACATTATAAAGATCTACATTTGGGTCTCCTTTGTGGTAATTGGAAGACAAATAATACCTCAGAAATCACATATTTTGGTTTCCTCTTTTGATCCATGGACAAAGGGAGACTTGGATGATTACTTAAGATAATATCTGCATTATAAGATGACTAGAAAGAGGTAATAGTGTCTAAAAATTAATGGATTTGATGCTTGTAATGAGAAAATGTGTACAAATGTCAAGGTACCTTCTTTCATTCCACATAAATGTAAATTATAAATGGTCTTAATTTCAAAATATTTAGGTGAATGTTCAGTACAAAGACCCGCCACTTTACTATTTCCAGTGGTGACTTTTCATGCCATGTGTACTACACTTAAAAAAGTAGAAAAACAGAAATAATTTCTCAGTAGTTCAGAAGTTGACATTGTCACAGTTTACATGCAATATTACAAAGATCAGTAGACCTAGGGTATTTGTATTTATCTTGTCACTAAGTCAGAATAATATTTCATCAGATTCTTCTTATTCGGCAGTCTTTTCTATATCTCTGCATTGTCCTACAAAAATCTTAAAAAGAAGGAGGAAAAAAAGAGTCACCTTGCCTCATGAAGTGTCATCTCTGATGCTATCAGCCACTGTATTGTGCTAAGCAAGATGATTTTATGAGCTGGAGAAAACCCATGGCTCATAAACTCAGCAGAGGTGAGTGAGTTATGATAGTCGTTCAAATACACTAATGAAATTCCTAAAACATCAGTATGGTACATTAGTCTTCCTAACATTTAGCTTTATTAAGCACACAGATCAATGGGAAGCTGTCTTGTATGCCAATTGCTTAGCTTGTTTAAAATCCATAAATTTTTAAGCTGCTTTTCTGCCCATAGCAGAGGACAAACTTCTGTGGTCAAATTTCAAACTTTGGAAGAATCTTAGATTCTGTAGGTGTACATGGGATTCTGAAGGATTTTGTAGGTGTACATGGGAGCTAAACCCAATGTGTCAATTCTAAGTTGTCATTGTGAACACATTTGTTCACTAATGGCTCTCCTAACATTATCCCTACATAATGTTTATCTATAGCTCTTGACTTCCATTAAATTTGCAAGTGCTCGTGTGTTCCAGAATCAGTTTTGGAACTGCCTACACACATTTCTCATTTTTACCCTTGTGAAAGTGGAATATGATGTCATGGCACATATTGCCAAAGTAGTGATACTTTTGTGATCAAAAGGAGCAAAAAATTTTCAGAGATAGAATTATGATTTTCTGAGAGAGATTTGAAACAAATTTTCAGAAAACAAGAAATTCATCACATTATAAATAAAATAAACTACATTTCTATTCTGAAAGTATCAAGTGACAATTTTAACATGAATAATCTTGGTCATGGAAATATGTTTATGTGGAATAATTATTGATTGCATCAATAAAGAACAATTAAGAAACTGTATAATGGTTTGTATCTGAATGAGAAGAAATTGGTTGAAGAAAAGAGTTAGGTAACTGTTCATCAGGGAACAAATTAGTTACAATAATGAAGAAAAAGCTCACTATATATACTAGCTGTAAACAATAGATCATGCTATTGTGCATTTTGCAATGCAAAATATACTTCTCAGTTTGATTCTTATGTGCCTTTCTTTTTTTCCTTATTTTGTTCTTTTTGATTATTTATTCTGGGTAGAATAAAACCAACAACAGCAGCAAAAGCAAGCCAGAGGGGAGAAAACTCCTGTTTCCTTGGATATATGTGAAGAGCATATAAAAATTCTCCACTTCAGATGCCTACATCCTCTAATTTAAATTTGTGTTAGCTGTTCTTAAATGAAAAATATCAAAGAGTTTAGTAAAATTCTGGACTGAGACAAAATCAGTACATTAAAAAATTACCAAGTGACAAACCTGGAACAGTTGCTGGTGGTGGGAAATCATCAGGTTTTTTGTTTTGATTTTTTTTTAATAATTCAGAAATAACCAGCTTTGGATATTATATAGTAATTGAGAGAGTCAACCAAATCTAACGATAGATAAAACAAAGACTTGTGGATTGTAAATGGTGCTAATTATAGTAAAAATGAAAAATGTGAACAGAAGAGTCAGAAAAATTAGTCTGGTTCACTTTCAAAAGTGAAATTTAGCAATTTCAAAAGATCACACTCTAATAAAAGTGCTCAAATTCAAAGAAATACATTCTATTGAATAAAAAGACAAAATTGGAAAGAAATTGTTCTGAAAAAGATATAAAGATTTTTGCAATTTGCTGAGAGTACCTATTGCAATGCCGATGGAAAAGAATACTGAAACACATAAAAAAGAAGATTGTCAGAGTAAAAGGGGTGATATCTCTGCTCAGCTCAATGAGACCAATCTACAAAGTTAGCATCCATAATTTTAAAAGATGTAAAATTGTAAAAGGTACAGAGAAGAGAAATTTCCAAGAGCTGTAAAAAATGGCTCATGGTGGAAGATTTAAAGCACAGTCTGTTTGGTTGATCAAAAAGATTAAGTGATTTGATTGCACTCATAAGTACTTATAACGGGGGCAAAATGCCCATTGCTAACGGGCTTCAGTCTGGCAGAAAAAGGGCTATCAAGGACCTATGCCTGGAAGCTGAAGCCAGATAAATTCCAATTAGAATTTAGGCACATCTTTTTAACTGCAAGGACAATTAATCACTGAAACAAGCTACCAAGAGATGAAGTAGATTTCTCTGTCTGTGGAAACCTTTAAATAAAGAATGGTTGCCTTTCTAGGAGATATACTTCAGCCAAACACAAGTTATTGTCTACTCAAATAAAAGTTATTGAGCTCTTCTGAGCTCAATAAAACTGGGTAAAGTTTAGAGTTTTGTAATTGGAAAGGGCTAAGGCTGATGATTTAATGGTGCTGTTTGACCTTACTCTGGAAGATTTTGTGGTGGATATCCTTAGTTATTTCTGTGCCTCTCACAATTGGTTTACATATAAAAATCTTTGGCCAGAAAACTCTATCAACTATGTGAAATCCCTCATTTTTTCTTTTTTTTTACATTTGCAGAATAGGTATTACTTTTACTAATATGGAACTTTGTTGGTTTTATTAAAGTGAATAAAAAGCAAATTTAGTATTTTGCAATTAATATTTTGCAATTGTTTCCAAATATATATGTATTTCAAATATATAAATAGCCTAAATCAATATTAATTTTAGCAGATCCACATAAAATTCAAGTATTGAGGGGAAAAAAATAGACTGTAGAGCTCAAAGCATCATGGGGATACACACAATTAACTTTACCAGAAATGAAAAGCACTGGTTTGAAGTCATATTGTGAAGTCAATGGAACGGATCTCCGTTAAGTATGGGTACAAATCTCTGAAGAATCAGTGTTTTAGTTTTATCCCTGTAATGATTCAACACATTTTTGAATACACGTGCAAAATGGGCATACAAAATAAAATACTGTAATGTTTAAACTACCACTAACAAATACAAGATATCTTTAATGGCATGGAGGTGAAGTAGGAGGTGAAGTCCAGGCATCAGGCAATTGAGGACAGAGACAGCTGAATGACAGTGTTGTGGATGATCTGGAAATTGATGCCACTGCAGTGTTGCTGGAGCAGAGACTGCTGGCCCAAGCAGTGGCTGAAATCGGTTCCTGGGCATTGGTCAGTGTGGGGGGAGACTTAGAGGGGCTGGACAAGGACAGTCAGGGCTGGTGGTGCCTGCAGGTTCCAAATACTCAGCAATTTTATATACATCTCCTCTGACCCTGAAAACAGGGTACAAAATGTTTTAAGTACACCATCCATCTCCAAGACCTACGTTACTGGGTGCCTTACGTCTCTGAGAAACAGGTTAAGGTTTTCTTGAACTTTTTTCCTTTTGCAATGTACTTAGAGAAACTCTAGGCTTTGCTCTTTCTTTTTCATTGTTAATTTCATCTGCATCTGAGTTTTGGCTTTCCTAGCTCCCCACTACACACTTTATTTCCACCATCCATTCTTCTACTGTCAGTGTGCTTCATTTTTGCATTTGAGCTCAATCAGGCAAATCACTGTCTAGACATTGCTGGCTCTCTGCTGTATTTGCCTGACCTTCTGCAAAAAAACAACTTGCTTTTGCACTCTGAGAATCTTGTTTTCTAAAGATCAATTATCTGTCCTGGGCTCCTTTGCCGCTCAGAGCAATTTTCCATTGAATTTTCCTAAACAGATCCCTTGACAAGCCAAAATCTGCTTTCTTGAAGAATCTCTCTTTAATTCTGCTACACTTCTATTTCTCAGTCCTCTCAGGGTATACCTTCTCCAGTTCTCCAGCATTCACAAACAATGAGAATGGCCAAGTCTGCCATTAACCTTCACAACTCTGGCCTGCTTTGGGATCAGTCAGTCTAGTGGCACACATCATCCTATTGATTTGTTGAGCATGTAAGTCAATAAATAGTCTTTTACATTCTTCAGAAATCATCTGGATTGCCTCTGTTTAGACATATTGCTTTTGCAGAATGTACTGAAGTGGTTATTTTTCCCCATGAATGCAAATGCCTGCAGGTGTGAGATTTCCTTTGCTGTTTGTACAAGGCTTTCTAAACAGACATTATCCCAGTGCTAAATATGAAATCTGGACATTTATTTCATGTCAACAAAAATGCACAATTAAATATTTGGTAAATAAAAGCTTTTTCTGGCAATGATATGTCAGATGAAATAGCAAAAGTTGCTAAAAATTGTAGACTAATGAGATGATATAGGCATGAGAGAATTTTTTTAATTGATACAGTCTAATTGAAAATTATTATTTATCTAAAAGAATATGAAGTTTTGTTCTAAGTGCAAATGAAAACATGCACAATTCAAAGAAGTAAATTTTAAAAGATATTCTTTAGAAAACATATAAATTAGGAAGATAATACCAAGAGAAAAATAATGAGGAATGATGTGAAGACTTGCCCTAACATGGCATTATATTCTGCACTCCTACTTTGAGATATATATTTCTCTCTCTCTCTCTCTCTCTCTTTTTATATATATATATATATATATAGAGAGAGAGAGAGAGAGAGAGAGAAGTAAACAAACAGTAATGTCCCTAACATACACTGTCCAATAATAAAAAAATCTGTAAAAAATTTTACTTATTTCTCTATTCTGAAAATGATAACTCAGAATTTTATTCCTGAGTTATCAGTTATTCTCTGTACAACATTATCTGAATGTTGTGCAGACATGACAGAGTTTGTAACAATTATTTGTTTTCCTTTGTTCTGGACTTGCTTTGTGACATCAATTCCTTTCATTCATTGTCTAACCTAATATTTATGGCAATGTAAGAACAAAATCTAAAAAATAAAAAAAAATTTGGAGGGTTTTCATGTATAAGGGCCACTATTGCACTATAAATACATAGATACTATAAATACTTGTGATTCATATGGCAGGAATTATCTTCCTAGCCCTAATCAAAGGTACAAAGGAAGACAGAGGCAATATGATGGACAAAATTGCCCTTGAAAAGGAGGGAAAGATTACTGGTAGCATCCTCCATAGCAATAGTCTCAGGCTGGTTTAAAGATGTAGAACTTATTTTGTATCCTTCAAGAGTGTTTTGGTAGATGTCACTGAAGTAGTTTAAGAAATAAAGCACATCATATATTGGCAAAGAAATATATCAAATTACTTAATATTCAAATTGTTTTAAGACATTTCTTAAAAAAATATGATCACAAAGTACAGCAACAACATTCTTGTTTATTAAATATATTTTTAAATAATGAAAAATGCATAGTGAAGTTTTGGGGGTTTCTAAACCAGTCCATCCAGTTAGTAATTTAAATACGTAAACACTTAATATATATCAATAATAGTCTAAGTAAAAATGTAGCCTAAATCTGAACATGAATATAATTATTTCCTTTAGAAAAGGATTCCAAATAGTTATGTGGTTAAACAAATGTTTTGTAGAAACATCGTTATCAAAATATCTTTACAAAACTGACAAGACTATTTCGAATAATGCATTCTGCCTCTAGTCCTGAAAGGAAATTTACTTCAGAAGGCACATATATTGTCAGTCTTCACAACTAGTTTAAAACCATTCCTATATTAATTTTGCAGAAAATTAGTTATTTATGTCACAGAAGATGATATACATGCATGCATGTGCAAACACAGACACAGGCGCTTTCTCAGACGGAATGAAAGCTACATTGCATCTATTATTTTATATCACAATACACTATTCATATTTTTATTTCTAAATGAATTCTGCAAATAACTTTTAATATTAGGATAAATTGGATTTCTTTTTGTTCAACAATCTCTTGCATAGCAAGTAATGACAGTTATGCCAATGCTGAAAAATGTTTCTACAGCTATTAATAGGTTCAGTTGAATATTGAAGATACTATAAGTTGAAACACAAAAATAACTAAATTAAAAAAAAATAAAATCTATGGAGAGTGGATGGAAAGGTAATTGGCACCAGTTGTACAGTTGCTGCAGTTTTAATATCACTTCACCACTGCAGTAGTTTAACTACGATACCAGAATATCTCTGTATCAAACTTGTTAAAGTATGTGAGAGAAAACTGTTACTGCAGCTGTTAGAAGAAGGCATGGAGAAAACATAAGATTTAAATTAAGCACATTCACAGGATGTTTGAGGAGTATAGATTTTATTTGCCTCTATCTCACTTACGACTATTTTTGCTGGTTTGATTAATATAAGAATGATCAACTGATTGACTCTTACACTTTCTTAGTTAACCCAGGAGATAAGTAGGTGATACTATGGTATTACTTGAGACAGTAAAAGCTCAAGATGTTTTAAAGAGATTTATAAAAAATACTCCATCTTTTTAAATTTTTTTTTTATTTTTTTTAATAAATAGCTAAAAGTATCTTACCATATTTTACTAGAACAATGTAATTTCTGAACCAGATTTTCAAAACTTTCTCTTTCAAACTTTTTTTTTTTTTCTTCCCAATCTTTAGAGCATAGTTATTCCTGTCCTTAGCAGACCAAGGTGAGTACTTTTTCCTGAATAATTAACTTTAGGACAATATAGGTTATTGCCAATAAAATCCCTTTGCAAATGTTAATCACCAAATCACTAGAGGTATTTCTAAAATAAAGCAGACCAGAAGATGGTAGATTAGTTGTGTATTAAGGACAGCAATCTCAACTATATTTGTAATGGATTACGTTTTCCTGTATACACTAAGCGTTAGCTATTAATTATTGATTAAATTTTTCAGTTTTACAGTAATACTATTGAGAGAAAACTGAGAAAAAAATTCTGAAGAAATAAAGCTCTTAATCTGTTTGGGACTACAACTGAAATAATATACAAAGTAGCTGATTACTGACTCTTCACAATTACTTTCAGAAATATTAGTTACAAATGATTCAAGAACATTTGAGAAATACTCATATGTGTATTGCCAGGAGCTGTCTGAGACATCTGGTCATAGAAAGTTCAGTTCTCCCAAAAGTGACTGAAAACCAATTAACTTTTAACATGGAAGGTCATTTTACACTAAACTACAGCAAACCAAACCAAACAAACAAAAACCAAAAGGGAAAGTTCATGGTCACTGAAATGTTTGCTGTTTTCATGTGTGAAAGGTTGGTTTATTAAGCTGTGGCCAGATGTATAAAAAAGTACTTATATCTAGGTCCAGACTGAAATTTATATAGCCTGTACCTAGGTATTTGTAAATTTTGAGTTCAGAAAACTGGGAATCATAGTAAAGGCATAAACCATTTAATGATACAATGATAAACAATTTTTTTCTGAAATAAAAAAAAATTATATGGTATCAAAATGAAATATTTTGGATACACAAACCCAAAATTAATCTAATATTTCCATTTAATTTTTATTACAACTGCATATATATATTCAATATGTGCAACTCTCTTTTACAGTAAGTTATCTTCTTACAAAACAGAACAGAAAAGACTCTCAAATAATTTTATATTCAGTGTTTGTCCAAGGAATCTTATACTACTTTAGACAGTCTGAAGTGTGTTCTTTAGCAGTTGATAAACAAATACTGACAATTTTTTTTTATTTTGTCTAGCTGATGATTAACTGAAAAGAAATTATTCATTTTGACATGCTTTAGCTTCATAGTTCCAAACATTATAAGTGACAAATGTTGCCTTGTTACTTAGGAATGTCTGCAAAAGTAATATTTGAATAACTATTATTTTTATGCAATATATCTTATCTATTTTAAAATATTAGAATAACTTTTGCAGTTGCTAATAAGTTCCTGTGAAAGATTAGGTCATGTAATTGGATTATGCTACCACAAAGGCTGTTAACTCTTTTAGCTGCAGAAGGAAGTAAGGGCAGCAAAGGTCAAGAGGGCCAAATTTTCTGGTTGCCCTGGAATCCAATTTCATGCTTAGATAGTACACAGCACAGCAGGATTGCCGAAGGGTAGCCTTTCTGTAGCCCAGGAAATATGATGTTTTGTCATTATTTCTAAAGCCTCAGGCTTTGAATTGACCCGGCAGTTCTGTCTCAGGACTCAATTGCACTTGCCTTGTCCTGAGCTGATGTTTCCTTGCTTTCCCTGGGATAATAATTGTCTCACAATCTGGTAACTATTGCCGAAATCTCCTTCAAATTATACAGCAGTAACAAATAGTCATTCCCATGTGAGGGGAATTGCTGGTGACAGCAGCATTAAATGTGGTGCTGAAGAGTGTGCATATAGGACAATATCAGAAGTTGTAGTTTATGAAAACAAAACACAGTGGTCAAAAACTGATCACTGCAGTAGTGCACCTGTGTGAGCCAACTAAAAATAACTTCAGAGAAAAAGTAGAGAATAGAAAAACTGAAGCCTAAGGCAGAAGAACTACCTACCATTAACAGTACGTGACTTTCGGCAAAAAGCTCAGGACACTGATGGGCTGTTGTAGCCCTCCACTTCCTACTAAGAAGACTGATGCTTCTGACCTTGGTACCCAGTGAGACAGAAGGGGAACATAACAGCAGAAGACAGGAATACATAATAGGAATCTAATATTTATTAGCTGTTTGTATTGAATAAGTGTTCTCTCTCTCCATTTTAGCTTTTTCTAAGTGAGCTTTACTGTTGTTGTAATTTTAACTGTAATTATTTCTTGCATTATTTTTAGAGTTCTGAAACATTACCAGGACATAAATTCTTAACCCCATACGTAGCCTGTATGACCATTTGTCTTGAAGAAAACTTTCATGAGTGTTTCTCATCTCTGTTCCATGAAAGTGTTTTGGATGTGTTCTTCCGAGGACTGTGGTGATTCTCACAGCTCCCAGACATCAATTTTTGTATACTGCTGAAGTTTGGTAATCTTGTTGACTTAAATTGTTATGCAACTTCTAAACTTAAAAAAACAACTGTACAAGTCAGGCAGTATCCAAGTAAACATAAGAAAGTTATTTCTACTTTTTGCCAAAGACGTATTTAATTCAGAAAAAAAGGTCCATTTACAAATTAAGTGGAACCCAAATTAAAAGCTAATTAAAGACTTTTAGTTAAAGGATTCAATAAGAGTAATGCAGTTTTCTTTTTTCTCTAGGAAATGCACTCAAGTGATAACCAAGATACACTTCACCATAAAATTGGTTTAGTAAAGCAAATCTTGTTTTTTATCTGATATGAGCACAGTCCAATAGTGGCTTTTTTTTCTACACAGAAGGGAAGAGATTAACATGTCCTTCTCTATTACTAATTAAAAAAAGGAAACAAACCTTAACATAATATCTCAGAGTGAGAACATTTCTACTTGGTCACATTCTTAACTGCTGTAAATTGAGTTAGTTTCAGAATGTATGAGCTATACTGTTGTGATATGTTTTATGTTAAATAGGTTGTTTTGTTGCTCCCTATGCTAATAATTTAGTCCTAATTATACCACTCCCCCCCTCCCCCTTTTTCCTGTACTGTTAGTACTGCCTAGATTGCATTCACTTATTTAGCTGTCAATCTTCCCCTAACCCTGCCTGTTGGGAAAGATGGGACAGGAAGGGCTTATGGATATGATTGTCTGGTAAGAAATACTGGAGATGTAAAATCTGTGAGTGAAATAGAAATGAAGGCCGGCTTTGAGATGTGGGCATGGCAGGCAGGAAGATGGTGATTACCTGGAGATAGGCTGAAGGACAATAAACAAAAGGACCCAAGAATGCAGTCCGTCTCCACCCTGCCAAGGCATCAAGGAAAAAGTAGACAAGAAGAGTAGTCTTTAGAGTTTAGAATATAAGATGATATGGTAATTTAGTAGTTCTCATAGGTTGCATGCAAAGTTTGTAGGTTCTGTATCTTGTGCCAGTTGGTCACTGTAAATTAGAATATTCAACACAAAAGGAGATATAATGTGTTGAAACAAGATCCTCGTTCTCTTCTCGCTCTTCTTGCTCTTCTCACTCTTCTCACTCTTCTCGCTCTTCCTCCTCCTCTTCTACCTCCCTCTCTCTTACTGCTCTGACCCTAGCACTCTTCTTACCTCTTTAACCACTCTTAACTTTTTAACCTCCCTTGCCTCATACCCCCTCTCTCTCTCTCCCTCTTCCTTTGGGGCTTTGCTTCAGCCGAGGCTGGTGGCTGAAGCAGGCCCTCTTTACCCATTACCCTTGCAATAAAACCACGTGTTTCTAGACTATCTCAGGTCTGCAGAATTCCTTCTCCCTGCAGTCCACGGATGCCCCTACACCTGCCTTTTCTTCCAGACTGTTCTCTATCTATCTCCCAATCTTTAACGCCTTAATAGTTGTTTAGATTCCTCCCTTCCTGCTGTTTTCCCATATTGGTTTCAGTATTGCAACCCCCACCTGGTAACCCTCTCCTATTGGATCCCTACCCTGAACTCTCCTCTCAAAGTGGTCCCTTAAAACTCACTGTCCTGACTTGAGAGGAGGGATTTTTTCAGGGATTTTTCTTTTAGAGATTCTTAGGTCCCAGCCTCTGTTCTGTGTTCAAGTTAAGTTACAATTAATGACTCTTGGAAATGCAAGCTAGGCTCATTCTTTGTGCTGATCTGCTGGTGACTGCCTGGGACACACAGGGCCCCAGGAGTGTGTCACACTCTTATAAAAAGCAGTAATATTGAAGCACGTGGCAACACCACACTACCAGTCTCTAATCTATATCTCTGACAATTTTGTAAATCTAGATATGTGCAAAACCCAGAAACTTTTCCAAACTCTGTTTACAAGGCTGTTTGGTCTAAACATAAATTTAACAGAGAGTCTAATTCATCAATCCATTGTTAATCACTCCTTTTTATAACCATGCAAGCCAAAACAAATTTTTAATAAAACTTATCTTTATTTAGCATTTTCCAGATAAAGGCATTAAAGGCTGTTTGTTTTAGTTATAATATCATAGTGTTTAAATAAGAATAAATTAATTTCCATCATCTCAGTAATTTTAGTTCTGTATTTTTAAGAGTAATAATAGCTTGTTTATGCAGTCAAGTAATGCACCAGTTTGTTTGGCATAAAAGTGCATATTCTTATTGGGTACACAAAGGAAGGCAGCTACCCTGCTCCTAAGTTCCCTTCCTGTTGTTCTGTGGATTTGACATTGTTCCTGTCTCCCCATGGAAAAAGTAGATATTTTTTCCTTTAAAGGGTACTAAAACATCAATATAAATTATTCCTTATCCCAGCTGACTTCAACACTCAAAATTGCAGAAAGGTGATGGCATATGAAAACCCTTTACCACCCACGTTAAATTCTTTGATTCAACTGTTATAATTTGAATATCCTTCAATTATTTAAGTCTTCATACAGTCAGGATAAACACTTTACATTTTTTACTAAATAAACCACAAAAAATCTGTGTGCAGTAACTAGCCTACAGAATTGAGTGGGTATTCATCTCATCCAACTTCAGCTAATTAAAAGTTCAATACAACATCTTAATTATTTCAATGTCCCTTATAAATTAATGAGAATTAAGAATATTCCAAAGGTTACTTACTGTACATAAGCCATCTAAGGATACTGTGGGGGTGACTATCCCTTTTTACTGTCCCTAGAGGTAAGTCAAGGATAGAATGTTCAGTTTTTTGATTAATAGGACTAGATGAGATTCACACACACTCTCTCATAATGAGATTTGGGCACGCTGTTTGCTGAGTAAAAAACAGTCTTCTCAAAGAGTGCAATTTTCTTCAAGGCAAAATAAAACAAAGATCACCCAGAATTTCTTCCATTAGATGGAGGTAAAACACACATCTCCCTGTGTCCGAGGGAGATGTTGCAGTGATCCACAATGGACAATTGTTTTACATCAAGAGTTTATGACCCACATAAAAGGTCCAGGCATGTGCTGTCCTTTGTTGTGCTGAGCTGGATGTACAGCCTGGCCTTCAGGACTTTGTGCTGAGAAAATGCCTTGTCTGAAGTAGCAGAGGAGCTGCAGACAGACCAATTGTGTCACCTCTGTGGGCTTGCCTTTACCTAGTGGTGCAGCAAGAAGTTCCCATGCAAACATTCTTTCTGTTTGATAGTAGAAATTCTGAATAGTGTTTTCTTTTTTTCTTGGAAGAAAATTCTGTGACAGCTTGAAGAACCAAAAAAAAGTAACCCTTTCCACAAATGGGGTCTTCATGGTGTGCTGCCTGTGGGTTGGAGATGTTCAATGATGCATTTCTCAAGGTTCTCACCACTGAAAGAGGTAAATGATTGTTCTCTCTTCCTTTATAATGCTAGCTCTAATAAATACAGTTTGAAGTGAGACTTTACAAAGATTAAGTATTTTTCTTTGTGTTATTATAAAGCCCCAGAACATCCTGGTGTAAAATAGATGATCAAAAGTTTATTGTATAAACACAGAGAAGAAGATATTGTCTAAAAGTTTAGAAATATTTAAGAAAGTATTCAAGCCATTTTTACTTCCTAGAAACAGAAAGTTCTTAGAATATATCTTACCATTGCATTGTCTGAATATTTTTCAGGTTGTGTGTTAAGTAGGATATATAATAAAAAATAACAAATAGTTCTTTGTTCAGTGTAAGAAACAAAAATAGGCCTGCAGATTAATTTTTCCAATATGGACAGGTTTTAATCTGCGTAAAGAGGTTATCTTTATGGAGGGATGCCAAAACAGCGTTTCTCATATTTGCTGAGGTTTCTGGCAGCTTTTTGACTCCCTGCAGAGGCTCTTATCATCATCATCTGCACAGAGAAGAATTACCCTTCTGGATAAAAAAAATTCTGTTGACTCAAAGAGCAATGCTGACTGCTCTGATTATCTCTTGAGAGACTTGGGTTGCTATTTTGAGTAGTGTTTGATCTGTTAATTGAACATAGAGCATTATATTTGGTGTATATATAATACCATCCATTGCTGAGAAGTGTATTTCAAGGGTTTTCAATGACCTGATGACTTCATTCTCAAATGCAGTCAGTGGCTTTTACTCATACTGCAGGAAAAAAAATACACATGCATCCAAATGAACACATATACAACCAAAACAGAGTCATTTGTCTCCCAAATATTCTCAGTGAATTGGTGACAGTGAAGGATAAACATGAGTCCTCTGTGAGAAAATGACATTTTTTGGTGTAAATACCTGGCCTGTTCCGTGTCTCAGCTATGGCCCTTTTTAGGGCAAAAGAGTAAAGAAAATTGTAGAAGGTAGAGTAATAAGTGAAATGAAGTATAAAATTGCTCAGTATGTTGGCTATAAAGGCTTTAATGATAATCCTATTATTGCTCTGCTCCAGTTGTTAAAAATTTGAGATTTATTTAGCTCATTATCCGAGTTTAGAGTTGCTTTCGCTAAAATTGAAGACATTAGAGTTTTACTAGCACAAAAACTGAATTTTCTTAGGGCTTCCTGTCTATTCAGTGAGAAGATAATTTCAGCTGATAATTAGATAATCTCTGTTGAATTTTCAATCTTAAATTGCTGAACTAGTCTTGTTTTAGCCTGCTTCATAAGTAGATATTTAGGCACTTACTATCTCAATCTAAACACATAAATTTCTGACCATTTTCCTCTTTATTTTCAGGAGATGCTATGACTTCTAGAGAGAAGCAAAACATAAATTAATTTAGGCCAGCTCTTCTTTTACTGCACAACATTCTTAGCCTTCTATAAAGTACAGTTTTTAAGGCCGGATTTAGAATGAAACAGGAGCTGATAAAAGAGTATGTATAGCTGCCATCTCTAAAAGTTTTACCCAAGGGCATATGGATTTGCATGGTTCTAAATTGGTCTGGATTAATACATAGGCTGAAGGAGAAGAGGATTCAGCAAATGGATGAAGCAGATCTTAGATACTTGTGGAGACCACAGGGCAGAGATCTCTGATAAGAGATAAGAATGGTAACAGGCTAAAGAGTACCACAGAGAATCTCACTTCATTGAAATAATGGTAATAAAAAAAGGAAAGAAAATTATTGAAGCTAAGCCAGAGTACTCATCTTCAACACACCTCAGCTCATGCCACCTAAAAACAACAGATATTTGAGACTTTTGTTACATTATGTTTAAATATGTTGCCTCAATAAAAATCTCACTCTGATTTGCTATAAATGAACTAAACTTATCTCCTTAGAGCTGTAATCATAAGCTGAGATACGATCTGTCAAAAGCTAAAATTAAACCAAAATTTTACTGTATCATTGCACTAAAAATGTTAAAATTATCAATTGTAATTATAGTATTAAATTAACAACATAAATTAAACTTTTAACAGTCAAATTCCTCTAGATTATAATGGTGTTTTTATTACTATTACTATTACTATTATTTTTACTATAACTATTACTATTATTTACTGTAATTGCTATTGTAGGGGGTTTTTTTTATGCTTCCCTGTCACTCAGTTTTTCTAAAGAGAAAGAAATGTCATAATTTTATTCAACCTCTCCATAACATATTGAGTTTAAATCCTTTCAGAATTTGTGAGGCTGTACATTAGAGGAAGATTCACCTCAAACGTAAGTTCCTGCCAAGATATACATACATACTATTATATACGATTGAGCTATATTGTTATACAAATGTGAAAAAAGAAAAGTTGCACAATAGAGATCACTTTAATTATGCACACTATCATATTTTACTTTGAAATTATGTAGCAGAGCTTCTTGTAATGTGTATTTATGATAATTATTTAAAGAGGAATATGCTGACTTAAAACAGTGAAGTAAAAAAATTCACTTTGAAGAGCTAGTTAGACTTTTTTCTAGTACAAATTTTGAGGACTTGATAGCAACAAGAAAAGAGGCAGTATATTATTTTCTTATTGTTATTATCTCTAAATTGGTTAAATTGCTACTGAATAGAGTGAAACATACAAGTTCTGAAATGGAATGTTTTGAAGTAGAATTTTATGCAGTGTTGAAAGTAGAACACTAAAATTAACAAGGCAAATGTTTCTATCGATAAACTTTATGCGAAGATCTGTTACTTTATTTGTGCTTGATAAAAGTTGATAAACTCTTGAAAAATTTTCTTCAGGACAATTAGTGACAGTGCAAAACATTGTGGGGGGATGAGTGGACAGAGAGACAGAAGGAGAGAGAGAAAGAGATGAGGAAAAGGAGAGGCAAATTTATTTCAGGCAATATTTACTTGCTGATTTTTTTTTTTTTTATTATCTACAAACGCTGAGGTGTGTTGACTCTAGCTACCAATTAAGTGCCCACCAGCTGCTTACTTAGTCACATTCCTCTTAAAGGGATGCTGGATAGAATGGGAACAATGAAAGCAAGAAGACTCTTTTAGGTCAAGATAAATTCAGTTTAATAATTGGAAGGGGGAAAAAAATGAAAACAAACAAAAAAACCCCCACAAACAAGTAAAAAAAAAAAAAAAAAAACCAAAAAAACCAACCAACCAAACAAACAAACAAAAAAAACCCCCACCAAAACAAAAAAAACAAGAAAAACCAACAAAAAAACCCCCCACAAAACCAGATTTTTTTACAAAATCCATTTGCCACCACAACCTATGTATGAGCAGACCATTGCTAGGCCAGTCTCGGAGTAAAGCCTGATTGGGAAATGCTCCTGGCCAGCCCCTCCACATTTTCACTGCTGAGCAGGACACCATACATCATAGAATATCTCTTTGGTGAGCCAGGTCAACTGTTTTGACTATGTCCTTTCCCAGGAACTTGCCCACCCCTGGTCTCCTTCTTGTGGGCAGAGTGAGGAACAATCAAGTCTTTGATGTTGTGCAGTGTTCAGCAATAACTAAAAGACTGATCTCTTATCAACACTGATGTAGTCATAAATCTAACCTCAGACTCATATGGCTGCTTATGAACAAAATGTATTGTCTCAAAGCAAGACCCAGTACAAAGGCTCACGGTGAATAACATAATGGCAGCAGCTTTTATTTCACAGAAAAGTGAAATAAAATGGAGGGATCCTGGTGAGATTGGCTGATAACAGGCAGTTAATAGAAGGTGTGTTACAGAAATCTATAAAAAAGTGAAGTAAAATATTTATTCAGGGCATGAGAAATATAACAATGACTCATCAAACAAAGCACAGAAGGAAAAACAGAAAACAAAAATAGCAACAGTACTTAGTTTGTGTGTTCCAAGAATCAAGTCCTGTTGATTTTCCCCATAGTTTGGTTTACACAGGGCTAGATGAGAATTTTTTTACTTAATTACATTTTTCAAGCCATCTGTTTGCTTTCTTAAATAAATATGTATCTGGATATCACAAGGATTGTTGACAAAGCTACATTTAGAAGCACCTTCAAGACATTACTGTCATTGCACCACTGCTTTTTCATACAAGTAACTACAGAATCAGTAGGTGACACCAATTTAGCATAACGCTGAAGTCAGATAATCAAAACCAAATCAAATTACCTTTTACAGAAAGAAATAGGCACTTCCTGAGGGCAACTCATGTAATCTTAGTTGCGTAGTGCAGGATGTATCAAATTAACCTCTCCCTGAAGGCAGAGCGGGTAATTGTTCTTTACTCTTCTCCAGCTAGAGTGACTTAGACTACAGCTTGGAACTGTTTGGTGTTTGGTATAAGTTATCGCTTATCCTACTTCACATAGAAATTCATATGAAAATCTTACAGTCAACTTGAATACCAAAATTGATAAAAGTTAACCATATACTTGTCGCTTGCAAATCAGCATAGCTCTGTTGCCTCAAAAGTGAGCTATGTTGACAAAGTTAAATACAGACATCTAAATCTTGGAGATACAAGTTATGTGAAATGATTTACATCTCCTACTTTTAAAGTCAGAAAGATTAATGTGGCATTTCTCATTTTGGAGATTCAATGAACAGCTATTACATCTACTACACGCCCTATTCGCAAGAATCTGTGACTCACATAAAAAAATATCTGAAAAAAAAATTCTATTGTATTCTTACTTGTTGAAAATTCCATGGATTCTTTAATTTATTCATGTAGCAGTTAATTTGCCATTGAAGACTGACAGACATGCCAAGTTGAACAAAAATATAATTTACTTCCCCCCTATGAAGCTCTCTGCAAGGCTAAACAAATGCCTATTTTAAGGTATGTGTGGGTAATAGTTCTAGTAGATGGGATTTGCTTATTTCCTCAAGAACAGTCACAGGGAACAATTTAAAATTTTATTGTCAAAAGAATAGCTTTTCCTTCAGCTCTGTAGCCTGGGACTGTGTGCACTATTTGTACTCATACATTCACAAGTATTTAGGGTCTTTTCAAATATTTTTTGAAGTTCTGGACCAAGAAATTAATATGTGTGCCTGATGGAGTTTTCAAGCAAATCAATGTATTTTAACAAAATGTCACAGAAAACTCACAGTGATTCTAAAGTAAGGATTATCCTGCATTGGGCTATTCTGATTCCACGAGACATAGGTGAGCTTACTGAGAGTTGCTGGTTTTGCAGGTTCTCAGCTGACTAACCATTTCAGTTGGAAATCAAGGTATGCAAACATAATTTAAAACAGTGTATGATTTATTTTTTTGTCTTTTCCAGGCTGAAAAATTAAAGCTTTAGAATAAAGGGTTTCAGTAAAACTATAAAAGATGCCATAAACCAGAAAAAAAATCAGTATGAAGCATCTTGGTTTATGTATTTCATTAGGTAGTAGTATAATATTATTATCTTCATATACAGAATATTTCTTTTTATCATGCAGTGAAATTGATATGTAAATATCTATATTTTTGTGATTGATACAGAGATCTATAAATATGTTAGCTAATATAAACTTTGTGAAAGGTTTTAATGAAAACAGCTATTTCAGAAACAATAAAACTGTGTGTAAATTTTGTCAATATTGTTCATAAAGTGTAGAACTGCATTAAAACTATTTATCTATAAATGCAAATAAGTTTGATGATTTGATAGCACATATTAAAATGCAAATAATAGCATTTTAGAATCATTTTTGAAGGTGAATGTTTGAATTTTTATCCTTTTCCTCTCTCCCCCTTTTTTTGTCTCGCTCTTGGTAGAACAGAAGAGAAATTACTCATTTTTTTCATGGTGACTTCCTTGGAAAGCATTATTACTCACTGGTGTACAGCTTCAGTACATGACTGTCTAAGTGAAGGCATTTCCATCACAGTGTTCTCTCCTTGAAGAGTGACTACCATAGAATGTTATTGATTTGCTTAGTGTGTGATGATTCAGAGGTTAGACAGCTCAGAGTACAGCTGTTTTAGAAACTTTATGTCAAAGAAACTCAAATCTGATCCTGGAAATGAAAAGCTTAGGCATTTTCTGCCCCCTAGTGAAAATACAATCTTTAGGTTTCATATATAATTTATATAGAAATTATTTATTTTTGAGCCCAAATCAAAGAAATTCAAATCAAGAAAAAGAAAAAAACAATGCAATTTTTGAATATAATACAAGAACTTATTTAAAAAAGAAACATTTGCAAAAATAATGCACAGGCACAGCCTTGTTTTCCATGCTTTAAGTAAATTTAAAAATATAGCATATAAAAAAAGCCTCTTTTTTACTTTTTTTTTTTTTTTTTTTTTTTTTTTATTCTTCAGCTCAACGTTCAGTAACAGATGCCAAATATCTACATTTTTTTCATCATAGAATGTAATTTCTCTTTTGTATTTTCATAGAAGTTTCTCAGAGACAACTAGTACTTTGACTGGAGACCTGTTTATCCATTAATACCCACATCTAGGACAGGAAGGAACCCAAAAGTCAAGGGAAATCTTTCTGATTCAGAGGCAAGGTGCATTTTACACCAGCTGGGTAAATTTTGTGTAAGCTGTCCTTCAGGCTTCACAGGAGTAATGCTGAATCAAGGGCAGCTGCCATCCATGTGGTTATGGTTTGAGCTACATCACATGGCAGGAACAAGGCCAGTGCATTTCAGGAGTTTACATGGCAAGAACAAGGCCAAATGCAGGAGTTTGCACCTGCAGCTCAGAACAGGCACCACAACTTCTGTTGGTTTGTCTCTTGCTTTAGGAGTCCATCTGAAACAAACACCTGCAGCCCCTGGGGCTAGCTCAGTTTTTTGGGAGGCTTTGGGGGAATATTTCAGGGACAGAGCAAAATTTCCAATAGAGGCTCTTACCCCCAGGGTTGATCCAAGACGTTTATTTCAGGAGGGGAAATGAGGGCAGGAGCCCCAGAGGGAAAGAGGCCCAGAGGATTAGAGAGGTCCAGAAGAAGAGAGGGCTGGAGGGCAAGAGGAAGGAAGAGGAAGAACAGGGCCTTATCAAGGCTTCTGCCCAGGGGGGATGGCTGGACCTCAGCCAATTGGGTCAAGAAAGGAAAGAAGAAAGGGTCAAACTACAGGGTTACAGGCTTCAGGGGTCCTGGGGAAAAACCATTACCCAGAGAAATACAGCACCCATCTACCAGATTTACTTTCTTAGTAGGCTGGCCAGAAGCATCTGGGATAGAAGCGCCTTGAGAAAGTAACAAAAATACTTGAGAAATCAGAGAAGCTGCAAAACTGGGATTAGAGAAGCTGCATACATTCGGTCAATAAATGTTGGGTTTAGGTTAAAGAAGTCGAAAGGCTCTCGGAACTCCTGCTAAGCCCTCATTTTGTCTAAAATGTCTCTTCCAAGTCATGCAAAACAAAGAATTCATTGTCTTCCATATGCTAGCGAAGTGCTGAAACTTTTGTGCTGTTAAGAGTCCATGATACTGTTTTGCAAAGTGCCTTTTCCATGTAGCACAACTCCAAAAAATTTAAAGCAATTATTTTATTTTTGGGAATGGAATTCTTGCTTTCAAGCCAATCCATAATATCATGGCAATGTAGATGTTAAAATAAAATGAAAGCAAAGTATTCAAAACTTGAGGCTTGTTACTGTATTTCAAAACCTTCTTAACATTAAGATTATGGAAGACTTTGTTTCTGCAATAGTATTTTCTGTGACTGGGTCATACAATTATAATTATCCAGAGAAAGAGAGTAATATATAAAGCTGATAGATCTCTGCAAGTCTTTACAGGGCAAACAGCTCAGTTCCATAAAACTTCAATTCAAAAAGGTCAACGAGGCAAACAGACCAATTCAGAGCTACACAAATCACCGGTTCTTACTATCATGCTCCTTGTTCTGAGAGCAAGAGATTAATATAATCTTAAACCTTTCTGTTACAGTGATAAACAACAATAAACTCTCACCTTCTTTCACTACTATTGTAGCGATGCCCAGGGGAACTTATGAAAGTGTAGGGAGGACTGATGAGAGACCTGTGAGAGACTGGAATGCTGATGGCTCAAACAATCAAGGTGCAAGCTGATGATGTGCTCTGCTCTCACGTGCACAGCCACCACCTCAGGCTACAGCTTGGTGCTGAACAAGACAAGGAAAGAGGCTGAGGCAGTTCCTGGGAGGTGGGGTAATGTTTTTTTATCATGCGTAAATCCTTCCACAAATGTCTCAGCTGTGAAAACCTCCCTCTGGGAAAACCCTGACATTCACTGTAGTTTATTCACCCCTTCTCATGGCCCATAATTGACTTAACTGTGATGACATGAGAGGCAGCTGGAAAGTCTTGAACCATCAAAGATTCCTGAAGCATCCACGTCATTACATCATTCAGCATAAAACTCCCTGCCCCAGGGCATGGGCATTCCCACCTTAATCTGACTTCCATCACAGTATTTTTGACATTGTCGTAACAGGTCTTAAACACAAATAAAGGTAAACAAAAGGGCCAGTACCACACAAAATGTAATAAACCTTCACAAATCTAATAAATAATCTCTTAGAAATGTAATTTCAGTTGTCATTCATTAGTGTCAGTAAAGAGCCATTGTATGGTTCATAGGGTGCCAGCCCTTTGAATGTGGAATCAAAAATCTGTCAGGTTACTGTAAAATGCCTGGACCTTCAAGCCATCTTCAATGCAAAATATTAATGCCATAAAAATATTTTTTTCTGTAAGCATTTTTAAAACACTGTTGTAGAGTTAAAACTGTTAAAAGTGTTAAGTAAATTTCCCACAGATCTCATTGAAAAACAGTTAAGACCTCAAAATGGTAGTGTAATGTGTTTGTAGAGCAGATTTCAGGCTATTAGGTAACTGTAACAATAAATGTACTTTTCCAAGCTTTACTCTTGACTATATTTTCTAAATGTACTACAGGTTTTGTTTTGGGTTTTTTTGTTTGTTTGTTTGTTTTTGTTTTGTTTTTGTTTGTTCTTTTTTGTTTTGTTTTTCTCTGCTTCTTCTTAAATAAGGATTTTTTTTGTGTGTTTTAAGTAAAAGGAAGAGAAATCCAACTGTAAAGCAGCAGATAATTCTCATCAATTCTGTTAAAATTGTAACAGTTATTTTGGTTCGGAATACATAATTTTCTCTCATAGATGCATTTGACCCTAATATATACATTCACAGAGGAGCAGGCTCTGACTGATACTTTTAAATAAAATACATCTTTCACTTAATAGTGTCTCAGCAATGAGCTTTTATCTGTGCCACAGAAGCCTTGGTGACTTCTAAGTACTTAAGTGAACAAATGCTTTGAAATGGCATGGTTGGGTGGTTTTTTTTTCACTTCAAATTTTCTTTGTATTCACCAAAAAAAGTCCAGACAGAATAAAAAACTTAAGAGGAAGGGGACAGGAAGAGATAAGGGCATGGAAAAATGAGAAAGTCTCTTTTTTATAATCTAAATCTTTTCTGATTTGCCTTTGTATTTTCTCTTGCTGGAGATTATAGCATGGACTGTCTTCCTGTGTACTACTAAATGAAATATGGTTTCTGTTAGCTTTGGCAACATAATGAATAATAACTTCATACAAATAAAATGGTACTAAAATAAAAGAGAACACAGTATGGACTTAAGATGCAAGACCTACTGATTATTCTAAGGATAGATTTCTGCTGGTTTGTAATGTATCATTTTACTTCACTGTTCTTGTTTTATTTCTGCAGTGTATATATTAGTCCTTTGAAGGAATATTTTAATTTTTTTCCCAGCAAGACTAAATTCATCTGGTGTGAAACATCATCTTAAACCCAGACTGAATACTATTAACCAGTAGGAATGTTTCAATTTTGTGTTTGATCTGTAAATGAAAACTAATGAAATAGTGCCCATTCCTTTCAAATAAAAACTAAAAATTCTACATTCAGATTAAGAGAGAGTGCAGATGGAAACATCTCTCAATCCCTTGTGGAAATGACTCTTCACTTCAATGCATGGTCAAATGCATAAATTTGAGGGGGAAACAGGAGGGAGTGGAATTGAGCTTTAGTGTCTCCCCTCCAGAGACTGCCTTCATCTACTTCCTTGCCCTTTACTTTCTAGCCTAAAGACTAGATCTCTACTTCAGTCTTTTCCTTAATAGTTCAGCATAGGATATGTTTCCTGGCATGTGGTCACTGTGGAATAGTTCAAAGAAATGAAAATCCACACTGTCACTTTAAGTACAGTTTACTTCCCTGCCTCCGTAACCTTCAGGAGAAAGCAAAAGCGAATTGGCATCCTATTAAGTGAATTGGCATCCTTGCTTACTCTTTCAGAAAGACAGTAATAACCAAACCACAAGAAAGATATATTTCTCCAAATGAATTAAGATCCTTAATTCTAAAAGAAATATATTTATAAACTATTATTTTATAGTGAGGTGATCTTTAATATATAAACATGAGTTTAAAAAATATAAGGCACCCAAATTTAGAGCTACAAAAACATATGTACATTCAGGTATTTTCCTTAGTATTTTAGTACTAGTCTGTGAAGTGGTCCTAGATTATCCTATTTCATCACTGAATCCTGCAAATCTACAGCTTCAATACATTTATCTTCTTTACTTTTCGTAGGATACATTGAAATAAGTGAAGATAAGACCTTCTCATCCATACCAACAGAGATATTTCTTTTAAGGTATCTTTCCTTCAAGTACCTATCAAAGTTTTTAAAGTACTATAATGTGTTCTGGTTAAAAATTAAAATTCACTTAGTCTATCTAGCTGCAGTGACACTCCTTGCATCCTCTGTGTGACACTCCTTGAAAGTTATTTTCTATTGTATATTTCTGTTGGGAAAAAATATAAAAATATCTATATGGAGACAAAACAAGATGGCTGTGGCCATTCCATATTTGCCCGAACAAAACAGAGATCCAGTAGGAGCCTTACATATGCCCAGAGGAAGGCACCTTGTGGCATTTTAGTTTCTCCCAACAGAAGAGAAACTGCTTTAGCTGGACAGGCTATTGGGATGTGCAGCTGGTGTGCAGGGCAGTTGCCAAGGTGAGAAGCAAAGGTCACAAAATGTGCTTTGCACCCCTGCAGCAGTTCCAGCTGAATTACCAGTTTATATGATAAATTCAAAATGGCAGACTTCATATAGCAAAGCTTGATGTCGCTTGTGATACAGATTGCTCAGATTTAAAGTGACAATACAAGATCCAGGAGATAATAAAACTGACAAAATGTGTTACTGAAATGCACTGAAAGCACCTATGTTAGTAACTTAAATTTCACTTCCATGAAGTCAATAGAATAACTCCCAGATAAATAAAGAGGAAAAAACCTTTAATGCTTTAAGCTAAATGATACTTAGGATGAAGAAATAGAGCGATAAAGTGGCTTTTATGTTTCTCCTTCCCTCAAAACTAAAAATGTATCACTCCAATATGCCAGAAAAACAGTTAAGAGAAATAACTTGTCTGATCAAATCTGGAAAAAACTACAATTTTTTAAGTAGTCTTCTAAATCTCTCTTTGTGTGAGGTTAGGAGAAAAAGAAGAAAATATTCAGTAGTTGCATGTAACTCATACGATTCTCAAAACTGGAGAAGTGATTCAAAGTATTCCTCAATCTTCAGTGTTAAAAGACTGCCTTTGTTAAATTAAATTTTGCTTCTTGTTTTATTCTTATGGAGCAAGTAAAATAATTATATTCATAATTAATTAATATTTCCTTCAAAGGATAGCCATTCTCAGCACTGATGGTTCTTCTGGCTATTTCAGAAACAATTTAAAAAATCCCTCCCCCTTTGTGCTCTACATTTAATCTTCCTATTTCACAATGAGGTATTATGCTGAGGTACCACAGAGAAACAAGCTCGATGTGAGTGGTTGCAAGATTATATGATGTCTTTCCTAACTTCAATTATACAGGAACTTCAGCAATCAATCATGGATTTCTACTTAAATGAAAAAGAAAATAAAATAAACAAAATATCATATTAAAGACTATCAGATTTTTTTTGGTAAGTTAAATTTAAAGAGGATAAAATTTTTGAATTTAGTAATTTTGAAGATTAGCTTAAAAGTATTTAAGTCCAGAAACTAGCACTTGTTATTAAGTTCAGAGAAAGGACATGAACCTCTACGGAGTTAATCCAAATCTTTATAGATCACTTGACATTTGCAGATATATTTTCTTTAACTGCAGTGACACTTTGTCACATTTTCACATACCAAACTCTTTGTGGATTGTCATTCTACAGAGATTGATTTATTTTGTTGTTGAATAGGAAAAGAGATAAATACTTCTGGAAAAATGAAAATGTGAAATGTTATTATATAAGGATTGAGTAAGTATGTAATAATCTTCTTGAATGTGTTTTTCAATATCAAACAAAACAAAATATTTAGGAACAGCAACTCACTCAGCCTTCTTATGTGCTTAAACAAAGAAAGAATCCAAATAGAGTGGCAAGAAATAGCACTCACTGCAGTAACTGTTGAGAAACTCAATAATTTTCTCACTGCAGCTCTGAGAAAGCAAGAATGGTAAACATTTGAATTTTGAGATGCTGTCTTGGTCCCAGGGAGAACTGGGTTAATTTTTGTGGTAGCCAAAGATGGGCTATGCCCAGGACACAAAGGTTATTCTGTACCAAACCACAGCTTTGCTGTGAATGCTGTGAAGGGGCTCCTTCTAGTGGGGTAATGCTGGTTCAGAGCAGTCACATGTGATTTGTTTGCCTATCTTGTACACTTACTTGTTAATATTGTAGATGTTACTCATTGCTTTCTCATCTCACCACTATTTCCAGGAAACTGCTCTAATCTCAACCCATGAATTTTATCTTTTGTGCCTCCAATTCTCCTCTCCAGCCACCTGCAGGGGGAGGAGGGAGCAACTGAGCAGCCCACAATTTGGAGAGGCTCATTGGAAGCACTAAATTGAGGAGTACCATTCCTAAGCCATGACAGATGTTAAAGGTAGGACGAAGGTGTGTAAGGAAAACTACAGTTTCTAATTGGAAGGGTTAATATGTTACATAAACTGCAAATGAAGTAGATGAATTAGTATCAGGTAAGCACATCAGAATGTTTAAAATTTTAACTGAATCATGTAAACCCACATTTATCTACTTCTTAAAAAAAAAAAAAAAAAGTAGATAATTATAATAATGAGATCATGCCATATTAAATTTTGGAAAACAGAAACTTGTGCCTGCAGGATGACACAGACTTGATATTAAAAAGTGTCTGATGGTTACTTCCTTTTCCTTGCTTGTCTGGTATTTTTATTTTTAAGCAATTTTATTGGCTTCCCTCCTGGGAAAAATCTCTTTTACTTCTGAAGGTGACTCAGGATACCCTCCCTACCATTAAGATATTCTTTTTCCTCACAGAAGCCAATCTCCAACGAATTTCCCATTCTACTGTTTAATACAAAAATCTCTAATGCAAATCTCTAACGAATTTCCTATTCTACTGTTTAATAAAAAAAATCTCCTCCTTGATGTTGTTTTATTAATGGTGGAATTCATTTTCTCCCAACCCCAACTCAGTAATAGGTTATCAAAGCAAGACAACTAGGTAGGTTCCTTCCTAACCATGTTTTTCCATCTAACAAAATATTCAATGTACAAATCGCATACAGACAACTGCGTGTACCCATAATTTTATATATATATATACACACACAGTGTAATTATTAGTTGATCAGTTTTACTGCTCATCCTTACAAATAATATCTTAACCACTGGATGGGTTGAGTGGCATGGAGAAAAGGGAAAAAACCTAAAAGCTAATTAAAATAAATACTTACAAATGTCATAACCTAAAAACTGGCAAATGCTTTGGCCATGTTGTTTAGCATGAATTCTGAATGTATAGAAATGTAGAAATTAAATATCTTCAAATTCTTTCTAATATTATAAGGGATAGCAATATTCTGTTGTTTAAGAGGAGATTTCTTGAAGTGGACTCAAAAATCTGGGATCCTTACAGAAAAAAACAACATAAATTTAGTAAGTTTCCTGCAAAAACTCATTATCTTTGACATATGTTGATACTGCAAAGTGCTGCAGAGATGTTTGAGCTAAATTTTTGCAGAACAGTTAAGTTTGCTTACTCAGACATTTTTGTTGCTTTATCTATTATCACTGGCTTTTGTGGCAAACCTAGCAGGTTAAGAGGTCAGACTGGATAACCATTTATTAATTCATTGGTGACTTTAATTTTCCTTTCCACAACAGATCAGATATTTGGCACAAAGCTGCTGGTTTGGGCAACTAATAGACTAAAAAAAAGTCAGTCTTAATATGTGCTGGGGATTAGGGGTTTAAAGAACCTTTTTTGATGCTTCAGTTTAATAGGGATGATGATAAACATAGTGCTGATATCTGGACTAATTTTTGATTATAGACTGACTTCTCAGTCTGCATTTTTCAGACCAGGTGCCTAAAGGCAGAGGTGGGCAGGCACTCACCTGCACCAATAAGTGTAAATGCCTGTGATTTTTTTCAGTCTGACAGTAAATTTGGTTGCTATCTTCACAGGCCACATTATTCTTTGGAGTTTTTTATTCATCTACCATTAAACTCTTCCAATTGCAGCCCATGAAGAGAAGCCCAGACTCCTGTCAAGTGACCATTTTCTGTGTGTGGAAAGCTCAAGATCAAGAGACATGGTTCTCTCCAGTAAATTTCTTCAGTGGCATCCAAAGGACCACATAGGAAGAATCTGTTTATCTTTCCCAGGTGTTTCAAAGATCACTGTTTGCTTTTGCTTCCCTGCAGAAAAAGAGAACAACAACAACAAAAAAAAAAACACCACAACAAACAAACAAATAAAAACAATAACTCAAAAGTGAAGATCTGCAGTGCAAACCATGAATAAAATATGTAAAATTTGACCACGTGCTTTGTTTCCTGAATAAAAGCAAACCACCTTTCCTTGCACAGTAATCACCTTGGTCTTTATGGACTTCACAAAAGGAAAGGGCATTTAGTGCCTGGGTCATGAGGGATTATGGCTGTAGGACATGCCTTCATGTCTTGTTCCTGTAGTCTGAGGAGGACAGAGCATGTTCCTGCTCTGTGCAGAAACACTTCATAACAGATAACCTCATTGAAAAAAACAATAAATATCTACAACTCTGCTTATGTGCTCTAGAGTCAGAGTTAAACCTTATAGGAAGAGCAGGAAAAGACTGACATGTGAAAGGTCTGAACCTGAGTCCATTCAATGACCTCTTATTTAAGAACTTTCCCCATGCTCTCAGTGTAGACAGGGCATGCAAATGAGGTGTGACATATTTCAAAGCATTATAAAATGGTGGAGCAGGATTGCAAAACACCTTTAGTGAATCTTGGGTGAGAAGAAGGCAAGAAAAAAAGGAATCTGTAGCCAAGGCTCATGTCCAGGGATATGGAAAATATTAGGCATTTCTCTGCAGGATCTCAGAAAAAAACCCAGCCGATTGGACCATTTATATAAGTAAATGCTCCATAAACAGGGACAATGGTTGTAGCCAGGAGGGTCTTGGCCTCTTCTTACAGGCAACCAGCAACAGGATGAGAGGATAGAGTCTTAAACTGCATCAGGGAAGGTACAGGTTGGACATTAGGAAGAATTTCTTCACAGAAGAAGAAATTAAATAATAAATTTAATATTTAATATTTAGGTGATTAACTATTGCAATGGTCTGCCCAGGGAGGTGGTGGAGTTACCATCCCTGGAGATTTTTAAGGAGACTGGAAGCAGCACTCAGTGCCATGGTCTAGTTGACAGTGTGGTGTTTGGTCAAAGATTGGACTTGATCTCAGAAGTCTTTCCCCAGCTGATTCTGTGATTCAGTAATATCTGCTAAATTCAAGTAATCATAACAACTATATTAATAATTTTATCTGCTGTATCTGATTTGATTTCCTATGAAAGTAAGACAACTTGGACAAAACAATCTAAAAACATTTTTCCTCCTATTTTTGCAAACACCAAAAAAATTTACTAGTTATTGCCACACAGAAGCACACAATTTCATGTTCCCCAAAGGTACAGTTTGTTTCCCCAAAATGTGACAAGCACCATGGAAACAGTAGAAGTTATTGCAAGATGCATAAGCATTGCTGTTTAATGAACTTCAGTTTTGTTTTTACTTAAATACAGAGCTTTAATACCATAACATTTTCTTCTTCCCCTTAGCTTTTTCTCTCTAATTCTGTCACTACTCTGTGTTGTTTCTTCTCCAGGGGACATTTTCTCTCATCAGACCATCATTAATTAGTTTGTTTGTGGAATCAGCTGTCACTTATTATGAGATCCTAAGCTCCTGATAAAAGCATTTTCCCTTACCCTCTTTACAGCCTTTCTTTTAAATCCTTAATGTGCCATCCATCCTTTGTTTCTTCCTAAGGAAATGAGGCAGTTATAAAAATAGGACTACTCTTTTTTTCCTTAATATGTGGATTTTTAAAATAATATATTGTTAGTCCCTCCTTTCAGAATCCTATTGTTTCCAAGATTATGTTTCTTCTGTAAGGAGATGGAGATATTTTATGGCTCTATATTTTATAGAAGCTAGACAGAGTATTAGGAACATGCATGACATGAGTCAATATAAACCAAAAGTAAAAAGAGCAGCATAATTTCCCTCCCTAGGTAACAGTGGGTGAGACAAATCATTCATAAGTTAAAAGTACTGTTCTTACAAATAAACCATAGATTTTTTTTCTTTTTAAAAAAAATTTTATCAATGTTTTAATTAGGGGAGTTATTTTAGATAACAACTTGTTTAAGAGCAGCAAGAGAAATCATTGCAAATTATGTCAATCTTGTCAGCTGCAGTACAATTATTAATTTTTTCGCCTGAACTGTAAAGATTTTAGTCCAAGTACTCCTCATCCTCTAGAAATATTTAGTCAGCTAGATGTCACATAAGAAATAACTGGTGAATAACTGGTGGGAGCATCATTTTAAGTACTAAGAATATAAACACTTTTTTTATTATTATTATTTTATTTTTTTAGTCCAGGCTTCCATGTGTAAATTGTTAGCAATAATGAACTCAGGTTGTGAGTTATTGAAAATATAATTTCTAAAATATCTTTTGCAAAATATATAACGGACACACACCACGTTGCCAGAAGACATGGGAGTTTAAAACAAAAGGGCAGTGAACATCTGCCAGCCTGGAATATTTCCTGAGGAGCTGATACTGGCATGTACTTTAGCACTTGATGTTCTGGGCACAGTGGCATGCTTTTTTAAAGTGTGTTTTCAATCAGACATCACTCCTCTTTCACAATTCTGCTATGTCATGCAATTGCATTTCAAGAGAATAATGTACAAAAGAGGATCAACTACTGCAAAAAAATGTTAGGATTACTTTGAAGGAAAATACAATTAATGGTGACATCTGTCCTCATATCACTTCAGAAATGCTATGTTGATTATTCCTAACCAAAGTAAACAGATTATTCATGTTTACCCTAAATGTACCTTACACTCTGTATGTGTGGGCTGTTGTTGCTTGCTTGCTTGCTTTTTAATCTGGATTGCCTGTTAATGTACTATACCTCTTGAGCTTTTTGGGCCAACAGTGTATGAAATTGTTTCATGGAACTTATAGAGGAACAGCAGGTTTCATTAAAGTCATTAGAAGCAGTCAAAGCTCATTGTTTTTCGAAGTCAACACTGAAAGCCTTCACCACTCTAAATGCATTGCTGGCCTCAGAGCTCTTTCTGCTTCTGACAAAGGAAAATCCACAGTTCTGAAAGAGCGTCACTCACACTTTCTCTGTAAATATTTTCTGCTGTCTATATAATCTTTGAACGGGTTTTACTTTGTGAATGCCATAAATGTCTGTTCCTTTTCCATAGAATATCATTGTGTAAGACATTAGAAATTCTGTATTTTGAATGCTACTCTTGTAACTCAGTCCCTCTACTTTAAATACTGCAGCACTGTGCAGTAACCCCCTTTTCTTTAAAACATAGTCACAGACTGAGTTCTAGAGGCAAGACCATAAAGGGTATCATCAAATCTGTCAAAACCAGTACAGCATTTAAGTCTGCTTGCTTGCATCATCACTGCTGCAGCTGACTCAAATCCTACAGCCTTTGCAGTTTAAGCCGCATTCCTACCCACATATCCCTACTGGTCCTGCACGATCTCCTCCCTAAGCATGCAGAGCTATTTTCCTTGCTCAGTCTTGAGGGATGCGCTTCTCTCTAGCTGCAGTCGGCAGTGTCCCTGTGGCTGCGCAGCAGTGTCACCTCAAGGCCGTGCCCTGTGTCCCTGCAGGGCTGGTCCACCAGCGCTGGTACCGCAGTGCCGCCCAGGGGAAAGGAGGCGGCCCCGCATCGCCCACACTCAGCTCCTCTTTAATCCCAGACAAAGCCCGGCAGCGGGAGGCACATGGCTCTCACCACAAGTGGCAAGGTAATGACTGAGTGACAGCTCCTTTGAAGGATTTGGGAGCTGTCTAAAAATATAGCTGAGCCCGTTTGGAAAGACAGGTGTAATAAACTTCAGATAGAAAGTATTACCAGGGTAAATGGTGTTGAAATGATGTTCGCCTGTCACAGTGAAAAAAAAATAAATCCTGTCACAGTGTTTTTCAAAACTGTGACAGGATTTTTTTTTTCTTTTTCTTTTGAGAAAGATCATAAGATCATATTTTATGTCGGGTTTTTTTTTTTTTTTTTTTTTTCTTTGTTTAGCTGGATTTTTTTGGTGGGGGTTTTGTTTTGTTTGTTGTTTGGTTTTTTTTGGTGGAGTTTTTTTGTTGTTGTTTGTTTGTGGGGTTTGTTTTGTTTTGTTTTTTGTTGTTTTGTTGGTTTTTTTTAAGAATAAAAATTGATACTTAAAATTCCATCCTTAATTGCTTCTCGGAAAAAAAATAAAATCAAGTCAAAACTTTAAGGAGTACACACCTTGCTACATCTTCTCATTTTGTCTAATTGTCTGACATAACTGCCAGACAAATCTCTTTTCAGCCCTCAAAGAGTCTGTTCAAAATAGCCAAAATACATTTATTTGTATTTTGATAAAAATATTTTTTAGCAATATGTGGGGGGAAGAAAAGCAAAAAAAACCCTCAAACCACAAACTAGGAAAACCAAAATCGAAAAACAGATTAAAAAAAAGAAAAAAACAACAGTCATATGAACCTTCTTTCTCAATTTTTCTTTTCCTCAGAATCAGTTCTACAAACTTTAAGTACTGTTGGTTCATGATCATGTTTGGTACTCTTCCACGAGCCTCTCTGCAGGAATGTTTGATGTCAGCCTACTTCTGTCTTATAAACTCAGTGCCTATTCATGCAGCTAATGACCTCAATTTGCACAACCGTATTGTGAAAGGACATTCATTACGGTTCAATATTTTACAGCAAAGCACGTGAGCTAACTTCTGTTCTTGGGCTCACTCACAATGGCCTGGATCCCATTCTGTGAAGTTTATTTCTGCTCTACTTTGCCCATTTTTCTAGTCTGTTAAATGGAGATAGATCCTGGTCTGGGCTTTCCATGTCTTAGTGATGTGTAGGATGTTGCCAGTGTATACCCTGTCCATGAGAAGTTCAAGAGTTTCAATAAATGTGTCTGGACGCATGCTCATGACTCCCTCTTAAGAAGCAGTGTGTGATATAGAAACATCCAGCAGCCTGCCCAACCTAATCACTTTCTACAACAAAGTAAGATTTTCTGTGGATATGGGGCAAGGAGTGCATTCTCTTTAGCTGGACTTAAGTGAAGAAGTGGACACTGGTGCCCATCACCTCCTTCTAAACAAACTGGCAAGAGCGGATAGTTGGTCTGTGAGATAGACAGTGCATTGGTTAATTGACCACAGACAGAGGATGTCAATCTATGGCTTTTACAGGTGAGATCCCCAAAGGACAGATACTCTGCCTGACACTGGGCATGACACTGTTCAACTTCTCCATCAATTATCTGGAGGATGGGACTGAAAGAACCTCATGAATCTGATGATGCAAACTGAGTAGTGTGAGAAGGGAGAGGCATCTTACAGAGATCTGGACTCACTGAAAAGGTGGGTTAGCAAGAACAGTATGCACTTTAATGAAGTGCCATCTCCTGCCCCAGGATGATGATCACAGAGACAAGTACAGGATAGGATCTGTGCAGCTGCAGAGCATCCTTATGGAAAGGGATCTGGGAATCCTGGTGGACAACAAGCAGATCATGAGTCAACAGTTCGCATCTGCAGTGAAAACAGAACAGCAAATTTAGATTCTGAGCTGCATCCATGGCACCATTGCTAACAGAGATAATGACATGATCATCTCACTAAGCACTTGCAAAACCGTACCTGGAATACTGTGGCTGTTTCTGGTCCCCAAAATTTAACCAGGGTGCAGACAGCATTCAAAAGAAGGCCACGGGGGTGAACAAAGGGCTTAAGATTCTGCCCTATATGGAAAGACCACAGGAGAAAGGTCTTTTGACACTGTAGAAGAGAAAGCTCAGGGGCATCTCATTACTGTTTTCCAGTACCTCAAGAACAGCTTCAGTGAGGAAAATTTCTCTCCTTTAAGGAGACACACAACAAGGTTATGAAGCAATGGGACAAGTTATACTAGCAGAGGTTCATATTGATGTAAAAATCACAACACACTGTGAGGATAATCTATTACTGAAACAATCTCCCCAAGGACATGATGGGGTGTTTATCCATGGAGGTTTTCAAGACAAGACTGGACATGGCGCTCGATAATCTCATTTAGTT
The DNA here is from genome assembly GCF_009819655.1 of Sylvia atricapilla. NCBI lineage: Eukaryota > Metazoa > Chordata > Aves > Passeriformes > Sylviidae > Sylvia > Sylvia atricapilla. The sequence goes on from NC_089141.1 coordinate 69,640,806, forward strand.
TCCCTTTTCCATAAAATGTTTGGACCAGATAATTTTTCAAGGTCCTATCCAGCCTATTTTATGATGTTTTGTCATTCATTGATTCTATGGTCTGGAGGATTATGCCTCACTTTACAATGCAAGGGAGGATGCTCCATAGGAGATGATGATAAGACTTCAGGGTATAAAAAAGAGTTCAGGGCATAAGGGAGTTACTGTGAGGAGCCAGTCTGTTTCTCAAGACAAGGTTGTGCAAACATTGGGGGATGGAGGGCAGTCAGCAAATTGCCTGGCCGTGAGGAATATAAGGAGGTATATCCCAGATACTGCAGGCAACAAAGCTCAGATTTCTGCAACCACAATAGAAACAAAACCAAAACCACATAAAGCCTGAGAGGCCATGGTAGCAGAAACTGAGAAATAGAGAGGTCATAGAGGAGAGGGAGAGAGTTGATCATTAGTTCCTTAATGCTACGCAATCCCTTTAGGATTACTCTAAATGCAAAAAGAAAAAAAAGATACCCAACAAAACAACAATCTTACTGTTAAATTTTAGTGAAATATTTATCTGGTACTTCACAACTTTCTGTGTCTGGTGGTTCTTTCTGAGGCACACACATGCACACTCACAGACTGAACTACACGGTGGCACTGGGCTTTCCAGATTGCTGGTTATGTCTGTTTTGCTTCAGATCTGACCTCAGGCGATGGCACAGCAGGAAAGATTGTGAAGCAAAGAACAAAGTCCTGTGGGTGGATTTGGTTTATAACCTTCCATTTGGTCCTGTTCAGAGAGAAAAAATGAACCATTTTGCAGTATGACTGTTGCTACATGCTTTTTCAATAAAATACCAAATGGATTAGGACATCTAACAACACGTGAAACAAGCACTTATCTCCAGGGGGAGACATGCAATCTCCAGGGGGAAAAAAAAAATAAAGAAGTCTGAAATTTTATAGGGAAATAGAAGAAACTCAAGATAGGCCATGAAAGGCATTATCTCCTTGTGACAAATACAAAATTGTACAAAATCTCTCATGAGACAGCTAAAATACAGTTTGTGTCAATAGAGTTTCTTGCCTCTGAAATATGAGAGATTTCATTGGTTTACAAGTTGGTAAAATTTGTAAGCCATGTATTATATGACTTAAATGTACTTAGGGACATTACATGACTTAGGGAAAGAAAAACAGTAAATAAACATTTATGAAATAACAGCTAATTCGTACTATCTTCTTCAGTAAATGATACATGTTTCTGATTTCTATGTTCCAATACCTGTGAAGATGAACAATACCCCTTTTGCCACTGAATTAATCTATTTTGTAATATAGTAAGTATTGATTTAAAATATTTACATACTATGAAACAAAACAGATGTCTGTGTCCCCTGTATGATTTATAATTTTGTACATATCTTTCTTCTCATTTATTCACACAGGAAGTAAAATATAACTTACATTTCTGGTAAAATCTATTTAGAATCTAGTTGCTAGCATTCTAGTTTAACTCTCTGTGAATCTGGTTTTCTTTTCCTTATTTTCACACGGAAAAACTGCTATTAATCAGAAACTAAGAGATGATGATGAGCAACATACACAAAATTATTAATGAAAAAGTACAATGGCTATTTTTCATACATCCTTATTCTTGATTTTCTATTTAAACCACCCAGCTTGCAGAAATAGTTATGGAAATGCCTTTGGTTGGAAAACATTTTAATTGTTAAGTAATGTAAAAATGATGACAATATTCTTCACTGCAAACAGAAACATTCTGGATTAGCATTTTGATGTGCAGAAATTTTTTTGTTTTTTCCTCTTTCCTATATTTCAGCCAGATTATAAGCTCTATTATTAGCCTTTCATTATATCATTTAGCTTTAAGGGATCTTTTCCTGAGTTGCTCTATAAATCTTTTGAAAGCCTTATGCCCTTCGCTTCTATTTTATCTACTCCTTTACTCTGAACTGAATATAAAAGACAGGTTTAAAAAGTTCTAATATATTATCAAACTACAATCTCCTTTTGAAATACTGTTGGTGTATATATAAAGATAACTCTGCTACTTTACTAGTTTGTAATTGCAACAATTTTTCTAATTCACATGTAAACCCTGGTGATCTTTTACTCTTCAATTGATAACTAATTATTGTAAGCTTTTATTGTTTTACCTTTTAATTCTCTAGTGTAATAACTGTGAGGAGAAGAGAGCAAATCTTTGCTGACATCTTACTTTGAGGGTGTTCAGAATTATACAGCCCTCAGGCAAGAATTACAAAAGTGGTATTTTAGATTAAGGCCATTTTGAGACATTTAGGCTCCCCTATAATTCTGTGCCATAAAGTTCCATAAAGGATTTCTAATAAAACCCAGTGTCTTTCAATTTTTGTTGACTTTTTTTGATTTATTATACAGGTTGACTTTTTCAGGAAGTTCACATATTGACATTCAGAAACACTGTGTTATCACATGAGAAGTAGCTCTGTGTACAAGCTGGTGGAGCTGCATGAAAAGCATCTGTGTTGAAAGTAAAACCTCAAAACTATGCTAATTTCAGTAAATTATTAGTGCCACAATACTTTCCTGGGCACAAACAACAATTTTTACGGTTTATTTCACAGCCCCGGCATGTCTTCATTCTAAGGCAACTCAGCCTTTTCCAAAGACTATCAGAGAACAGTTCAGGTGTATGTGCAAACATTATTCCCTAAAATCTTTTTGGACTCTCTCTCTGTCACACAGCCTCAGGGCCAAGGCACACTCATGGGCCCACTGGATGGAGTGGATGGAGATCTGGATGGAGATTTAGGCTCTCATTCAGAGATAAACAGGTGTCTCCCCAAAACTGTTCATCATCTTCTTAGGTAGATGCACAGGACTGGTTTATTCAATCTACTCCAAAACCAGCCTATTTCCCCCCATTGACAATAAGGATAGGTCAGACCTATATGATTTTTAGGTGACTAAATCTAGGTGCAGGAAATCTTACATGATTACAAAATTTATACAATTTATGTCTTACATGATTACAAATTTATAAAGGTATTGGCGTTTATGAGGGCATTAAATAAACCTTATATGTTTTCTTTTTCAAAATAACAATGCATCTAATCACAGGACTTTCAACAGACTAAAAACAGTAAATTTATGGGCTGTAGGAATTTCAGTAAATGGTTGAAAAATGCCACAATTATGCTAAGGTTTGGCCATTAAACAGATTTGTTTGATGGTTTGTTTATTTTTTTTCTTCTTACTCCATTGGTCAGGAATTTTAAAGAAGTCTTTTACAGAATAAACATGCTTGAAAACATTTATAGAAAATATTTTACCTGACTTTTCCAAACTCTGGTTTTCTAAGAACTGCACTGAAATCTCATTAAAAACCCATTAAATGTGCAAAAGAGAGCTATCATAACAGTCAAATTTTGCCTGACCATGAAAAATACTATGAAGAAAAATTATAAACAGCACTAGAAGCAACAAGGATTCAAACGAATTTTCAAAATTAGAACATATTTTATCCTCATAAATGCATATTTTTAGAGATTATCTTTTAAGCAAAATCACAGAAACACCTAATGATGGAATTGTTGGGTTTGGGAGAGACCCCTGGAGAACATTTTGCCTGGCCCAACAACCGTGCATGAGTAGGGTTCTTTAAATCTTGATTGTTCAGGATCATGTCCAGAAGGCTTTTGAAAATGTTTGAAGAGAGAAACTCTACACTCTCTCTGGGCAATGTGTGCCAGTGCTTGATCACCTCCAGAATAAAAATGCTTTTCTTCCTGTGATTTGGTTTATTTAGTATTTATCAAGAGTCAATGGACACAAAGTATTTAGTATGGACACTATGGACATGATTTGTCCATGCATCTTCTTCCCTTAGAAGATAATCAGACATGGAAGTTACTGGAGAGGATCTGGAGACATCCTATTAAGGGTGTGATTATGCTGTTCTAAGTTGCAGTGATGAAAGTTTATGATGAGGTGGAAGGAGTTAATTGATACCAAAACCACTGAGACCAAATGATAAAACAAAATTAGAAAGAATATTTTCTCACTGATAATTTTCTTGAGAGCAAAATTTTGTTTGTAAAACAAAGAAGTAAATATTATCTTGTTTATACTTACACGAATCAGAATCTGGAAATTGCATCTAGTGCAGATTTCATTATATGGGGGAATATTGATATAGTCTTTAGCTCTCTGATACAGAAAAGACAGACTTTTAACAAACTAATTGAATGTGAAGTTTAAAAAAACAACCATTATCTTTTTTCTTTTTTGTCCCTTCCCAATACACTCTTGGAATCCCAGAAAGAATTCAAAATCACTTCTCTTTATCACTGTGGGAAATTTTTTTCGGCTCCTGTGTCATCTGCTCTATATCTGCCAAGCAAAAATAAGATTATTTTGCTATGAAATTTGATAAATCAATGAGAATCAATTAATGTTTTGTCAGCATTTGCTTTAAAGAACAATGCATTTATATCTTTAAAAAAGTAAAGTAAAAGTACAATTACTAGCTTATAGTACAATCAAGGAACAAATTACTTCAGGTTGAAGTTTGGATTTTCCAGGTAATTGCTTTATATTATAAAAATAACTTTTACTATAATTGCAATTGTTTTTTAATGAGGTCAATGACAAACTTACATGTTGTCCTATTGACCACCGGGTGGAGCTCTAACCTAGGAAGAGAATGAATCTTTCGCTAACGATTGCAGGTACGAGCAGCATTTTTTCCATTAAGCAAGCTAAAGTAAAACAAAAACAAAAACAAAACAAATCAAAACAAAACAAAAAAAAATACCCACATCAGTCGGCTACATGCTATTACACCTGTGCCAACTTATGTCTTCAGGATCTCTTCAGAATTTGTTTCTTTCTGTACTTCACAGTTACAGTCAAGTGCTATAAAGAAATCCCTCACTACAAGAAAGCAAAGCAGTGATTTAAATTTACATGGAATTAAATTGCAAAAGACTGAGGATTTTACTTCAAAGAAAATAAAGTTAATGAAAATGATGCTCTATCCCTCAAATTCTCTGTGTTCAAGAATCCAAGTTAGAGATAAAAGAAACTGACTTATAAGTTCTATGATGATTAAAAGAACTGAATAAACCCTTAATAATACACATTTATTTGCCCTGATTAGATAGACTTCTACTTATATTTGAAAGCTGAATGACCTATTTTAGAGGCCCACCTAATGTTTGAATAAACTAGGCCAAAAACTAATGATCAACATTTATAAATATTGCTATTTGTCAGTTGGTTGACTGCTTTTATAATATAGCATTGTGATTATTTAAAATCATATTTGAAACTGAATTAATGATTTACCATATGTAACATAATACATTACATTTGAGTTGCTCATTTTGTTTGGATTCTTTTTATGTTTTGTTTTTTTGGGTTTTTTTCCCACCTGGAAAACTTCTGCCTACTTGTCAGATATAAACACTTTAAATATTTTGTACAATTCCTTTTGTATTTTGAAAGTACTATGCCTATAATAAATAGGAAAAAAGCTGTTCCTAATTTAACTTTGCTGATTTCAGTGGCTTTATTTATCAATGAGTTATTGCAGATTATATAGATTTTGTAACCTATTGCTCCGAAGTAAATTAAAGTATGAAATGATATCATGACAGATGAATAATAACAAAAATTTTGCATTAGGATTCATCTAAGAAGAAATATGACACCTTCCTCTCTATAATCTGAATATTGGCCTGAGCAAAGTCTGAGTATTTTCATAGTAATTAAACACAGACCTTACATTTTAATATTCATTTCAAAAAATACCACTTGTATCTAAATTGAGCTTATAGAACTGACAACTAAATAGCTAAACTTTTACTTCCATCCACTCTGATGTGGTGACAAACCCTGAACATCCAACCATGATTGCCTGCTTTGGTTCACAGCTTTGAAAACTGATATTGAGTAGCTAATGAGCTATACAGAGACAGAATGAAAGGAAGCAGCCTTATTGATCAAAGTTTTACCTTATATGACACTGTATTCTAGAAACATTATATCTTGTAAAATATTTTGATGATTATTTCAATAACCTTAACTCAATTATTTGTTCTCTTGGACTAGTATTACATTACTTCCCTAGAGTGTTATGCTCCCAGTCTGCCTGACTTTGTATCAGGTAATCTAAAATTATAGTAAGAAGCTTTTTTCTGAGGTCTCAATATGAAAAAGCAGAAGAAGAAGCCTGAAACCCACAAGCTATGCAGCCTGTGTCAGGCAGTCCAGGACCTGTTTTTTTGCTGCCTTGAATCTGTGTATTGAAGAGAAAAAAGCTGATGATGCATAGCAGCACACTGAAACCAGTCAGAGATTTTCTGAACTCTGCTTTCAATCTCCTAATGACTTCTCAGAAAATTCTTCAAGCCAGACACTGTAGTCTTTGTGAAGCAATGCCTTTTATTAAAATTCTCTTTCATCATGTTTCCACAAATAGCTGTAATTGGCAGATCTCCACTTTTGTCCTGTCCTCCATTTGGATATTATTTCTAATCACTTTTTGATGTGTAGACCACAACCAGATATTTCTTTCAAAATCTCTTGGTTAGCTTTTTAGTTATATATTATAGTTTTATATATATAGTTATATTTATATTACATATATGAGTGCATATGAGTTCCATGGACTCGTATGCACTCATATATGTAATAGCTAAAGACAGTTTAAATTAACTGATGTCATCACCACCAGATAAATTTTAAACGACACAAGATCATCTACCTTCCTATTGTCTTTGCCCTGAATGGTGGCAATGGTGGCTATAAAACTCTGTTACAGATCCCAGGTAGATGTAAAGAGAGGAGATGGCACTTCAAACTGATTTCAAGGAAGTGAGGAACCTTTTGAAGGACCTACTGAACCAGTTTATAGCCAGGGGACGCTGCAAACATCAGATTGTATTATAATACTGCATCTCAGAGGGTGCCATGAATCATCACATCAAGTAATGCTCCCTGATGTCTTTGCCTTTCATTTGTTGTGAAATCATTCATTCTCTCAGTGAACTCAGAAGAAAATTATCAGTATAAGTTCTAAACAGTTCATATAAATACCGAAGTGATTCCATTCTATGACTGAGTGAAAATGATGCTTCTGTGTGTTTCCATCAACACTCATGAAATAGTTCTGCAGAAAAAATAAAAGAATAGACAGGACTTCTGTATGACACAGACTCACACTCTTACATCCTTCCAATGATACTGAATTTTAAAGTCATTCCCAAATTATTATCCTCCAGAGGTACCAAATCTTAATGATTCCATGGCTGTTACTTCTTCTACAGAATATCACTCCCATGACTTCCCAAATATAAATCAATAGAATTTATTTGTTGCTAAGTTGTAACAATATGAGTATATATTGCAAATTAGTCTTGGATAAAAAAGACTGATAAAAAAGCAAAATTTTCAATACTAAAAATTAGCTATTATTAAAAAAAAAAAAACAGCTTTTATTTTTAAAAAAAAATATAAAATATTTAAGTAACTGATGTCATTGGAACATAGATAACCTTGGAGTTAACTTCATTTCTTTGCAGTCTGTGTCCCTTTATGGATATTTTTTTTTTCATTTCCCTAACTCAAAATTTGTGTTGGTTTTTATTTTTTTTCTTGAAAGTTTTAACTTTGGTGTTTCTGCCCATCTATGATCTAGCAGCAATGATTCCCCTACTCACACTGATTCTGTTTGAAAACACAAGATTTGCTCAAGGCTCAACAGAATATATTAAGGGCTAGAACAGTTTCGATGAGTGCATCAGAGAATGCAAAGTAGAAAATCTTCTTTTAAATTTTCACAAACATTGAAAAATAGTATGTTATTCAGATTTCTGAAGCCATGTAGAATTCAGACCTGACTGTACTTTTTCAGTTGCTGATCAAAGCTTCGATTTTCTTTTTCCTTTGAAAATTTTCAACCAGAATTTCAATTTATTTTAGTGTTGTGAAGACATAGTCAGAAGCTATGATAAAATACTCCAGTATAAAATAGTTTGAAATGCAACATATTAACCTTTTCAATAGAGACCAGCCTGCCTAATCATTTAAACGATACTGTTAGATAGTGTAAACTATTACTAGTAGATTCTAGTAGATCTACTACAGATCTACTATTCTTGTAGATATGGCCCTGAGCAAGGACATGCTTTACAAAGTCACTCAGCTGTGGAAATACTGCCAGAGACATTTTATCTGACTGCTGTGTTTGACTGTCCTTGAGAGCAGATTCGGTTTGTCCAGTCAGCAGCCTGCAGGTGGAGATGAAGGTCATTCCTAAAATATGTGTGGTTCTGTATGCCTTGGAGTTTTCACCAGGTGCCCAAAACATATTCACCTTAATATGCTTGCAGGCATGTGCTGGCAGAGTATCTGAGAGACTGCTTGCAAAGTCACGGGTCATTATGAGTGGTATTGACATTACAATTTTGTCTTCTTCCTCCTTGTACTTTGCAAGGTTACATCAGCATTTGTGCTGATGCCTTTCTCTGCTGCCTCTGCTCTATTTTTCCTCATTATCCTCTGCTGCTTTACTTTCTCTGGCATGGAAGAGTGTGAGAAGGAAGATACATGGGATCTCTTAATTTCTGGAGAATAAAGTAATATTCTTTATAGGGTTACATACCCTGTATTTACATCTGAAATTTAAAGTCATATTGTCTCTTATTGCTTACTCAAGTTTTCTCAGTGATGATGGAGGCACTTTAAGCTACTATATTCCTTCTTTTCTTAAAATAAAAATAAAAATAAAAATAAAAATAAAAATAAAAATAAAAAATTAAAAAAAATAGTGAGAGACAGAAGAGTCAGAGAACAACAAAAGAAAAAAGAGAGCTGGAAGGAACAGAATGTTAATATTACCTATGTCTATTTCACTATTTTCCATAAGCATGAAGTTCCTGCAGACCAAGATTTGCACTTATTGAGGCACAAAATCAGTTTGTGTAGTTCCTGTTTCTGTAGTATGCACTTTTCATAAACATTATGATGCAATGAAAAAATAGGCATTATTTAAGTAATCTCATGCATTTCGGAGCTGGTTTAAACCTGGAGCATATGAAATAAAATCAGAACTGTTGCAATGGTGATTTTACAGCACAAAACTGAAGGAATGTAAAGGATATTTGAGGTTGTGGCCTGTGAGTACATTCAACCACAAGGATGCCTGAGTTAACAAACTGTATGAGGCAGTATGAGCTCTGATGGCAGAGTTCATATTCTGCAGCTGGATGGGGCAATCCCAAGACAAAGTACAGGCTATGCAGAGAATTGATGATAACCCAAGGAAGAAAGACTTGTTTGTTGAAGAAAGAGTGTTTGTGGACAGAAAGTTCAACAGGGATCAGCAATATGTGCTTTCAGCCCAAAAGGCCAGCTGCAGTCTGGTCTGCATCAAACAAGGTGTAAAACCACCTGGAGACCTGCATTCACCTCTGAAATCCCTGCCCCAAGAAAGGTGTGGACCTGTTGGATCAAGTCCAGAAGAGAGTCACTAAGTTGACCACAGGGCTGGGACACTTCTCCTACGAGAATAAGCTGAGACTGTTCAGCCTGGAAAAGACAAACGTTCAGGGAAACTGTCAAATACCTAAAGGATGCCTTCAAGAAAACTGGAGAGGGACTTCTCACAATGGCATGTAGTGATAGGATGTGGAATAATGGCCTTAAGATGAAGGAGGATAAGTTTAGGTTACATATTAGGAAGGAATTCTTTACTGTGAGGTTGGTGAGGTACTGGAATGGGCTGCTGAAAGAAGTTGTGGTTGCCCCACTCCTGGAAGTGCTTAAAACAAGTTCAGATGGGGCTCTGAGCAACATAGTCTAGCACAAAGTTCCCTGCCCATGGCAGGAGGTTTGAAGCTAGATCTTAAGGTCCCCTTCCAACCATAACAATTTTATCATTTTATATTAATATATTATAAACTCTGTAAGTTACAGGGAGATATGTTTTATTTATAAAATAAAATGAATGAATGTCAGCCACATAAGCGGAATCCGTGATCGAGTTGAAGGATTTCTGGGAAAGCATCTGAAAAGCTGTGATGGCAGCCCTCAATTCAACCAATTGGGCTGACCCGTCCTCATGGCCTTCCAGGACTTTCCACTCAGATCCATCCTTCCAAGTGACAATGGCCTTCCCTGTCTTTCCTGACCCGTCAGTGAAGACGATGGGTCCTTGCACTGGTTCCTGGCTGGTTTTGGGCCACAAAGAAATTTGCATGGATCTTACCACTTGCAATAGCTTGTGGCTGAACAGAAGGTAAGTGATTTGCCCTGTAAAATTCTCCAGAGCACTTTGCATTGACACACTGTTTGCAAGGCTCCAATCAAAATCTTCCCATGGCACCCGTAGCACAATTTGTGCAGGATCCATGCCCCTCAATTGCAAACACCGTTGCCAGCATTTTACTATCAAATGAGCAATGAGCTCAAACAATGCTGTTGCCATCTTCTGTGGCTGATGGGCAAGAAAACCCATTCCAGGACATGCAAGAGGTCAGAAGACCACTTGTCACTCCACTGGCCAATTATGACTATGGGATGTAAATCCAGAGTGGTGATGAACACAGTGACATCAATGGACGGATCAATGCGATGAACCTGTCGAGCCGAGACAGCTCACTGAACCTCCTCCAGCACCTGATGTGCCTCTGGAGTCAAGGTCTGAGGTGATTTCAAATCAGTGTCTCCCTTTAACAAATCAGAGGAGACAACTGTGCTGTGGTTAGTCCCAAATACGGATGTAACCAAATGATGATACCCACCAACTTCTGGGCATCATTCAATGTGCGCACTGAGTGCACAAATTGCAACTCCTGATGCTGGATCGTACGCTCCATGATCTTGACACCCAGATATCTCCATGGAGGTGGTTGCTGAACCTCCGGAGGTTTTCCGGAGCCACCTGCAGCCCATGGGAATGCAAAGCATGGACCAGCTTAAGCTGAATCCTTTGCAACTCATCTTAGGTGGATGCAGCCACCAGGATATCATCCATGTAATGATAAATTTTTGCATCAGGAAACTGCTTGCAAACTCCAGACAAGGCTCGGGCCACAAATCATTGGCACAGGCTTGGGGAGTTTTGCATGCCTTGTGGCAAAACTCTCCATTGATACCGTCGTGCAGGCTCAGCATTGTTAATTAATGGCACCTAGAAGGCAAACTTTGATCTGTCATTGGATGTAAAGGAATTGTAGAAAAACAATCCTTCAGATTCACAATGAGAACCGGCCATTCTGCTGGAAGCATGGTGGGTGACGGCATACCAGCCTGCAGCGTCCCCATGCTTTCTATCACTGCATTCACCTTTCAGAGGTCTTGTAACAACCTCCATTTCCCAGACTTCTTCTTGATGCAGAATACAGGAGTGTTCCAGGGATTGGTAGAAAGTTCCAGATGACCCTGGTCCAACTTTCCTGCACCAAATCACGAAGGGCGGCTAATTTATCTTGGGGAAGGGGTCATTCATTTGGGCCACTGAATCTCATAAGGCTTTAAAAGGCTTTGTTTCAAACTGTAGTGTGAAGTATGGATAAGTATGCATAAGTAATCCATTGCATTAATGATAATATCTTAAATTACTCAAAAGTGTCATACAGACACACAGATTTCTAGTAATGAAATTGAAGAAAAAAACCCCTAATAATAAAAGTCATGCTGCTATGGGCTTGTTATTGTTGTTCTGCCAGCTTTCCCTTAAATAATAAAACCACCATTATATAATTGCTATTTCTTTTGTCCCGAGTAATTGGTGACTACCACTTTCATGTTTAAATTAAAACTTAAAGGAAGAACCACGAAAACCAGAGCCGCTGGCAACTGAAAGCCCTGTTTTCATTTTCATTGTCTAAAATGGCAAGAATCACTGCACCTTCCTATTTTAAAATATTAAGAGGTGAGTGGTGCAGACTGAGTTCATGCTTTCATCTGGGAGAAAAAATGGATGTATTCAACAGTACACTTCCAGATATTTCTCTCCTTTTACCTTTCTGTACATGATTGATATTATCTCTAAACAAAATCTATTCTTGCTGAAAGAATTATTGCTGAAAAATTATTAAAATAATTGCAATAAAATCTAAATTTATCAAAACACATCCAAATCATATTATCCTTTCTCTTTTTTTTTTTTTTTTTTTTTGTTTTGTTTTGTTTTGTTTGCTTGCAAATTATTTTTGTGAGGACATTTTAATCATATACAGAATATACAAAAGATACTGTTCTCTTTTCTGAAAAAAAGTTTTAACAACCATTTTTTTCATAGATAATTCCTTTCAGAAGTACAGATAAAATTTCTCTGTGCGCCTAACTACAAGAACTGAGGTGTGGTGTTTATTTAACAGTGATGTTGCCTTAGGTGCAAAACAGGAGTAAAATTCCCAAAGTTAATTAAAACATGTAGAACTGCTTCATAAAGAAATTATAATACTTTTTGAAAAAAATATGATATTTGTCTAGATAGGTTCATAAAAACAGCATTTTAAGGGATACTATTCTGAAAATCATCAACTTTCCCAAGAAGATAAAGCCATAAGTCCTTAGCATCTACTTTCACTTGCTAAACTAACAGTGATATGAAAAATACAGACTGTAAGTTTAAAACTTGCAACTTCAATAGCCTTTACCTGTTTATAGGGATTAGTGTGATTGTGCGATTAGAGGTTTGTAAATATATCAGCAAACAGCAAGAAAGCATATTCTGTCAGTGATCTTAGTGCTTTTTCAAACACCTTTTATCTTGTTAGAAAGGGGAGGATGGAAATCCAGACTTTCTGTCTGTGGGATCTAGCATATGCCACGGGTTTCAGCCCTTCAAACTCAGCCTTTTATCAACACGTAAATGTTAATGGTGAAAGTCTGTTTCAGTCTGTTCTCTTTGTGCTGTGTTGAAGGAAAGGAAGTGTAACTCTTGGTGGGAAGCAGCTGCATAGGCTTCACCACCTTTTTGACAAAAATATTTTCAAAAGACCTGCAAATTCACTGTTGACTGTTAAACAGGACTTGAGCACATGATTCCCTGTGAAGGAAAGAAATTAACTATAACAGCTGTGTACAACTTCCCACTCACCAGTTCATTTGTATTGACCTTGTCTGAAAACTATCCTTCATGTAAACTATGCAACTGGATGATTTTTTAATATTTCTGTTGAGTTTGTTATGCTGTTTTATTAATCTAGAAAGGTCAGATGTAGGATAATCAAATAGGAGAAATATATTTTTGTTCCCTCTCTCCCGAAAAAAAAAAATTAAATTGAATTTTTCCCCTACATGACTGTCAGTGACAATAAATCATGATAACAGATTCCTTTCAATACATTTTGTGGGTGAAAAATATTCAGATTTAGAAAAAAAATAATTCTTATTTTTTGCAACATTTCACAGATTAAGAAAAGAATTATTAATTAAATATTAATTCTTAATAATATTAATTAAATATTATTAATTCTTACTCTGTAGCATGAAAAAGAGAGGGTTTATTATCAAATGGAAAATGAATACCATTCTTGTTTCATATCCTATTTCTCAACATGTTTTATTCTGTATGTGATGGTATTTTGTTGTTTGTAATGTCCCTCCTAAAAGTTCAATCAAATCACTAGACAAATATCTTATGTGAGTAAGAGTTATCTCTTGCTAGGGGTATGGAAAACTCTAAACAATGTCTAGAAATAATTTATGAATAGCAAATTTCAGGCTTTCTACCATGCTGAAGAATCAGATATGGCAGAAAAAGCCTTAAAAATATCTAAGCAAATACCCTGGTAAGATACTACAGAACATAAAAGAAACAAGAGAACGTGAAAACAGATTGTTAGCTCCTAAGAATCAATATTTTTTTTAAGAGTCAGACACAGTTGGTACATATGCTGCAGGTATTACAGACTGATTAATTATTTAGAAGGTTTACTATGTGGAAATATAGAAGCTAAAAAAACCTCCAGCCGTGCCCCCCCGCCCCCCTCAAACCCCTATATAACTAAAATTCACAATAAAAATGTCTTTATTGTGAAAAAGGCTTGAATGAAAGAACCCTTTCTCCTTCATATGAGAATCTCGCCTGTATATTTCAGAAATAATTTTCTTCTCTGATCCTTGTAAATTACTGATAGTGTAAATAGTGATAGCATACATTGTTTTTCTCAAGCTGTTTCAGAGTCAATTGGTAAATGTAGCTGCAGAAAAGTTTTAAAGGTTTACAGGTTTGTTTACTCCTGGAGAATAGAGACTCTGAAACTTTTTTTTTTTTTTTTTTTTTTTTTTTTTTTTTTTTTTTTTGGTTGGTTGGTTGGTTGGTTGGTTGGTTGGTTGGTTTTTGTTTTGTTTTGTTTTGGTAGTGAAGATCACATGATTACATGGAATAAAGCCTTCTTGGTCTGGATGGACTCATCTCATAGGAACAACCATGCTTTGGTATTTTGCTTTATTCAGTGCAGGTCAATTATGAGGAAATTAAGAATTGATTTTCAAAGAATTACCAACTGAAACAAAACTAATAAAAGTGTTGACCTAATAGACATTCAAAAGAGTGCTTTCGAAATTTCAGGATTTTTGTTCCTGAAGTGCTCTCTCACAAATTCTTTTATCAGTTCTTTTTCATTTTGAAAAAAAATTATCATCTTCAATTCAAATGATTGTTGAATCCTATAGCAAAATGTTGATGAAATACACTCAAAAAGAAGAAAAAAAATCTACCTCAAGAATCAGTGAAAATACATGCCTGATAAAACTCAATGTTAATCCCCAAGTCAAATTAAGGATTTATAACAGCATGCTCCTAAATCAGGTGAATTCATCAACAAGAATGCTTTGCATTGAAAGAAGTCCTCACTAATATCCTAGTAATGGTGTTTTAATTTGTATAAAGTACCTAGTATTTGCTATATTAAAAAGGAAACATCAACCAGAGATTAATATATCCACCCGGAAACTAAGAGATTTCAGATGGTTTGATATTCTGACTCTGGGTGCAGACTAGAAGAACCATGGGGGGAAAAAAGCCAAACACCTGAATAAATATATTTTTAAAGCGTCTTTTAGTGAAGGAAAAAGAAAAAAAAAAAAGCTCCCCCAAGATGAGTCTGTTTTGTCCTTGATCAAAACAGTTTTGAAAAGACCCCAATGCTTTAGAACTTGAGGAGCAATATTTATACAGCATCAAGGCCTTTTCTGTTTTTCATGCTGCTGTCCCTCCTACCAAAGAACAGTAGACTGGGAGTGCACAAGAGGGTGGGAGGGGACACAGTCAGGACAGTAGACCCCAGCTGACCAAAGGGATACACTATCCCATGTGCTCAGAAGTAAAACCTGGGGGTGAGTTTTCCAATGGTTACCATTGCTCAGGAAGTGACTAGGCATGAGTTTGCAAGTTGGTAACTACTGTATTCACCAGTATTTTTTTCTTTCTCTTTTTAAAAATTTCTTCTCCATCATAATTTTCTTTTACTTATTAAATTGTTTTATTTTCCCCTTTCTCTCATGTGGCAGTAAGTGACTGTGTGAGGCGTAGCTCATCTCTCAATAAAACCACAGCAGAATATTACTTCATTTTACTTCCATTGATTTAATCTCTTATTTTATTGAACTTCATCATCACCAAGACTAGACAGTCTGTTTAAACTTGATTCAAGAATGCCAGACTGTGTATTGCGAGTTTAACTAATAATTATAATTTATTCTTCTTTTCTATTAATTAGTTTTTTAGAGGCTTCCTAACTGCTCTCAAAGACCTTATTTTTATCAGAGCTTTTCTTTGAGAAAAGAAAAATCCTTCTTCAGGTCAAACTGTCTCTCATATCATTATTGATAAATGAGAGCCTACTGCACAGAGGAAAGTACTCATTATGCACAATGAAGGCCTGTGGTAACACTGAAACACGGTGTTGAAACATTTTACCAGTTCTGTATCCAAATACACAAAAATTTCTCGTTATGGAGTAATGTAGTAGGATTTTTTATTAGTTTGCTTTTTTTGTTTGTATTAGAACAGCTCTGCCTCCAGAATTTTGCTTAAATGATATAGACTCTTTAAGGAAACTTGTATCCGTTTTTCATCTGTCACCTAACTGCAAATTGTTTGGGTTCTATAATTCCTCTCACTGAGTGTATAAATTCCTTTGATTTATTATCCTTTCTTGGACAGGAACTCTCCCTTACTACACACAAAGTTTGGCCTAATACTATTGTTTAGAGACTTAATACAATCCTTTAAAATGTCTTCCTTATATAAACAACTAATTGCTAAGTACCTGAATAACGCTAATAAAACATGGGGTTTTAAAGTAAGACAGTCAGCTAGTTCTGTCAAATTATTTTCTACCAGTAAATTTCAAATTCCAATTTAAACTCCAATTTAAACAGTCACAAACTTACTGAATTTTGTGTCATAATTATGAAATTCTGAATATGTAGTAGCTGAATTCTGCTTTTAATTCCTACAGAACACATACTGTCCATGCCAACAAAAATAAGTAGACCTGACCTTCAATTGGATTTTAATTAGATTAATTAAATTAGACTTAACATAATTAATCTGCCTAGAGGAAGTTTGTGTGGATTTGGCAGTTTGTGTCCATTAAATTAATGAGATATAAAGAGAAAAAACAAACAAACAAACAAACAAAAAACACCCAAAAAATGAAAACCAAACCAAACCAACCAACCAACCAAATAAAAAAACCCAAAACTTTCCATATCATTGTCATCACCATCACCATCATCCTCATCATATCCTCAAGCCAAAACAATCCCCAAATACGGAGACAGTATATGGAGTCTATGTGATGTGAGTGTGAGAACACAAAATCCCTTGGTATCCATGACATTATTACTTTTCTTAGAAGGACACAGAGTGATTGAGTGAGGCATTACTTACCCATCCTCCTAAGTGCTTGCTGAGATGACCTAGTTTTTAACATTGTCATTTATATCTAGTTTGAGTTGCGCAAAATGTGTCTGAGACTGTACATTAACCTGTAGACTTTTTCAAAAGCTATGTTGTTCTATTTCAGCTAAATAGGAAGAAAAAAAATTCAAGCAATTTGTACTTTTTCTGTCTGAGTAGATTTACTGAAAGTGAAAAATACTAAACCTTGAAAATGTGATGAAGTTTACTATAAACTGCAAATTTTCTCAAACTTAAAAAGTTTGGTCATTCAAAGTATAAAAACTCTAATGAACAGACTACACTTTTGTGTCACCTGAAATAGTTATTGATATAAGGAGTTCAGTATAGATATTGTGCTGTGTATTACTTGAATTCTATCGATTTTCATACCTGTGCTTTAAAGAAAAATTTATCCTCAATTTTATCTTGTCTTCCAAATGTGAAAAGTTAGTTACTAATTCATTCTATTAAGATACCTTTTGAAAGTTTCGATTAAAGAGTATCAGCAAGAAAAGTTATCTAAAGTATAGGAGATTTATGATTTGGAGACTTTTCAGGAAAAAAA
This sequence comes from Sylvia atricapilla, assembly GCF_009819655.1. Classification (NCBI taxonomy): domain Eukaryota; kingdom Metazoa; phylum Chordata; class Aves; order Passeriformes; family Sylviidae; genus Sylvia; species Sylvia atricapilla. The sequence goes on from NC_089141.1 coordinate 69,658,280, forward strand.
AAAAAAAAAAAAAAAACCAAAACAAAAAAAAAACACTAAAGCAAGATTGTTTCTACTTCTGTTTCTGTCTCTAAATGCATTCTTCATGGTAGAATCCTAGACTAGTTTGGTTTGGAAGGGACCTTTAAAATCATCTAGTTCATGGTCAGGGACATCTTCCACTCAACTAGGTTTTTCAGTTCCCCATCCAACTTGGTCTTGAACCCTTCCAGGAATGGAGCACCTTCCACCTCTGTGGACAGCTTGTTCTAGTGTCTCACCACCCTAAAAAATGTCTTCTCTATATCAAGTCTAAATCTATCCTCTATCAGTTTCAAGCCACTGTGCCCAGTCCTGTCACTAGAGCCCTTGGTAAAAAGTCTCTGCACCTTGTTCATAAGCCTCCATTATGCACTGAAAGACCCCAGTCAGGTTTTCCCAGAGCCTTCTTCTCCAGGCTGAACAAACCCAGCTCTCTTAGCCTGTCTTCATATGCACCTTTTATACAGTTCAGGACGTGGTTCAACAACTGCAGTTGCTGCAATATTTTAAAGGGAAGTCAGAGGATGTGCAGTTTGAATCTGGAAGAGACCACAGTTTTCATGCATATTAAGTCTCTTAGTACAAAGCAGAATGTGATTCAGTTTTTAATTCCCTGAGTTAATTTATGAGAAGATATATGCCCACCAGGATATCAAATCCGTTGACCTGAAGGTGAACAGATATTTCCAAACAGAACTTTGGTGATGCTTCTGAGGTGGTTAAAAAAAAAAAAAAAAAAAAAAAAAAAAAAAAGAATAAAAGTGGGATGAGCCTTAATGAAGCCTGTGTTCTAGATTTATGGATTCTATATAACACCTCTTTACAGCTTAGTGAATAGACAGTCCATCTTTTGGGACCATAGAGTATCCTGGGAAGATTAACTTTCAGTATCTCCTAACCTTTCTCTTGCCCTTTTAGCTGTTATGGTGTCTGACTCCTAAATTTGCCTTTCAAAATGGAAATGCTTCCTCCACTCATATATTCCTTTTTTCCTTCCCCATTTTCCTTCCCCCAGTGTAAAGCTTAACAAGACTTGAACTCAGCAAGTTGGTAATTAATTAAATAAATTAAAAGCATAACCCCTGAGGTTTGACCTGAGGGAGGAAATTGCTCTGACCGCTCAGTGACACAGAATGTGATTATTGAAACATTAACAATGGGAAAGCCAGCTGAAGAAACCACCTAAATAGACAGTCACAAGATCCATTTCCACTCTGTTAGACCAAGAGCCATCCAGCTGGACCTTAACAGATGGCCTCAGTCTCTCATAAAATATTGAAGTGTGCCTTAATTCTGTTTTAGGATTTCTACTGAAGAAAGACCCTTGATTTATCGTATTTTTGCTGCTGACAGCAATAGTCCATTGAAGTGGCAGTGAAAACACAGGGACACACTGGGGTTACTCTGTCTTTCTGGCTGGCTGCCCACAGAGGCAAGGAAGTCACTACTATTGTAATGTAGATGACAGAAAGCAAGGAACACGCTGCAGCTGAACTAATTGAAAGGACTCACTGCACACCCAAATATAATTTCAACATATTTAAAAATACATTTTGGCATGATAAGTAGCATCATGTGTTTCTCAGAGATGAACACCCAACTGAATTATTAAGCTGTGCAGCTCAGTAGTGCAGCAATTCAAAACAATCACAAAGATTTATATGCAGTACCCAGTATGGAAAACCTTTCCTTTGGTTTGTTGTTGTTATATTTTGTTTGTTTGGTGTTGGGTATTTTTGTTATTGTTGTTTGGGGTTGTTTGAGGGCTGTGGTTTGGGAAGCGAAAGGGGGAGGGTAGAAGGTCTAAATACAGAAATATTAGTCACCTTTGCATTTTGTCAAATTTAGTTTCAAAGAGGACTCTGTGACCAGAGGATTTTTCTAAGTAAATAAACTGCAATGATTTAGATATTAAATCCTCTTAAAGACATGGCCAGAGACTCTTAACTGCATGCTAACTTTATGAAAAATAATCTTACTGACTTCAGTAGAATTATTTCTTACTTGCATCAACTTCACAGAAAATAGAATTGTCTCAAAATTATGCTGAAATAAAAAATTGAAGACCACATATTCTTGCTTCCATCTCCACCTTTGTTTTGCAGAAATTACTGCACCTTTTCAAAAATTAAAAGCGACTATAAGGAGAACATAAGGCAGATTTTTTTTTTTTTTTTTTTAATTTTTTACAATAAAGGTGGTGAGGCACTGGAACATATTTCCTCAAGAAGCTGGGGATGGAAGCCGCATCCCTGGTGGTATTCAAGACAGGTTGATGGAGCTTTGATACCTGCAAGTTGGTTTAGCGGAAGGTGTCCCTGAACACTAGTTGATCCCTAAAGGTGTTTTCCTAAACAAACCATTCCATGATCCTTATCCTCTCATGGAAAAAACAGAAGAAGAAGAAAAACAAAAACAAAAACAAACAAACAAAAAAAAAAACAACAAAAAAAAACCACAAAACAAAACAAAAAAAAAAACCACATATATTATAAATGTGACCAACATGATTTACTGTATTGTTATAAACAATTGATTTTATTATTGTGAAAGGATCAATATAAAATGGAGAATTTTGATCAATACTACCTAAAAACTCATCTTCACAAATAATGGCTATTTTTGCAAGTGAAATAGAGTGCATATTATCTGAAAATTATATTGAAAAAATGAGGAACTACTATACAAAAATCTGTAACAATGACAGTGAATAACTAAAAGTTTATTTGATATATGCTTTCATTAAATATTTACCTTTTTTTTTTTTCCTTTTTTAGGGCAAAATTGAATGTCACACTAGTAATTTACAAACAAAATGTGACCAAAACTTTAAAAAAATTTTCTCTTTACTCCTGTCCGTGGCAGGAAGATCTACAGTGACATACTCCAGCTAAGTTCTGAGATCCTTAGAACAACCCAGGACAAAAACCTGCTTTGTATAATTATTTAAATGTGTTTGAATGGAACCAGATTTATGCTACTACCAATCATGTACCTATGTTTATGGCCCTCTGTAAATTTTGTTTTTAAATCATGTGCTTGATTTTTGTTCCAAATCGTCCCTTTTGGAGTATTTTTTAAATTAACTTCCATTACTTACTTCAAGAATTATGAACAAAAAAATGAATAAAATTCCATTTCTTTTTCTACAAGGAAAAAATCCTGTAGATACCCTATTAATAAAAATTTCTTATTAAGAAGAATTTGAGATAAAGGTTGCAACATCTAAGCATTTGTTGATTAATTAGAAATAGGATATCAACAGATTATCTGAAACCACGTTGTCAGAGTTGAGAGCCATAGGAGAGAAAAAAGTCAATAGTCCTTGCTCATGAAAACTATACAAATCAGTGAGGCAGGTCTTTTTCTCTGAGAAGCTGTGAGGAATCTATATTAAAATTTGCTGGTCCAGCCAAATTCAAAATTTAAACTTTAAAGTGCACTAATTTTTGTTATAGAAACATTTTTAGATGAAATTTTATGTTAAAAAAAGAGAGAAGCTTCACAATCAAATGAAAAGCTATAAGAATATATGCGATATTTACTTCAAAAACTTCCAATAGAAAAAAGGCTACTCAAAATTAAGATTAAATGCTTAACAGATTTCCCAGGAAATTACTCTTGTTGATAGTTGTAGCCACTTTTGTCTTTCAGTTAAAAATTTTATAATCATAACAATTAAGTTTTCAAGGTGGGGAGGACACAGAATATTGAATATCAGAATTTTATTTTTAGAACAGCATTTTTCACATTTTGGCTGCAGATGGCAGCAAATATCCACTGAATAAGAGCTGTTCCGAGATTCATGGCATTCTACATTATACATATTACCTATTGGCAGATCAAGTTAACTACCATATATTTTGTTAAGAAAATAATAAAATACTTAGATAAAATAAAAATATACATCCTAAAGTAATTACTTAGTTGATTTGCGGTGTATTACTGACCAAAATGATTTGACATCATGTATAGGATGAAGAGCCACAACTGTGGAGTTTCAAGAACTGAAACAAGTAGGATTTTATATTAAGAGAGAAATTGAAAATGCATCACTGAGTTTAACAGCTGGTTAAATGTCTTGTGTCATATATGCCAGTATTTCCACCATTTTATAATATTCCCATATTTACAAATTTCCCTGGGTCATAAAGCCATTCCAAATGCGAAATAACAAAAAAAACCCCTACAGTTCTTTCAGGAAAGAAACGGACTTGTGAATCAGTTGAGACACTTCTGCTCTAACAAAGATTTTTTTTTTTCTTCAGTGGAGATTGGAGATAACTTCCAAAGAACAGGCCAATAATTAGGCATAATTTATATTTTATAACTGTCTAGACATAAACTGTTGACCACATCTAAGACTAAGTAGACCAAGCTACAGCTAGACCTCTCTGAGAAATTTAGAAAGCAAGTTCTCACTGAACCTTGTGATTCAGTATTAGAGACCAGGACCTGATGACATTATAATCCATTGCAATAGATGACAAATCTGTTTTTTAGATACTGTGTTGGTAATATTTAGCTACAGATTGGCAGATTATGATTAATCAACCACATAATCAAAGTGCCCTATTTCTTGTATCCAGTTGAGAATATTCTCTTTACTACTCTGCTGCACAGAAAAAAGGAGAGAAGAGAAGAGAAGAGAAGAGAAGAGAAGAGAGAAGAGAAGAGAAGAGAAGAGAAGAGAAGAGAAGAGAAGAGAAGAGAAGAGAAGAGAAGAGAAGAGAAGAGAAGAGAAGAGAAGAGAAGAGAAGAGAAGAGAAGAGGAGAGGAGAGGAGAGGAGAGGAGAGGAGAGGAGAGGAGAGGAGAGGAGAGGAGGAGAGGAGAGGAGAGGAGAGGAGAGGAGAGGGAGAGGAGAGGAGAGGAGAGGAGAGGAGAGGAGAGGAGAGGAGAGGAGAGGAGAGGAGGAGGAGAGGAGAGGAGAGGAGAGGAGAGGAGAGGAGAGGAGAGGAGAGGAGAGGAGAGGAGAGGAGAGGAGAGGAGAGGAGAGGAGAGGAGAGGAGAGGAGAGGAGAGGAGAGGAGAGGAGAGGAGAGGAGAGGAGAGGAGAGGAGAGGAGAGGAGAGGAGAGGAGAGGAGAGGAGAGGAGAGAGAGGAGAGAGAGGAGAGGAAGGAGAAGAAAGAAAAAGAAAAGAAAAGAAAAGAAAAAGAAAAAGAAAGAAAAGAAAAGAAAAGAAAAGAAAAGAAAAGAAAAGAAAAGAAAAGAAAAGAAAAGAAAAGAAAAGAAAAGAAAAGAAAAGAAATGAAAAGAAAAGAAAAGAAAAGAATTTGGATTATCATATACGTAGGGACATTCTTTTCTTTTCATAAAGAAGGCATCGTAGGAAGTACCACGATCCTATCTGCCAGCTTAACACATTAGTTCTAGGTGTTTGTAGCTGCTGAGATAAATGTTGCCATGAAATAGAATTAAACTACACATAGTGGAACTTGATAATCCCATCTAGGTTTTTTTTAATCTCATCTCTACTGTGGAAGTTTGGACCAGTCATTCTTTAAGGTCTCTTCCAGTATGAGCTGTTTTATTATTCTAAGTATACCAATAAGCAAACATGGAATCTTTATTTTATTCTATTATTTTGGGCCTCCTTTGCACATTAATTCCTTTCTTGTATTTTCACATATCTGCTACATCACAATAACTGAGATCTTTGATCTTATTCTGTTACAAAAATGATGAAGAAATGTACACGAAATCTTTAGGGGATAAAATCTTCCACAGCACAAAAACTCTAGATTTGTACTTGATTCTAATAGAGCTTCCCACCAGTCAGTTGAGCTATAGTAAGAAATATAAGTAAAAAAAAAAAAAAAAAAAAAAAAAAAAAAAAAAAAAAAAAAAAAAAAAAGAGGTTAAACAATTAGTTCTGTTTTACTGAAATCCAAGATAATGAATTGTGCTGTTCTTTGCCCTAAAATTCCCAGCAAAATATTGCCTTTATCTACATGTTAAAATCTTTACTTTATTCTTTTCTTTTTCCTTTCTATTTAGAATAATTTTCTTCTTGTGTCAGCATCCTTATATAGATCCTCCTAGAAACTATGCTAAGGCACATGGAGAACAGGAATGTAATTTGAGGCAGACAGAACGATTTACTGAGGGAAAATCCTGTCTGTCCAACCTAGTGGCTTTCTGTTAAAGTTACAAATTTGTTTTATCCAGACTTCTGTGAACCTTTGACACAGTCCTTTGACAACATCCTTCTCTCCAAACCAGAGAGTGATGGATTTGATGGGTTGGCTGTTAGGTGGATTAGGAATTGGTTGGATGACCACATCCAGAGGGTAGTGGCCAATGGCTCAGAATCCTGATGGACAGCAGTGACAAGTGGACTATTTGCAAGAGCATGTAGTGACAGGACAAGGGGGAATGGGTTCAGACTAAAATAGAGTGAGTTTAGGTTAGATATTAGGAAAGAATTATTTACTTGTTGGTGAGGCACTGGAAGATGATTCCCAGGGAACCTGAGTGCCCCATCCCTGGGAGTGTTCAAGGCCAGGCTGGATGGGGCTCTGAGCAACCTGGTCCAGCTGAAGATATCCACGCCCACGGGGAACTAGATGATTCTTAAGGCCTCCTCCCAACCCAAACTATTTTATGATTCTAATTCTACAAAAGTCTTAATTATGCAATCTGATAAAATTGAAGACTTTAACGAGTATTCAATCAGATTGTATATCTTTCAATTTCATGCATTCTTTTCAAAGCTATTTATTCCTTCTTATGTGTTGATACAAAAAGCTATTTCAAGTCAACGTTGCTAATAGCTTTATCTGACTTTTTTTATTCATGTACTTGTTTCAGGGTTTTTGATTTCCTATTAAAATTTAAAATATTCAGCTTACAACACAGAAAAGCTTAATCTAGATCATATGATAATAATCTACATAATATTATTCTCTTGCTTTCCTTGTTCTTTGATTACTGTGTCTGTTGAGCCTTAGTTGATACTGTTAGTTCCATTGCAGTAGCAAGCAACCAGAAGTTCATATAATCCTCATGTGACACTGATTCTGATTTCAATTCTAGTTTTCTTTAAAAAACCTCTTTATTTCTGCTGTGATACTGTATATCTAATTAATTACTAGTGATGTTTCCCAATTTTTTTTCCCTAATGTTTATTTATAACAAACTTGGAGGGGTAAAAAATGACTGGCATATATTACTGTCTTATAATGAGAGAGTGAAACTGAGGACAGACAATTAGAACATCATTGCCTGAACAGCTGTGCATACTAATATTGCAATTCTAAGCAAAGAAAAAATTCCCTGAGGTAGCTGCCAGCAAATCCTGGAAATGCTTAGACTTCTTACATGCTTCCCCACTGAATTAGAGGTTCCCTAGTTCTTGAGACAATTTCACCTCAGACCACGAATGAGTTTGGCCAAGCCTGAGCATCTTAACAGCTCTCTCATCCAATTCCAATTTGAATCTAGCAATGAGTATTCCTGGCTTTGTTGCCCTAACCTGATTTACATTGTGGTAAGGGAGGCTGTCTTAAAAGAACTGCTGTCTAGAATATTTACATTTGTCAATAAAACTTCTTTATGTAACAAGGTTTTTTTATGATTTTTATGAGGCTTTTGGAGAGGAGTATGTGTGTGTGAGGTAAAAAACAAACTTCCAGGGGATTCATTAGAAACTAACCTCTGGCTAACCATGCTGTTTTTATAAGGAAATTCCTGTCTACAAGTCAGCTGATGAGGATGACAAATTACCTGATATGAATGATCCCAGGAGGGAGTGTTTGTCCCTCAGAAAAGGAGGTAAGCTTGCTCAAACTGAAGATAGTTTTTGTGCTACTTGTGCCTTAAGACACCAGATATTTTACTAATCTGGACATTGGGTAGGTAGGAAAGCTATAGATTGTAGAATTTCAGGTGTCAAATTTTGAAACAACGTATCTACTTAAATTATAAATACATGCATAAAGAAATACAGTGAAAAAAACACACAAAAACATTTAAATTTTTGCTGTCTGCATATGTCTGAGATTTCAGACAATGAAAAATTGGCTCTTATACAAATTCAGTATTTTAACATATAGGAAGTAAGAAGAATATTTTAAAGAAAATATTACTCTTTTTTCTATGAAACTTAAAAAAACAGGTTTTTAATTCTAAAAGAAGTATATGAAGAAAGAGAAGTTTTACATATGATGATTTCTTGCTATTTTCCTCAATAAAATTACAGAAATCATTAAAACAAATGCATTTATTCACTTGTCTAGGAGGCTCCTGAAGATATTTTTTCCACTTGGAGAATTTTCTTTTCAATTTGACTAGATCTGCAGCTGTGCTGCTTTACAAATGCTGCACAAATATCCAAAGACTCGCCTATTAGAAAATGAAACAAAACTAATCTGTCATAGAGGCTTCCTGCTAACTCTGCAGTGGTCTGTGGAGCCTATATGTCATGCAAGTTGCTGTGAATGATGGATTCAAACAATGATTCTGGAACATGGGGAATAAAAATGTTGACATTCGTTCTTCCCATATGAATACAAAAACTTTTATGTCGTGTTTGTGTACTTGAATTCTCATTGTGCAGACCAACCTTTATCAGATTTACTCACACCATAGGAGTTCTTGTTTCATATTGACTTTCCCTCAGGATTTAATTAGATAAAACTTTATGTTACAGAAAATTTTGGCATTAAGTAAACAAAATATCCCAGACTCCCTAAAATAAAATGATTAATAATAAATAGTAAAGCTTACAGAGATATAAAGATTTTGCACATGGCATGATGAGAATTGTTTAGAACACTTGAGCACATTTGTAACAGGAAAATAAGAAACTGTCATGCTTTGTGGCAAAAGTAGCAGTACTGATGCATCAATACCATGAAGTTCCATAAATTGATTTTTCATTACCTGATACAGAAGAGTATAATCCATTACCTGACAAAAAGTTAGAGCAATCAATGCTTGATGGTTCACTTTTTATGTTAAAATAAAATAAAAATAAAAATAAAATAAAAATAAATATAAAATAAAAATTAAAATAAAATAAAAATAAAAATAAACAGAGCTTTTTTACAAAAAAAAACACCAACCCTCTCATGATGCCTTGAATAATGGATTTCATTTGTTGGTTTTCCAACAAATGGAAAGCAACTTACTTATATGACTTACAAAGTCATTTCAATAATTTATAAAACAAAAGGAAGAAACAAGTAATGGTGTGCTTTTCCCTTGGTTCTGTCACTGATTGTATTAAACAATAAAATTTCTAGTATTTAATCCACTCAGTTTGATAAAGACCACAAACTTCTTGTACTCTATTCAAATATCTCCATTCTCTTTTGGGTGTGTGTTGTGAATTTTTCTTTATTTATTTTCATATCTGCTTTCAATACTTCTACATATACACTTTCAACCATTTTTACTATAACATTCATTGATTTGAGGATTGTATAAAATGTTCCAGTTAAGGGTAATATGCATTTAGTAAGACATATGCTATATTATAGTAGATATAAAGAAAGATTTATACTTGCCCTGAAGTCCTGTTTGATTTTTTTATCCAGACCAAAAAAAAAAAAAAACAAAAAAAAACCAACCAACCAACCAACCAACCAAACAAATAAAATAATGCAAGAAGTATAAAGAAAAACTTGGATAAACAGAAACATATTCAGTGGGAACATAAAGCTTAACAGTAAGAGGGATGGCAGACATTTCTACGGTGTGTTGTGTAATTAGATTAATATTTTTATTTCTCCTCTTCTCTGAGAAATTTAAAATTTTTCATTTATATATCAGAGTGATTTGAATATCTTGGAATTTGATTGTTTATTTAAAAAAATCAGAATTAAAATTCTTTAAGACTGGTCAAAAAATTACATTTATATCACATTTTATATTGATTACATATGAAAAAAATATTTTTACAAAATGTGGATATCATGTAATGAATTTATGTTGATTTGAAAACAAACAATGTAATGTCAGTAAACACTTTACTCCTACAGCAGGTCAGTCAAGTCAGTATCACCTGTTATTTGTCCTTCCTTTTCTCCTGAAGTCCACATAGTGGCCTTCCGAGACTAAGGTGCAGTTTGTTAGATTTTTTCCATTCAACACATCCGAAACAGTGGAAGGCAGCCTCTCAGTTTATCAGAGAAGCATGTTTGTATCAGAAAACAGGATACATTGCATGGTCTGGAGTGCAACAAGGGGACAGACAAAAAAATTATCTCCTAGGAATTTCCAGGGGAATACTGAATGAGAATAAATGTCACTGTTCTGGGAAAGTTCAAGTATTTGTGTTCAGCTGTTTGTTTAGTTTGTTTATTTTTCTAGTGATCTGTTATCACTCCTAAAAGCATCAACATATTCAGATGGACAAAAACCTTTTAGCAACTGTACAAGAATTTTTGGCTTTATGTTACCTGCTTCCTAAAGGGTGTGCAACGGTAAATTTATGCAGACACTAGCTTTTCTTTTTTTTTTTTTTGGAAAACACTAAGGATGGGATTCCTCGTCTAATCCTTCAGAAGATGATTCATAATACTAGAAAGAGATCTATTCTCAGTCAGCTGTCCTCATGCAAGAAGCTTTAAAATACCAGTAGTTCCCCACAGTAAAGTGTTGAGGGAGAAATAGAGATTGTTTAACCAGATCCTATCACACACAGTCCAAATAAATGTAATTGATTTTTTTTTGAGATTTCTTGTAATTTTGCCATCTAAGCACAACTACTTCACAACTAGAATATATAATCATGAGTAGGTGACAAATAAATTATTTAGGCATACAAAGAGGATGAAATTTGGTGGATTTGTTTGTTTGGTTGGTTAGTTTTCTCAGTAAGATGCTCTTTAGAATTCTATACAGAAGAATATTGCAATATGGTCTCAGAGTAGAGACGGCGTGTCTGCTCCGAGTTTCCAATTCATTTTAAGGAAAGAGTGTGTGCATTTTATAAATCTCTGCTTTAATCCGGATTCGTCATGAAGCATGGAATCTAGAGCTTCAATTTAGGTCTCTATATTTACAACACAAGGAAAAAAAAGTAAATCTACTATTTTGTTCATAGAGCAAAGGAAAAAAAAAGAAAGTATTATGTATGTAACTGAGATTCCCTAAAGGAAAATTTTCCCCATAAATTTCAAAAATTAATTTATCAAAATCTCCATTAAAATTATTTTCTAAGATACTAGCCATTATAAACGATTAGTCGGAATCAAAGCTTTGAGATCAGAAGTGCACTCTTGCAATGCTAAGGAAAATATTATTTCATATTCCTCTGGCTGATCAGTTGACAGTGTCAATTGCACAAACATAGGTATCTGCGCCCATGTAGAATCCAATACATGTGTACACTGCTAAATAAAAAAAAGTGTGAGGGAACAAGGTCAAGCAATGTTTTCACATCCTACACTTAGAGGCGCATGTGCAGCAAATCAGTGTGTTCCATGCCCCTTGGACCTATACTGACCACAAGACCATGCTTTGCAGAACACATTGGTCTGCACAAAACTAATTAAAGAAATCTCAGCTGATCAAATTCCTAATGATATCCAAAAGTCCTTCAAAATATTCAGAACAATTATTATTTAAAGTGGTGCTAGCGCTCCTATTCTTGACTAAAAAGTGCATGCACTGGTCTAGTGGTTATTTGTTTCTTCTGAACCAGATGAGCTCATCTTTTCAGTTCCATTTTCAGACTGTTCCTTCTCACCCAATTTAACTTACATTAACCAGTGTTTACTCTTAAAAAATAGAAAGACATCTCAAAAGAATTGGTGAAGTGGTATAAATAATATATATATGGTTTTGAAAATGCTGCAGCTGTAAACCATGTCAGAGTTAATTGAATACAAGCACAAGAAATTAAGATGCTGTCAGAAAACAAACAAACAAACCCTTTATGTTGGAAAGGAGAGTAGAAACACAAGGGCATTATGCATAGACTGAATCTATTTGAAATGGAAGAAATAAGTCCATAAAGAATGCAAAGAAATATTATCCAAAGTTGTTGAAAATAGAAATGTCATTTCTTTATGACAAGCTTATCAGTTTGAGTGGACAGAATAAATAAGTTGTAATAAATAATATATAACTAATATTCATATGTCCTATTCTGTAATAATAGTGAGAGGTTTTTGTTGTTTTTTTTTTTCCCTAAAACTTCAGCATTATAATTTTTTCTGAGAAATGTGTGTTGTCAATATAAGGTCCTGTTTATGTGTTTTAAGTCCTCTGATATATGTACTGAACATTTCAACATATAACTGTACCTCATAAGTAAGTGAACATCAAATGAAGGAGAAAACGAGGAACTTTTTACTTGGCTTTTATAACTGTAATTAAATAATTGAAATGAAATTTTTATAAGGTGATACTTAGAGGTCTTTCCTGTGAAAGGTCCACGCTGCTAAAGGAACTTAAATGACTATTAATGTACATTCCTGTATTTATTATAAGGTAAGATTTATTTAGTTTTCATCAGAGGGCTGGAATTTTTTTGTGTTAGTATGATTTGTTTAACAATGAAACTATATGCTTTATTGATGTTAGTTTTCCCTTTGAGAATTTCAAAATCTTGAGTCTCTTCACTGAATCAAGAAGTGTTTATTTTACTGTGAAAATCACGGGCACAGCTGAAGCTAAATATATTTCTTAAAAAGCATAAAGTGTTTAAGTCATCCGTTTTTTTAATGCATGCCTTCTGGTTAATGAAGAAACAATGATCATGAAGTTAATTGTATTTTTTAAGACACAGTTTTGCTCCAGACTCTAAGGAGCATGGAATGTGTATCAGATACCAAAGTACAAATTTCAAATGCATTCACATCATACACCTATCCCAGAATGTGGTGCACAGGAACACAGGCATGAGGTGGTGATAACTAATGGAGCACAGGAGACATCACAAGTATGAGCAATTCATTCATAAAGGAGTGCTGACCAGGAGCTGGTCAAAATTGGTTTCAGGACTTCAAAAGTGAACAAAGGGAAAGTGTCTCACATAAGAAAAAGACACTACAGATTGTTAATTTGGATTAACAAGGAGCTGCAGACCAATGAAGACAAGCCAAGGTGCAGAAGGATATCAAAGAGAAGAAAAACCCCAAGTGAATCCTAGACTGAGAAAGAAAAAAAACCTGTTGACATAACCAGCATATCTCTCTGTGTGAAAGCACATCTCCTGTGTGAAGAACTGCAGGTGTTCAGTGTTATCCTGTCCCCTTCCTCCCACCATGAGAATGAAGCCACCAGCCTTAAGGTCCAGAGGAGTAGAAGAGGATGAGCATAGCAACCGGAGCACGGCTAGAAGCCAAGTGTGGATAAACCAATTTTAACTGTTTTTTTTTTTTCTCATTGAACAATTATCTCTGGACTAACAAGAGTTGGCATTTTTATTCATGAACTGAAAAAAAATAGATGTTTTGCAGTGAGCATATGTTAAATTTAATTAATTTAATTTAAAATTTTAAATGTAATAAAAGAATGTAATAAAAAAAAAGTGGTGATGATCTTTGGTATCTTTAATTACTTTGCTGTACAAAACACTCGGTTTAAAGAATTGCAGAAACCTGTAAGGAGTCATAATCTCTTAAATTTCCTAACTATTCTTTTAACTCAAAGAAAAAGGGAAAGTATTTCTTTGCCTTTCATTTCTTTTGGGGTTTTATAGCAAAACAATGTAATTTTTTAAGTAATATTATTGAAAGTAATAAAAGCAAATATAGGTATGCAATATTAATTAAGTAATATTATTGAACGTAATAGAAGCAAATATAGGTATGCGATATTAATTTTTTAAATGTATTAACTTAATAAAATTATTCATTGTAAGCCTCCAAACACCTCAGTAATAAATAATCACTGCTTGAGGTTCAAGATATACTAATTTTAAGGAGCAGAACTATTCTATATTCTTTTAACTTACTTTTTTGTTTAACTATGGAAATACTTGGGAATAGAATCAACTTCTCTTATCTAACAAAATATTTTGGTTTTGTTTGGTTGGTTTTTTTGTTTTTGTTTTTGTTTTTTTTTTTTTTAATCCAGATGTTATGTACTTACCATCAGGAACAGAAACTTTGGGACTTTTCCATGCTCTGAAATTCGCATTTCTATTTTTTTAATTTTTTTTCTCTTGCGTTAGTAAGTGAACTTCCCCTTTGTTCTTTTCCTTTCCCTTTCTGAGGCGTTATGTACTGCAAGCCAACAAATAATCTACATAAATGCCCTCTGAGATTATTTCTGCAGAGATGATTTCTCAGTACTTACTTAAGACCTTGAAAGCTTCTGTGTCAACTTGGCGGACTAAATATAAAGGACAGAGATGAGAAACACTGTTCATTAACCTGCTCAGTGCTAACACTCAAACTCTTTCTCTTTACCATTGTTATTATTATTCTTGTAACTGTTATTATCACTAACATTGCCATTTATAGTCCTGCATTTCACTCTAAGATATCAGCAGTGTTGCAAACTTTGAAATAGATTCAACAAAACTTAAATATTTTTACTGTTTTGAACAGATCAGAGTTGTGTTTATCTTGCTTTCTGGTTTTATCTCTTTGGGGGTTTTTTGGTGTGATTGGTTGTTTCTGTTTGTTGGTTTTTTGTTTTTTTTTTTTTTTCAAGTGTGGGGAAACATTCATTTTGCCACTTAAAAGTTATAAAAAGGGTTTATAAAAATTGTTAAAAATAAACACAAACATTTTATTTGCTTGCATGTAAAACTAAGCCATTTTGAGATTCCTTTATTGTCCAGTGTTTATAAAAGCAGAAAAATAAGTTTAATTCCATTATTATATTATGAGTATGAAAGATACTTTTATATGAGAGTGATGTGAGAACATGACCATACTATATTATATATAAACTACAATACAGTTTATGACAATATGTATGAAATTTTTGCTAAGAAGTAAATCTAATATGTTAGCTGTCTCCCAACAGATAATAGCACAATCCTGACAGATAATCTATGGCAATATGCTCAAATTTGCTCTTAAGTCTAATTTTACTCCCATTTACTTTCTGAAAAAAACATTTTTCAGGCCAACTTGTCAGTTGTCTTTTTTTCAAAAATCTGCACGATTGGATAAATCATTATTAGAGAGAATATTAGTTTATTTATTCCTCAAATTTTATTCTACTGTTTATAAACCATGGATATAGGAAATTTTAAAAAAATATTTATTTTGCAGAAAAAAAAAATGTTATGCACAATTACAATGTACATGAGTGAAGAAGGTTTCTTGGACTAGACAACCTTTTTAGATGAAGGTGACTTTTTCAATTGCATGTGTGTCTTTCTCCAGAAAAAATTTAAAACCTTTATAGTCTCCCTGTGGGATTTTGAGGGCTTCACCACAACATCTTGTGTGACTCTTTTAATTATGTACAGAAGGTCATCCACTTCCTAAAGCCCAAGAACCTCATCTATGTTGCCTTATCACAGTTCACAAAAACCCCCAAAGAATGTAGCTTATCTCAGGCACTAGAGCAGTTTAAAATTAATATTCAGACAAAACTTACTTCTTCAGTTATGAAGCCTGAGCAGCATATTTGAACAAGCCATTATGCTGTGGTGTTCCTGTAGCTACTCATTGTCTCAGACAGTCATTGCAATATGCACAAAAAAAACCACCCTGCCCTGGGAAGCAGCACTTATAGTGGTGGTGGAAGGCTTTATTTTGCTTTTTTTTGTTGTTGTTTTTGTTGTTGTTGTTTTGGTTTTTTCGTTTTGTTTTGGTTCTAGTCTTTAAACATCTTAGGATTGATTGATTTTTTGTTTTATGGGAAACTATTGCAATATGAATAAAAAGTTGCGTCAGGGAGGACAAGGCACAATAAGAATGTTTTCCCACTATGAGTCTTTCCGTGTCGTAGCTCTGACCTAAATAATGTGCTTTAAAATAACTTCAGAAGTACACTCTAACAATTTTAGGCTCTGAGAATACCAAGATTAGCTGAGTTGTTCAGAGCATGGTGCTAATAACAGCAAGGTTGTGGGTTCAACCAATAGGCCATTCACTTAAGAGTTGGACTCAATGATCCTTGTGGGTCCATTCCAACTCAGAATATTCTGTGATTCTGTAAATATCAAGATGCTTGGGTTTTCCTCATTTATGATGTGACACAGCCATCTCCACTTTGCTGTTTGTTTTGCAGACAATATTGTTTGCTACAACATTTGCGTAGAACCTGAATCTCTAATTGTTCTACATGTCTACTAGATCAAGTTATGTAGAGCAATTAGACATACAACTACATCACTTTTCTAGATAATTTTCAGGGATATTTGGGACACAGGCGCCAAGACCCTGTCAAAATTGACGTGCTTCTTGGAAGGTGTAAAGAAAGCTTTTCAGTGACTGTGGAACTCAGGCAAAAACTAAGATATGTATAAACTTAGTACTGCCTAGTAAAGAAAGGCAAGAAAAAAAAATGCAAAAAAACCCCAAAAAAACCAACCAACCAAACAAACAAAACCCCCAAAAAACAAAGCAAAAAAACCCAAAACAAAACAAAAAACCCACCTACTAGAATTCCCTGTAATTTCAACTGAAAAAGCAATTCAACAGTTCCTTGTGTGCAGCATTTCTGATTGCTATTGACAAACCTAGCCCATTTTTTATCAGATTTACATCTCTTGTTCTCTTTCCCATTAACCTTTTTCCCCAGTTGCTTTGGACATTAGGCTCAATATTCATATTGCAGAAAGAGTCATTCCAGACACTGCAGTATAATGCCAATGTGTTACCATACTCATGGAATAGTTTGGGTTGGAAGGGGCTTCAACAATCATCAAGTTCCAATCACCCCATTCTGGCCAGGGACACTTTCAACTAGACCATGTTCCTCAAAGTGCCATCTAGCCTGGCCTTGAATGCACCGAGGGATGGTGCATTCGCAGGTTCCCTGGGCAACCTCTTCCAGTGCCTCATCACCCTCGCAAAGTATTTCTTCCTGATATAAAGTCTACTCTATTTCAATTTAAAGCCATTCC
Organism: Sylvia atricapilla; assembly: GCF_009819655.1. Lineage (NCBI taxonomy): Eukaryota > Metazoa > Chordata > Aves > Passeriformes > Sylviidae > Sylvia > Sylvia atricapilla. The sequence continues at coordinate 69,675,289 of NC_089141.1, forward strand.
CCCTTGTCCTATCACTGCATGCCCCTGTAAAATGTCCTTATCCATCTTTTTTGTGGGCCTCTTTTATGTGCTGGAAGGCTGCTGGTGAGGTCTCCCTTGAGCCTTCTCTTCTCCAGACTGAACATCCTTAGTTCTCTCAGACTGAGAGAACTTCTTCATAGGAGAGGTGCTCCAGCCTTCTCATCAACTTAATGGCTCTTTGGACTCAATCCAACCCATTCCACTTCCTTCCCATATTAGGGCCTCCAGAGCTGCAGTCCAGGTGAGGTCTCAGCAGAGCAAAGGGGCAGGATGCCCTCCCTGGCCCTGCTGCCCACGCTGCTTTGGATGCAGCCCAGATACAATTGGCTTTCTGGGCTGCAAATTTACATCGCTAGGTCATGCCCAGTCTCTCAAGTCCTTTTCCTCATGGTTACTCTCTACCCCTTCATCCTCTGTCCTGTCTTTGTGCTTGGGATTGCCCTGACCCATGTGCAGGACTTCATTTGGTCATGTTAAATTACAGAAAACTACCTATGTCTTTAGAGTGAGAATCTCTGTGTTTTTCAGAGTACAATTTAGGGACAGCATATGAGGTTACAATTCTTGTGCACTGGTTACAACAGAACTTTCTCCTATGGGAGCTAGGAACAATACACTTATGCAATTTACTGCAAAGAAGGGGATTAACTAGATGTCCTCTAACATAATTTCCAAATTTATTTTCCATTATTTATTACCTTTCCTTACCTCACTGCCCCCAGGAAACAACTTGCCTTTTCCCAGGGCACGTTAATTAAATGCATCAGATTCCCACAGCACAAACAGGTCATCTGCAACACATGCAACATAATCACATTCACCAAGCCACCAGTTCAGAGAAACCGTCTGAGTTACAAAGAGTATTCAAAAGCGAAAAACCCTGTCTGCAAGTAGTAGGCATTTGAAACATTCAAGGCTATTGTTCAAATAAGAGTTTTGTTGTTGTTGTTGTTAGAACTGTGAATTTGCCTTTTTATTGAATGTGCTTCTTCCCAGTTATGTTCTGCTGGAGATTATAATGTCCACTTGGTAGTAATTATGAATGCTAGCCTTAGGAAGGCACAAGGATAAAAATGGGTAAATATACATAAAAATTCCCTCCATACACCCTGGTCAACAATATTCCTTGCATTAGCAGGTTTTTCCTAAGGGAGAGATTCTGTTTGGATTTTTTGCTTTTTTAATCCAACTTACTACGCTACTTCCTCCAACAAAATCTTTTTTTTCAGCAAATATAGAAAGTGGTAAACAAAATCCATGGATTACAGTAGTGAGGGAAAATTATACATATGATTTACTGTCACTGCAGGTCAGGCTTCCTAGTCTCAGAAAGCCCTTTAGCTGTATTCACATTCCTAATAACCCAAATATATGTTCTTCCACCCACGCAAATTAGTCTTTTGCACAATGTGAAAGACATGAAGAAACAAAACAGAGCATTAATACACCCACTATCGTCTTCTCTCCCACACTTGAGAATTCTCAGTAAGAGAAAATCCCAGACCTACATTCTTTTTTCAGCACTCAATGCCCTGAGTCCCCAAACTGTGGCAGAAGAGAAACCTTCAGCTATTAGCCCTTTCAAGCTGTACCGTTTTCTGTTGTAGCTATAATGATTCAGGACAACTGAAAGGTTAATGTTTCTGGATCTTGTATTTTAAAGAAATCGCGGCAAAAAACCAAAAATATAGGAAAATACCAAATAAAAATACTCTTAAAGGAGCAAAGTCCTAGACAGCGAAGTTTTATATTAGCTTGAAAAATTTTATCACTTCTCTCATGTGTATAGATACAAAAATAAAGCCCTCCCATGTATATTCACAGTTTATTTTCACCAACCTACCTCCTTAGAAGGATATTCTCTCATTCAGTGTTCAAACTACCAGAAGTCTGCTATTTCCCTGCAATACAGAAAGGTATTTAAGAGTTTAAATATAGCTTATTTTTGTACCTGACCTCTGGATCTGGAAAGGTAAGAGCTAATGGCAAGCACAATTATACTAGCTTTTGTTTCTTTAATGGTGGTCTTCAGCCCGTTTGGAAAAAAAAAAAATCTGTAATTGATGAAAAGCTATTAAAATTATAATGTGACTTTATATTGAACAAAGTATTCTCCCACTATTAGTGTTGTCCCAATAGTCCTATTTCAGTAAGCTTTTGTGGTTTTTCTTGGTTACAAATTAGCATAAGTCACTTTCTACCACTCTCACAGAATATTTTCCTCAAGTTGATGCAGTATTTGCAAATAAGATGCACTATTTACTCCTTGCTTTCCATAGAGCACCAGAAAGAGCAGAGACAAAAAATGAAAAAAAAACTATTTTTTTTTCTTTTAGTCATCTTAGTAATTTTGTTGATCTCTTTCCCAAAATATCTCCTGTTACTGAAGTTCACAACCAGTTCTGACACATTCCTGATCATAATATTATTAATAAATAAAATCTCAGTTTTAAATTCATGCCTTACTCCTCCTCAGAACCCAGAAAACATGACATTATGATTCAGCCTGTTGTCTAATATTAATTGGCGAACAGTCTTTTATGCGTTTGGATGTGAAATCTATCTAAAATATCACTTTATAGTGTAAAAGATGAAGATAGAATAGAGAAGGAAAGATCTTAATTTGGGGGGGGGAGTGTTTATTCAGAATTTCTGCATGAAAATGAAACCAACATATTTTTTAGCAGTCTCAGAATTATATCATGCTGAATATGGCTATTCACCTTCTAAATCATCAGAGAAAAGAAGTGAAGGAATGTTACATGATAATTAAAATAAATTTATTCTAAAATGCAAATAAGCCTCCACCTTACATCAGTTTGAGCAACCAAACGTACCTGTGGCTGACAGCAACCCCATAAACTTCAAATTCCGAGATTTAGACAAGTGAAAAAGTGATTGTTCTTCATGAAAGTTTCTCTAGGTGGAGCTCTAGGTCAATCAGCCTGGCAGTTACCTTGATACTCCATCGTGGTAATTTTGGAATTTGTTTTAATGTCCTCAGTTCACTGCATCTGTTGCTATAAAATGAGGTGCAGAAACTGCATTGACTTTATCTTATTTTCACTTTATATTCACTGTTTCTGTAAGAACGCGATTGTCATGAATGATGAGAGGATTAAATACAAAATCAGGGAAGATGTCAACCTAACAGGACTGCTATTCAGTGGCATATGAAGACATCAGATTTGTCATGGTTTACATTTTAGTTAGCTGTGCCATAATGTTTCTGCACTGAAACTTTCTCTTTAGAGTTAAGAGAGCTCCCTGGTTTAAGGGGGTTTACTGGGTTTGGGGGGTTTTACTTTGTTTCATAAAAAAACAAATGAAAAACATGAAGTTATTCTGTATCTGTTTTTATACAGCGGTTAACACAGCTTTGAACTTGTTTTTCATTCAGAATTACATTAAACATTATATTCTTGGAAAGTTTCTGTAGCAACAATGCAAGGGAAAGTAATATTATCACAGGTATCAGCTCCATTGAAGAAAAAATAATCCAAAACCCCCACTCTGCTCCACAGGAGAGAAAGTGAAGTGCAGTATTGTAACTATCCATGATGCATAAAAATCAGCAAGTTCACACAACTATTAGGTCACATTTTCTCCTATAAATATTATTCTTCACTGATTCTTGAAATCTGGTTTCTTCAACAACCTACTTCTTTAACTTTTTGGGTCAGTCTATTAGGTAACAACACTTGATGTATCTGTTGTATTTACTTCTTTTTTTGTCTCTGAGAAATGAAGGAAATGAGAGAGAATGAAAATCATTTTGCTTCATGAAATAATTGTTTTGCTACTATGTAAAATTGAGTCCTTAGTCTAATTGTTACCTAGTGTGTCTCTGCCACACGAAGCCTTAGAGAAAATGAGTAACTTATTACTATACTCCCGGAACATTTGTCGGCACAGAAGATGATGAGATATGTGATTGGGACTAAATAAACCCTGAGTGCTGATGTTTGTAGATACTTTATACATACATACAGATATAGATACAGATATAGATATAGATATAGATATAGATATAGATATAGATATAGATATAGATATAGATAGATATAGATAGATGCAAATCCTATGAAGAAAACAGACACAACAAAGCAGGAGAGACAGGGCTCTTTAGTTTGTTCAGTTTTGGTTTAAGTCAAGAGTAGATTATTACAATGTTTTCACCCTCATGGCTGAATACTCCAGAGTTCAGAAAGCGTCCTCAGGCCCTCTCAGTGCCTGGACAAACTGACACAATCAGGATTTATGGAGTAACTCCCAGTCCAGGATGGACAACAATAACAGATGACTCTAAGTCACAAAAGAATTACACAGGATGGCAAAATGCCCCAAATTGTATACCTTACTTTAAAAAAAGTTTAAATACTTACCTCTTATATATTCTGTTCTGGATGGGGTGTTATTCCTCCATATTTCATGCTGACTACTTCCCCAGTCTAAATGAGTAAGAGCAAACTGAAATCAATAAAAACTAAACCTATACAAAGCAAATGCAGAATGCATACTGGGGACAGATGTATGAAAATGTGAGTACATATTCTGAGGTGAATATCTTAGTCACTTCTTTGTGAAGTTATACCTGTTCTCTGCTTTTTTGTATCTTGTCTTCTTCCATGCAGTATCACAGCTTTACCAGGACAAGTGGAAAGTAACCACGTCAAGCATGAGTGCTATCAGTTGACAGCCCAGGGCTAGGTTAAAAAAAAGGAGAATTTGAATTACTTTCAGGCAGGAAAGAACATTAATCTTTCTTTCACCCCTTTTTTGTTTGAGGTTTAGGTTGGAAATTATATACAAAGAGAGTGAAATTAAAAATGTATTGAAATCTCTGGTTTAAGCTTTCTTTTTAAATTATGCACTACATGTGATGAGAGAACTTACAGCACAGAAACTTTCAATTTCTTCTATTAATCAAAGCAAGAAAGAGTTAAAGTGTTTTGGAAGTGAAATCAAGTGCTATTTTGGATTGTAAACCTAAAAAGGCCCTGGATAACTAAGTCATCACAGGAAGTAGGGATAGGTGAAGCACATGAAAGAATAGCTTGAAAAAATACATCTGCAATAGATAAAAACTTCTAAAACAAGAGCAGCTGTGATTTTTTTTTAACTTAATCTCCTCTAAACTGATAACTACTCAACACAATTCTTTGTCTCATAAGAGAATCTCTCTAACAAAAATCACAGTGTTGTGGTTGGGATTCAGTTTGTCTTTTCAGGTACAAAACCACATGAATTAAGCACATAATAAAGTTCAAGCCATCTGGGGCACAACCTACAAAATTTAGTAACTGTTTGCCATGTGGAAACAGAAGCACTTCAAAGGAACAATGACTACAACAACTATGCATACACCCTAAACCATCAAGTGAGCAACACTATTCAGAGATGAAGTTTTTTTGTTCTGACTTTAATGGGCTGAAGAGTAAAGGTGCATGTTTGAAATCCTACTTTGCAGCTGAATGAGAAATATTTTCTGCATTTCACTTTTTACCACATTATATAAGTTTTCATGGCCAGTGATTTGCTGGTGTTCTTACAGCACTGTAATTCTCAAGCAAAAGAAGACTAGGATGAAATATAAGATGTGTGTTTTAAGGTGAAATTCTCTCTAATGTGCTCTCACTAACCACTGAAGAGACAGACAGATTGAATGATACTAGGATTAAAAGGATGAAAAAGTATGCAATATACAGAGACAGACTTTTCCAACTCTGTGTTCTGAAGATTCGAACTTCCATGTAATATACGCCTATGTATAACATAAATTATATATATATATAACATATATAACATATATATTTGGTATGCAGGAATAAAGATATGATCAGAACTCCTTAAAGGGATGATTGGTCAATTGCCTAAGTAAAAAAAAAATTAGAAGTCTGGTTTGAGATAGCCCCCAAGGCTTGTGCTACTAAACACATATTAACATTCTGGTAGCATTTGTCTGACTCAAAGGACAGTGACAGCAATTAATTGGAAACAAGAGGGGATTCCTATCTGCTCATGACTGAGATAATGACTTTTGGATGGACTGGGAAGTGGACAACTTCAAAATTAATCAGATTGAAACAAAAATTTGTTTCAACATTAAGGATATACATTTTTCCAATCAGTTTTTAAACTGAATGGCAAATGTTGTACTAAGAGAATATGACGGCATCTGTTTCAACACTATAATTCTGTAATACTTTCAACTATATAGAAAAGGTCACACACTAAGTATATTAGAACGCTATATAGTTATCCACATTTTCTTATATACAGGTATATTTTAAACTCTCCTGTTTATTCAAATACCCTTTCGAATCTTTATTTTATGTTTCCATCAGATACTATCAGAAAGAAATGACAGTTTAAAGATTGTTTATAATTTCTCAGGCTCCAAATGGAGTAAGTGGGTGAATAAGTAAATATGTATTCATATTAAGACAAGACAGACTTGATAACACTGCTTATGCAGTGGGTATTTTTCTTCCTCTACCCACTCTCCTCTAAAATATCAATAGTTAACCAACATATAATTCCTTTGGATTGTCCAACATTTTAGATTGGAACCAAATGAAATCAAACAATCAAGAAGAGAGTCCACAAACCCCCAAAACAAAAAGCAGTAATTCATTTAACTTTCTATGATTCAGAGGGGTTAAAGATTATTTGTCCTTCCTAGAGGACAGTTGAAAATCAGTATGAGCCTTTGCAACTTACATATTTCATTTCTGCTAAAATAGTTTATTATTTTCAATCACAGGGCAGTTGAGGTCCAAAGGGACCTGTGGAGGTTGTCTAGTTCAAACCCTTTGTTCAAAGCAAGGTCACCTAGAGCAGGTTTCTTCTGGGCCATGCCCAGTTGGGATTTGGATAATTCTAGTAATGGAAATTCCATTACCTCTCTGTGAAATCTGTACCAGTTTTCAATCGTTCTCACTGTAAAAAGGGCTTTATACATTTAGGTGGAATTTATTTCATATTAGTGACTATTGCCTCTCACAAGAGAGTAACAGCCTGTTACTGGATACTACTTGGACGAGTATGGCATTATCTTTATTCCAGCCATCAGATGTTATATGCTTTGGCAAACTTTGATAAACTTTAATAAACTTTGATAAAAGGCCCTGAGAATTTTCTTGTCAGCCTGAACAGTCCCAGTTCTCAGCCTCTCTTTATTTGACAGATTTTGCACTTCAAGGGAAAGAATGGGACAGTAAGGGCCATATATTTCCTACAGTGGGCCTGGACAATAGTAAAAACAAAGGAAGAAAAAGAAAGCGGATTTCAGATTCAAATTAGGACAGACTAAATTAAATAAATGTAGGTGTCTTCCTTAGATGGTTTGTATGTTAAAACTCCCACTGTCATTAGTGAAAATTTAGAATTTAATCCAGTGTCCAGATATTAGTTCTTTTCAATTTTCTGCTCTGTTTAGGCCTACCTGTACATCTCAAAGAGCCTAGAATGAAATATTCTGTACTAAAGTGATACAGTAGGATATACACTGGATAGGAATGGCCTGAAGGAAGGTGAAAGATGGTCATTTTAGTATAACTAAGATAAGAAAAAAAAAATCACTTCTTACTAAACCAAGTGTCAGAAAGTTGTTTCTGTTGCTTAGACTGTTTCTGAAAACTGGTGTCTTGGGTGTTAATAAGTTTATTGGTTTAGGTTGATCTGATTTTTAGGGAAGAGAATATATTTATTATTTTTATTATTACTATCATCATAATATATATCCTACTATCTCAGTTCAATAGAGTTAAATGACATCACTTGACTGAACTACAGTGGTCAAAATGTTATTAAAAATAAAACAAAGCTTCAGGGAAAATTTAGATGTTCATTCATTGAACATGTGGGGTTTTGTTTTTTGAATTTTTGGGTTGGTTTGGTTTGGTTAGTTGGTTGGTTTGTTTGGTTTGTTTTGGTTTTGGTCTTGTCTTGGGGTTTTTTTGGGGGGGTTTTTTTGGTGGGTTTTTGGTTGGTTGGTTGGTCGGTTTGGGGTTTTTTTGTGGTTTGTTTGTTTGTTTGTTGGTTTGGTTTGGTTTGTTTGGGTTTTTTTTCTTTCTTTTTTTTTTTTTTTTTTTTTTTTTTTTTTTTTTTTTTTTTTTTTTTGGTTTGGTTTAGTTTGGTTTGGTTTGGTTTTTTTGCTTTGTTCTGTTTTAATTTCACCTGCAATGCACTCTGTTCATTTGTCATTCTGTGCATTTGTTCTGTACCTATCAATCAAGATTCAAGACAGAAGTGCAGCATTGATAAGCTTCTTTTAGGTCAAAAGCATGCAATGTATAATGACATTACAATACAGAAAAAGGTGATCAGTCTTCTTGGAAATATATTTTATTTAAAGTATTGCAAAGGTTCAGTACATGTCACACGTTCATCACAATACTTTTTCTTGTATAATGGCAAGCAGCAATATGAAATGATGAATTATTTAATTTTCAGTATATTCAGCCAAGAGAAATTCTTTTAGTATTTTTTCTTCCAATAAAAAGTAAATTAAGTTCAAAGATAATGTTGGCCAGTTTAGTGGCCATAGTATTAAAGAACCAGTGTTGAGTCACAAAAATATTTTTGTGTGGTACATTCTACATATGAGAAATAACTATATTTAGCAAATTTTGAAAAGTTGGTTGGTATCCTTTTTATTGCTAAATTCTCGTGAGTATTTGTCTTACAGTTAGTAGATTCACATAACTTTATTCCTTATATTGGCCTAGGATATCATTACAGAAAACTCTTGTTAGTCTAATAAATTAGGACTGCTCATAAATCTTTCCTGTTCACAATGTTGAAAACTACAATACAGTAAAATTTACAGGTTTGTGAACAACTACTTTATATCTGTCTGTTACTCAGTAGACCTATTTATACTGTAAAAGTGCTTTCTGCAACTTCATCTGATTTTTTAATTGTAGACAGCACAATTTATCTTTTCCTTGGTTTTACTTTTTTGCTCCAGTACTTAAACTGCATGTTAAAATGATTGGGTTTTTTTCACAAACTGAGTGCATGATTTGTGAGGTAAATAATTCTTGATAAATTAATGCAGTTTTATATGGATGTCTCTGAACATTTTACGTGTTCATATTTTTAAGTCTTTCACCTAATATAGGCTTGGATTTATAAGACAAGATAGTTTAAATCATGATAAAAGAAATAAGCTTATGAGCAGTACTGTCAGGCTATAAAGAAGGTACCAAAAGGTTTTGGAAAAAAACTTGACACAATTCACAGATATTTTGTTCTCAAATATGTGTTTCACAGATGATTGGAATTTGAGAGGGATATATTTAAAAAACCCAACCATCCAAACTGAAAATCAGCAACATCCTGTTTACATTTCTAAGCTTTCCATAATCTGTGGGATCTGAAAATTCTTCTCTTGTTTTCTACTAAGAGTTTCCTCTTCAAACATGATTTTGCACTGAACAAATAAAGATTCTACGAGTCATTAACAGTCTAACCAGTTATTGATTATGGAAGTTGGGTTTGCTTCCTTGCTTTCTTTCTGAGTTATTGTGAATTTCATTAATTTTCACTCTAGTATGTAACCCCAAAGCAATTTTTAAATCATTTTCTTTCCCACCTACCAGTGCAATCTTTCTGTTTACCGCATCCCATTGGACTACACAAAGATAAGATATAAAGAGTCCTAGAGAAACTGAATTATGTTCAGGTACTTATGTACAAACATTGTTATTGCTAGCAAATGCTAGACTGAACTAGAGCTAAGCATTCAGTGTTTTCCTAATGTTTTTGGAGGAGCTTAAGACATATATAGGAAAGGACAGTTTTTCTGATTCCTGGTTCAGTGTTTTGGCCATGAGCACATAACTATGTGGTCCAAACATACACAGAGATCAGACTGCAGAGTATTTCAGCTACAACTGATTTTGCTTTGCATGAGCTAGGCAGTTTCTTGGGTTATCCCTGCCTGACCTACTCTTGCATCTGAACTATCGTCACTATCTCATATAATTTAAAAAAAAAAACCTTATGTAACTTTTCTCCAGTAACTTTTTCTAGAGTAACAATAGTTACTGTACTATTCACTGCAGATAACCTTGAGGAAATGTTGGGAGAGCATCAGTAGAAATCTAGTCTACAAAATGAACCCTAACTTTATGGACAGTGTTGTATTTTATTTGTTCCTTTCCTTCACAGTTAGGACAAAAAAAAAATCCCCACAATACTTTCTACAAGTCTTCCCCATGCAGGAGGAAGTTCCCTTTTCTCCTGCAGCCTGAACAGCCTGCATCTCTTCTGGAAATATCTCCACAGAGATTTGCTAAGGACAGGCAAACTGATTTATTGACTAATCACTGGATTTATGGACTATAATCAAAGTCTTATATTCTGAGCACTTTTGGACACAAGCTACTTGTTTTCAGCAATGTACAAACATGACACAATGGATGATAACTACTACTATATAAATAATCATAATAATAAGCACTGGGAGTGACTATGATGAAGGATGAATAAACTTCTGTCAGCCAGAAATTAATTTTTCTGCCTTTAATAGTAGATTTCACAACTTTTTCTCCAGTTCTGTTTTCAAATTGTGAGATATGATACCCAAGAGAGTCACAGGAGGATTCAAGGAAGATTATAAAGTGTTTATACTAATTGGGTAGCATTAATTACCCAGCTGTTTCCTGCAATTAAAGGCAGTTAGCTGTTCCCAGGCTAATGGTACACTTGTACAAAATAATTAGAGCAGTTTCTTGTAGCACCTAAACAACAGCCCTATCTTTTGAGAGGGAAAAGAGCAAATGGTTTCATGTGACATATTTGGTCTTCAAAAATTAAAGGAACTTGAAGGGATTTTTGTTGGCAAAAAACACAGGAAGGTGATCTGCTGAGAAAAGCAATAATAGTGACATAATCTTTTTTAAAAATATGTATATAGATGTGAAATTGTAGTCTAGCTTTGGTCACACAACTAATTTAAACTGGTTTGCCAAAGCAGTTTCCTTTGTACAAGCATATTCAGGTCACAAAATTCTTCTCTTTTTACTTCTCTTTTTGGAAAATACTCTAAGTCTAACCTAAAATCTGTTATAACTTCTCTAACATAAAATCTAAACATGAAGTCTCTTCAAAAAAAGGTGCTTGTTGTGAAGTTTTATGAAGTATAATTAAATGAGAGAAACATTTAGATATAATTTAATTTTCTAGTCATTTTGGTAATGCAGTCTCTTGTGCCATTTAAATGGCATTTACTATTTACAGGACTTTCCATTATGTAAAAATCAGATATTTAGTCTCCTATTTCATGTGTGATCTTAAAGTGATATTCAGTTTTAATAATTATTTTTTTTCTTCCAGTGACAGTTACCAGAAGAGTAAATAAATGCCCAGTACGTTGGCTTCTGCAGAGATGCAGCAAAGGATTTAAGTGGAATTTGTGTTATTCTGTTGTCCAGACTCATCATGTTCTTGAAACCTGTTAGATATTCAAGCATCTGAAAAATGAAGGGGTCTCTCTAGTGTTCTAGTTCTCATTATGTGCAGGATCACAGTGTTGAATTCAGCACATCACAGATTTTCTCACAGCAGTTTTAAAAATGCCTAGTAGTTACCAATAACAGGTACAAGCAATTTCTCTTGTTATGTTGATAATGCTCTTCAGGTTTTACACAGTAAGGTAATGCCCATAGGTAGTGCCCAGGCTCAGTTTCCCCTTCATTCTCTGCTGCATCTGCCATGCACATGTCCTAACTACCTGCCTGGAGGCATTGTCTGTACACTTCCAGCTACTCTGATTGAGCAGTTGAAGATTCATTAATGAAAATTCATTCATTTTATAGCCCAAGGAGTGGCTCATTTACTTTGAAAGTGGGAGTCCAAAATTCTGCTTCTTCTCTGTTTCTCTCAGTTTCTGGATTAGGATCTCAGCTCCAGCAATATAAAACCAGTCATTATATACAAGATATTGAGTACCACTGTTCTGGCAAAACAAACCAACAAGAAAACAGAAACAAATACAAAACAACAACAACAATCTTTCTTTTAAAATTAAATAAAGAAACTATAATTTAAATCTAGAAGGGGATTAAGGGCTGTAGTCTCAGTTTACAGCACTGATTACTAACTGAAACACCCTTTTTCCCATCAAGGCTGCTATTAAAAAAGTGGTAAAGTGACATGATGGAAATATCAAATGTGTAAGGAAACTGATTGCTAATTTCCATACAGATTCAGAAGAGACTGTACCCTGAAGTTAAAGGGTTTCCATGGAAATCACTAGACTCTTATCCTTTGGCCATTCAGGAAGCCTTTTGCAAGTTCTACAAATATTTGATCATATGTCCTTTGACCGATGTAGGGGAGAATCCTGAGAAAACCTTCTTGCACTTTTACATAGAGAACAAAATTTATACTAATTAGAGCCAAAGAAAAAGTCTTCCAGGTGACTTATGTGAACAAACTTACATGACAAACATGGACAAATTGGACTTATGCAACCAATTAACATGGACATTTTATGCAAGCAATTAATGGCAGATAGGAGAAAAATTATGACAAAAAATGCTACCACTGACAGAAAATTGATGCCACTGCTTGTTCTTTATTCGTTTTTACAGCAGCACTCAGACCTAGCCAAAAAAGGAAATTCCAGTGTTTTATCACCCTTAATGTCAGCAAGTCTAATATTGCCTCAGTCCATTTCCAATGTCTTGAATTGCTCAAACCATATCTGTCAATTTTATTCAAGAAAAAGGACTTCAGCAACATGATACCAACACCACACCTATTCCTTAGGGAGCAAGAGTCTCTATGGATTTCATAGCATGTTAGCATTAGTCTGTTGGACAGGTTCTCTTCTCTTTCTCTCTTTATAAGCAGCAGCAGGATTTCAGTTTGTCCTGGGGCTACTAAAAGAAATGAAAATAAACTAACATCAGATGTTTAAAATAAGGAAGTAGAAGTAGTGTTAAGTCAGAAAATATTAATACCAATTTGCCATGTGAAGGATCATTCAGGGAAATAAAATCAAACAAACATCAAAATACTCTAGATTCAGATTTTCAGATTTTCTATTGTACTCTGAATACATTTTTGATGTCTTCTGGAGTACCTTGTCTTTGGAAAATAATAGCAACAAACCCTCTCAGAGACTGCCTGCTAATGCACAAAACTAATCTCTATTCCAGTTTCCCAGCTCTTGCAGCACTCTAGATTAAGTAAATGAACGAGCATACTGTGGTTTTGAGCAAAATGTATTACGATCAGATGCTTACCATATGTCAAGCATACGCAACTCATCATTGATAAGATTAAAAATATTTTTTGAGCATGCAAAAATCCATATTTGAACTCTGAATATTACATATGATCATTAAAGTTTTAAAAACAGGAGTTTGGAAAGTGGTTTTAGGCCACCTTCTCACCATTACTGAGACCAACCATCAGCAGAATTGCAATTCAAGCAATATTTTTGAGTTACTTTAAAAAAAAAAAACACAACAGTATTTTTTTATGTAATTGATCTGCTATATTTATCCACTTCTGCAAATCATGTCAATGCTGTTGTTCTTGGGCATGCCTTCTATACCATGCTAGGCCTATGATCTTAGAGGTTTTATAATCAAAGGGACCATTTCCCAGACTTAAATATAGTCAAGGTCTTTAGATCAACATTACATACTTTATTATGCTATTCATAGTCACATTACTCAATTAAAAGTGTTTATTAGCCTGTAAAATAAAATTTTAAAATAGGTCCTTCAGTGAGAGAATCCTCTAAGAGTAGAATTTTCAAATAACTACATAATTTAGGAACACCATTTCTTTTGATAAATAATAGTAAAACTGCATAGGAAGGTTCAGCTACAAGAGTTCTGATGTCCATTGGTGTTCATTGTACGAATTGGATGGTTCTATCCTACTACAATGAAACAGTTTGTGATTAAAAGCTTCAACAGATCTTTTATAAACTTGTAGTTTATATCCTGCATACTTTCATATTTCACTTTTGTGTGTCACATTTTGTGCTAATGCAGTACAAATTCACTGCATACAAACTGTAAGCAGTGCTCGAAACTAGTCTGAAGTAGTGTTTATACTCTTAAGTCATGTATGTGCACACTGTATGAGGAAATACTGTTTTATCTCTAACAACTACAAAACTCAAAACAGCTGCATTTAGTCACTTTCTGCCACTGTCTAAGAAACGTTTTGAAGGTATATCCTTATAGAAATTAAATATAATAAAGATAGCTGTAATCTCACAATCAATTGATTGTTACCTATGGCAACTAAAATTATGCGAGAAGTCAAACTGAATGTGATTAAAACAAGATTTTCTTTTCCTCTTGTGATCAATTTTGTGATCAATTTGTGATCAATTACCTAAATTACCCAAAAACCCCAACTTGTCTCATGTAAAAGAAAACACACACAATTAGGGCTATGGGTTTTTTATACTTTAAATTCTCACATCTCTCAAAATTTCAACTGCATCATAAAGTGATAATGATAAATAATTGTCCTCTGAAGTGCTAGAAGGTTCTCCTATTGCAATTACACAAAAAAAATAGAGAAAATTAAATATTATAATTAATCTGAAAAAGTAATACTCATTATGTAAAAATAAATGCTGGAAATAAAACTTCAGCATTTATTGTGCTGTTGGAAAATAAACAGAATTTTAAAAATATTCAGAAAAACACAGCAAATTTCTTCAGTGGGATAACACTCTAATTTGATTTTCTTGTACATCTCTTTTCAGGGTAAATTGTAATTGCTTATAGCTGCAAGCAGAGACTTTATTGTTATACAATTTGTAAGTCATTTTTTTCAACTGAGATATAAAATGACTTAAAAGGAGAAAAAACCCTCCAGAAATTCTTTGAAATATTCCATGCTGCCAGGATTCTGTTTCCATTGGAGAAAAGTGAAAAAAAAAAAAAAGAAAAAAAAAAAAAAAGCAAGTCTAGATGTCTGAACAGTATCATAGGGTTGTAAAGAAGGATTTTTTAGCAAGGCAGAAGTTTACATGAAGAGGGTAAGGTGAACTATGCTATGCTAAGATTCCATGTGGCTAAAAAATAATTTAACTCATTACTAATCCAATGGGAGTAGGGCAATGAGAAATAAGAACAAATCTTAAAAACACCTTCCCCATCTCTCCCTTCTTCCTAGGCTCAGCCTCATCCCTAATTTCTCTCCCTCTCCCTCAGGTGTCATGGAAGAAAAAGGAATGGGGGTTGCAATCAGTTCACTCCAGGTTGTCTGTGCCACTCCTTCCTCCCCAAACTCCTGCCCTGGTCCAGCACAGTATTCTACTTGTTATAAATGATCAGTCCAATTTAATCAATATGCCATTTTATTGGAAATTATTGCAAAATAGGAATTTTAGGAAAAAGCCAAAATCAATCAGACAGCATGGATGCTGGGATCAATACTGGGTGAACCACAGATCCAGCAGCATGTCATACCCTCCCTGGTTCACAAAGTCTGCCCTTGCCTGGTCCACTTTTATACAGTTTTTCTTGCCAGAGACAAAAGTTGCCTCATTCCATTGTCCACCTGGCTGGTGTTTCAAATTCATATTTCTTTTCTCTTCTTCTGCTGGTCTGATGAATGGTTTTCTGGGCAGTGTTGGGGCTTCTGATTAGGTTTACGAGAACTTGGCATTCACATGCCCATGCAGTCTGATGTAGATAAGATCCCAATCAGGTGATGATCACCAGGTCATTGACAGTCCCATCTCCGTAGAGGACCCTTCTCCTGGTGGGGACATCCTCCTTTGTATTGTAGATGGGTGACTCTTCTGTTCCTGGAAGCAGTTTATAGTTGCACCACTCTTTTTATTTTGTGGAGGCAGAGGCATTTGATACAGTATATTTTTATACAGGATATTTTTCTAAAAAAAACCCACAAATTACTTCCCCAATATTTATAACACCACCCACAGGGGACAGTCCTTTATCAACAGCACCAGTGTGGGCTCCTTCCACAGGCCTCAGTCTCTCTGGAACACTTTGCTCCAGCATGAGCACTCCAGGAGATCACAAGTCCTGCCAGCCAACCTGCTGCTTTGTGGGCTTACCTCTTCATGGGGCCACAGACTTCCAAGACCTGCTTCAGCATGGACATCTCATGAAGTCACAGCCTCCCGTGGGCCTTCCACTTGCTCCAGCATGGGATGTTCCATGAACTGCAGATGGATGTCTCCTCCAGCAGACTTCCCTGCAAGTCCTGCAAGTTAGTGTATTGCACTCCACCAGTTCAGTGCAAAATTAAAACACAACAGCAGGAGAATAGAAATAGAAACATGATGTTAAGGTATTTCATGAGCTTTTTTACATGGAAAATTAAGGACATTGTCAATTCTTTACTGCTTCTTGACAGTAGCTATAACTTTGAAATCTAGCAGATGAGATGTAATTTTTTTCAATGTTTTTTCACCTTGAATTACCTTTGCACATTTTTTCATGTTGTTACAAGCATTCATTTTGTCAAACTTTCTTGAAATACTTTCATGTTAGTACTTCGTAAGATGATGATATTTATAATTTGGAAAAAGAGCATAATTTTTTTGTAAAAACACTGTCCAAAGCAGACTGAATTGTATTTTTTCATTTTAAATCTGGTGGGTTGTTTTGTTGTTGTTGTTGTTTTGGGTTTTTTTGGCTTGTTTTGTTTTGTTTTGTTTTAATGTATTGTAATTGTGGTATGCTGTTATGCTGTTGGATATAGAATTTTTGTGCTTCCTTTGACTGCCACATGATTTATGATCCAGATCTTTCAAGATTATAAAAAGAACTTGTCTCACAAGTGATTTTAGTTTTAATAAAAAACTGAGCGGGAACAAGGTTTGGGTGTCAATCACTGCACAGACTATCAGAAGAATCTATAAAACTGCCACAGGCAGCTCTGTACATGATGGTCTGCAAGGAAGTTATAACCTTAGTTTTAAGAGTTCACAGAAGATCAGAAAGATTTTCTTCTATTATTTTTTTTCCTTTGAGATAACTTAGGTTTTTTTTCATTTCATACCATACACAGCTACAGTAACCTGTTGTCCTGGGGTGTGGGGGTGGGCGGAGCCTCGGCTGTTTTGCCTTGGAGGGAGCTAAGCTGAGGAGTTAAGGAAGAATTTCGCAACTTTACTCTGAGCCCTTAGGACAAAAGGCAAACTTCCTAGCTACGGCAACTTGTCTGGAGACCCATAAGCCCCTTTGGGATTTTATGTAGATCTGTTACCATTGATTGGTTCTGTACCCTTTTCCTCCCACCCTGGTGTCCCATAAAACCCCCTGGGTTTCCTCTGGTCAGCAGAGGTTCTTCGTCCCTGGATCCCTTTCGCTGGTACCATTCCAATAAAGTACCACCTGCGGAAATTCCATACGATACCTCTCTCTCTCTCACTACGGCCGGCTAAAAGAGGGGCTAACTCACAAGGGCATGAGCTAAGAAAAATCACTGCTCTGCCCAATGTTGAGAAGCCCCTCTGTCCAGCTGAAGAGCGCCCTCGTCACTGGGGTGACTTTATTATGTTGCTGTCATAAAGACGGTCTAAAAAGGTGTAGAAAATAGTTCTTAAAAATGCCAACTCAAAAGTCTGAAATACATTTGATGCCAATACTACAATATTTTATTAACTTTCAAAGTATGAAGTTATGAAACTTTATGTCAAATGAATCCAAAACACTAATTGAAAGTGAAAAACCTGCTTTAGCATATGAAAAATATCCATAAATATGAAGAAAACATTCCTATTGTTATTGCATTTAGTAGTGTTACTTTAAAAAAAAGCTATTTTTTTGTTCGTAGTTTTGTTTTGATTTGTGTTTTTCTGAATTCATATTTCTAAAGGAGTTTGGGGTAATTCTACAATCCCTTCCAAGTTTACCGTTATCTCAATTATCCATTAAAAATATATATTTGTCAGTATCATTCTGGATAGATGGAATTCCTTTGATTTTAAAAATATCATCTGCAATGCACAGCAGAAGGCTCTTTATCTTAAGAACAGTGGCATGACACAACACATGAAAAGAGAAAAAAATCATCAAGCAATTAAACCTTGCTTGTTCAAATGTAATGACATGCTGCAATTTGACATTATAAAATCTTGAATGATGTGATTTTTAATGGGCATTTCCCCAGTCTGTGATGATCCTCAGTGCTAGTCATCTGCAACCTAAGGATGCCAGCTGTTCCATGACATTTTGGTACAATTTAGTTGTGATCTTACTCAAAAAACTCGTATAAGGTAAAAGTCTAAAACACTGTCGTAAGAGCAATTAAAAAAATCAAAATTACAAAGGATCTTTAAATTATCTACCTTAATCACATTAAACTGAGTGTGCTTATTATTAAGAAGATTGTGTAATTAGAAAACAGAAAAAAAAGTCAAATTGTAAAATGATAATTCTGCAAAGAAAGAAGCATCCTTATTTTCTAGTTCAGCTCAGCAGCTTTCTTCTCACATAAGTAACTGAAGTACAAACACCAGTTTTCTTACCAGACCCATCTGTGCTGTTCTAAGTGTCCATAGCACCTTCAGATGGAGTAAGCTGCATTTGCCAGCTTCCTAGAGAGTTCAGAGACATTACACCTACCAGTGGGAACAATCCTTGGATGAAACTTCAGTTAAATTGAAATGAGTCATGACATTCTACTTGACTACAGTAGAACAAGGACTTGAACATGTGTAGGGATCTTTCATTTTATGCAGTTTGCCTCCTGCGTCTAGTGTCCTGACTTTTGTGCTGGTTTTTTTTTTTGTTTTTTTCTTTTGGGGGGGGGGGGGCTGGAGGGGTGGGGCTGGGAAGAATAGGGGAGTTATGGCTGCTTGTAACAAAGTTTTTAAGTTTCAAAGTTTTTGCAAGGATATGATTAGGGCTCAGATGAAAATGCATGAGGAAAAAGAATCTGAGTATAAATGTGCTCCTTAACTGTCTCTCAGGTTCCGGCCTTGCAGTTTTCCAGGTCATCCTGCTGTGTTAAAACTGTGCTCTATTCTGCTATTATTACCACAGCTTGCTTTCATAGAATCAGTATGAACTCCTTTTCTTTTGCACAATGTGATAAAAGTATGTCACATTCTCCTTTTACTTTTGCCCTTGTTGAGCTGGGATAGAGTTAACTTTATTCCCTGAGGAATAAATATACAGTGCTGTGTTTTGGATTTAGATTGAGAATAATGTTGATAACTCCCTGATGTTTCAGTTGTTTCCAGCCAGTGGTTGGCAAAACTTTGCTAGCAAGGAGGCTTGAGGCTACAAGAAGCTAGGATGAGACACATCCAGGGCTACTGATCCTAATTGACCAAAGGAATATACCATACCATATGACATCATGCTCAGTACCAAAACTAGTGGGAGTGCTGTCTGGGAGCCACTGTTGGGGGCTCCCAGACATCACTGGACATCAGTCAGCAGGTCTGGAGAAATTGCATTGTACAACGCTGGTTTCTATACTATAAATTAACCATAACAAGTATTATTATTATTTACCCTTTATTTTCTATTCTGCTAAACAGCCTTTATTACAATCATAACTTTTTATTTTGTTTTTGTGGTTCTCTCTCTGGTCCCAGTGCTGGGGGCAGAATGAGAAAATCGCTGTGTGGTGTTTAGCTGCCTGATAGATAAAACTACACCATCCCTTTTTGCCACCCAGCATGGGACATGTACCCATGACCCTGAGATTAAACTCTTGTGCTCTACCAAGTGGGGTACTCAGGCATTTTAAAATGGAGTTTCATCAAAATTTGTTCCTTATTAATACAGACAGTTTTTACTTTAATACCGTTGATGGGACATAAAGCACCCATAATAGTGATAGAACCAGACCAGTGCAGTGGTGATGAAAACAGAACTGGCTTTGGCATAAAACAATTCACCACCACACACTACCTCCCTTTCCCTGAAGGACTACTATTACAGATGGAGACCAAAGTCATTTGGTCTAAAAAAGCCATTTTTTTAGTCATTGACTAATTGAAGACATCAATGACTAAAGTCATTGACTAAATGAAGACAGCAGAAATTTTAAAGGGACAGCCCATAGGCTAAGGGAAAAATCATGGTGATTAATAGGCATATATTGAAAACTATGGGACGCAGGCATGATATAAATTGTATAGGGTAAAGGTTGGATGTAATACACAAAAAAGTGGTGTACAGTGCTTACCTCCTGCCCAGACAGTTCCTGAGCACTGGATGCCAGACAGCTTTCCCCACAGTTCATGTATTGAGCATGACATAACATGGTATGGAATATCACTTTGGCCAGTTTGGGTCAGCTGTCCTAGGTGAAAGAGGCAGAACTTCCAACATATTTACACTGAGAATAATTCCCATTCAACCTGATGATTTAGTGGATTTCCTTTTTGTAAATACCTATTTAGTTACTTAGTCCTCTCCTCTACGTTTAACTCAGGGACATGTTTTGCATAATACTTTTGCATAAACACTTGAACTATAGTATAAGCCCTTTACTGGGACCTCACTGGGGATTCATCACTTAGGAATCTGTTGCTTGGAAAGTACAAACAAGTAAAAAGTGCCAAGCTACCATAACAACATGTGGTGCTTAATTTTTAATATCTGTGTAAAATCATCAAATATTTTTGCCATATCCAGTTCTTTGATACAAGAAAAAAAGACAAAAAAACCACAACTTAATTGCTGCATTTCTTATAGTAAATATACCTTTTCCTCATATTTAAACAATTTTTTGAGCCGTAATATTTTTGTGGGTTCTTGTAGGAAAAAAAAAATCATATCAATGCTGCAACTTCAAAACGTAACAACTATTAAGTAGCAACTAATACTACACCAAGTGTGTTTAATAAGCAGAAAACTTTGTTTACCAAATTAAAACTTCTCAATACACAAGAGGTACACAACCTCTCAGAGAGACAAAAAGCAAAATGCATTTTTTTCTAATTTTCCTTAATTATTGACTTAATGCTACGAGTCTTCTACTTAAATCCAAATACCTTTTCCAGTTTATGACAGAAAAAAGCAGATGGAACAATTTTGACCCATCTGCTTGTTTAGGGTATCTAACTACAGCAGCAAAGATAGAGGAGACTGTAGGTTTGCCTTCAGGAGAAGCAGCAGTGTGAAATCTAAAATAATGACAGCAGTCAGCTAAACTGTAGCTGCTTCTTACGCAATCCTCCTCTTTCCTTCTTACTCTGCAGTCTCATGAGGTGAAGAGTTGTTCAATATCAGGATAATTCTTTGAAACAATCTTACTTGAAGATAAAAAGTTCAGTGTCTTTATCAGATCCTCCCAGCACTTGAATAAGGTATTTAAAGCCCAAAAAATGGCCAGGGATAGGTTTTGCTCAATATTAAAGTAAGCTGTATTGAGTAATTTCTATGCTTCCAAATCATTCAAGCAAAAGTCAGAAAGATAACATGGTTTCTTTGTTTGTTTGCTTGCTTTGGTAAGGAGGGTTTAATTTGTAATGTCAGCACATCTTGCTCTTTTGTTTCTGCCTCATCCTTGCTAGCACACCACAGCTTCACATAGCTTTTCAGGGTGCCACTGTTCTTAAATTGTAGAAGGGCTGATGTTCAGGTCTCTTTTTTAGAATGCCAATTAACCCTTAGATATTACAGAATCTAATGGAGCTACATGAGTTAAGTGTACCTCCAGAAGAAAATTCATCAGAGGGAGCCATGCAAGCAGAAAAATACAGAATATCCCGTTCTTCCTCAGCTGCCTGCATGATAAGATGTGGCAAACAGCAGAATAATGTTTTGTCAACTGATAGTCAGATATCGTGGAGAGATGTCCATCCCATAATCTGAACTGGCTGAAACTCTGTTTCATCTTTCACCAATTTACATTCAAATGTCAGAACAGAGGCAAACACACAAAATGTTTCACCATATGGCAGCAAATTTCCCAGTGTACTTGTAAATTATTTTTGAAGGCCTTCATCTGCTTCCACTGAACTCCATTATTGTACATTTGGATTTCCATTTTCCAGTTTATGTTTTCTTTTCCTTTTGATTTTTTTGTGGGTTTTTTTGGTTGTTTGGGTTTTGTTTATTTTAATATTTTTTGCTTGATTGTTTGTTTGATGATGGGGGCATTAGGCTTTTTTTATATTTTTTTCCCTCTAGTATGTTTTACATTCCTTCTACATATTTTGGGAAAGCTTATCTTGTTAAATAATAAGTGAGACTGAACAATACAGACTTAATTGCCCATGTTGTTTAAGTGGTTCTGTTTTGAAGCTGTCCTAAAATTCTTGAGAAAAATCTGATATAAATTGCACTAGTCCTAAGTACTGTGCATGAGAACCAGTTGGTAGCACTTGATCTCAAAGAAGACATCAGTGCATGGCCATCTTATTTAGAAATAATAACATTAATAAATAATAATTAATTAATAATAACATTAAATAAATAATTTATTTAGAAATAAAAACAGTCTTTTAGATCACATTTACTGAGATGAATTCTTTGGTTTCTGGAAATCTTAATTTGAAATCCCTCAAGATAATTATTTCTCCTCATTAAACTTTCCTATATCTCTTGAATATTTAGCATCACTTCCATCAGGGTCTTATCTTTCTCATTATAGAGATCAAGTATGTCAGCCTTTCATCTTCATCTTCTAACTTTGCTTTTCTAGCTTTCTATCAGGTTATTTAATCATCGTTTTCCCCGTGCCTATCTCCTAATTGACAGTCTCTCCTACACTATTGTGAATTCTTTCCTCACAAACTATTTTCCTTATTTTTAGGGTTGCCCCTCCATATTGACAATATTGAATAAAAAGTCTCAGTCACTTCACTGATTAAATATGAAATAACAATCTGTCCTTGCACTGCAGTTCCACAGGTACATGAAAACCCAGTGATGAATAATGTCTTTTCTGGCCTGTCTCCAATTCAGAAAGACTACTGGGTATGCACAGAAATGGCTGAATAGAGAGAAGATGGCAGAGACAGGTCTAAATGAAACATTTAATAAACTGGCACTAATATCCTCCCTGACAGTCCCAAACAAGAGAATAAAGCTTTAAGTTTGAATGCCTACTAGAATTAATGTAATTAATGCTCTAGTCACTGACACTTGTAAGAGTTCATTATGTGGCAAAAAAAGAATTTACACTTACAAGATCAAAAAATGTCCTTCCTGAGTTCTTGGAATTTAACCCTGACTAGTTTAAAAGCCTTACAAGTGTTTCAACTTACTTGGAAACATAAATGTTCTAATATCCTGACTCTAGTTCACAATGAAATATAAGCATTTACCAAAAGAAATTTTAGTGACTTGATACAGTTTAAAGTTGACACCAATTAAACTAAATCTTGAGGAACTTTAGATGGAGGGTATGTAGAAATAATTATTTAAAAAAACAAAAGAAGCCCAAAAAACATCACAAAGAGATAAAGTATATGTATATTTATGGGTTTGGGAACAAAACAAAACAAAAAAACCAAAACAACAAAACAACAACAAAAAAAAACCACCCTGTGTATATAGCATACAAGTAAATAAGATGAAGGTGTAGCATAATTTTTGTCTTAATGCACACGTTGAAATTTTTATTGCCTTTACTTCCATGGGTTTACTGCCAATAGCCATGCCTTCTAGCATTTTGTCATTTACATTTAGATAGATTTCTTGTGCCACCAGAGTATGAACAAACACTTAAATAGCTTTGAAAATAGGGTTTTTCCCCATGGCATCATTTTGCTGAGAACGTTAACAACATGGTATCTGAGAAGAAAGTTCAAATTTTTCTGCATAGTGATATGCTGACCTCTAAACTGAGAGTATATTCATCCCATTCCCTGCCTGTATAGGATGGCACACTGTTCTGGGTTGACCTGCCTCCTATCCCATATATCCATTCCATATCTTGGATACATTGTTATGTCTCGCAGCTGAATCCCTCCCTCTGGGGCGGTGCCTGCAGGTTTTTTTTTCTCTTTCTTTCTTCCTTTCTTTCTTTCTTCCTTCCTTTCTTCCTTACTTTCTTCCTTTCTTTCTTCTTTCTTTCTTTCTTTCTTTCTTTCTTTCTTTCTTTCTTCCTTTCTTCCTTTCTTTCTTTCTTTCCTTCTTTCTTTCTTTATTTATTTCTTTATTCCTTTCTTTCTTTCCTGTTTCGGCTCTTACTTCTGCTAGGTTGGCTGCCTTTGCCTTGGCGTCGCTTTGCTTTGCTTTGCTCTCCGGCTGCCCCTGCCGCTGTTTTTTCTGCCCCCGCTGCTTCAGTTTGGTTTTTTTTGCCTCCTTCCTTCTTTCCCCACCCCCTCTTCCCCCCCCCCCCCCCCCCCCCCCCCCCCAAGGTTTGAACCATCTCCGGACCTGACCTGACCTGAGAAGTTGGAGAAGTCCCGGGGCTTGCAACAGACGTGTCTGTCGCACCCTCTTCATCACAGTAACCCGTTTTCCCACTATTCGGTGTTGGGGAGTGTTTTTTTTGTCAATAAACCGTTTTTTCCACTTTTCCTCCAAGGTATTTTCCTTCCCAAACCCAGGGCTGGGGTGGGGGGTGGGGGAACGGGTGGTGGAGGTTTTGGTTTAGGGGACTCCTTTTGGAGGTTCTTCCCTAATTTATTCCAAACCAGGACACACACCAAAAAATACCCAAGATTTTTTAAAACATATAATGTGGAAGAAATTTGAACTATAAAAGCTTTTATGTGGTATTTAAGTGGGGTGGTTTTTTTGTTTTTTTTAGTGTCCATGGACAATGTAAAGCAAAATGAATTTACTTTTTTTGAGTCCTCATTTAGAGCGACTATATAGACTTGTCATGATCACTGAACACAAAGGACAGAAATTGTAATATGCTTTACTAGGCCCTACAAAAATTATGTTAACAGCTGTGAAAAATTGGTTACTCTTGGGTGATTCTGGAGAATGCTGAGACTCCTGAGTACTGGGCTTTTCTCTGGTGGAATTAGATTCCTAAAATCTTCAGAGTAAATGAACACAGAATGGACATACTTCCTTAATTGCCTCTTCTCCTCCACCATCACAGATGTTCTCAACTAGATAAGCAATCTGTGTTGATAAAAAATATTGCAGAAGAACTGCTCATGTACATTTAAATTTGATGTGTGTGCATGGATGAGTGTTTGGGTAGATCCCAGCTCTAAATCCCACCAAATAGCATCTGTGTGGTGCACTCCTTTAATTATTTCTTTTTTGAATAGGCAGCTGTTCAATATTCCATCTAAGGAGCGTTGACCTCAACATTATAGATAGTTTAATTCCCCAAACAGCTTGTTAGATTATTTTGCCACTAAATTAAATTCTGCAGTTTACCATAAGCAAAGGACAACATAATAGAGTTTAAATATGCAGCACAACTCTGTTCTAAATATATAGTCTCAGATACTTGAAAATGTTGGCAAGTCATTGTCTTTGAGAACAGGAATCAATTCAGAAACAAGAAGAAGAACAAGACAAAGAATAACAGGGGATTTCTCTTCTAAATTTTCAAGGTGAGATGCACTCCAGCTAATTTAAATGCTGAATTTCTATCTGTGTACTTGTTTTTGTGGAGGATAAAAGCTATAACAAGGAAGTGCATAATATTAACTTTATTCCCAATAAAAGAGGAACAAAAAGAGAAATCAATCTCCGTATGCCTAATCTTAGCTCTTAGCTCAAGTTTGACTGTTTTGAAGAGCTGCAACCAGCCTTCCTCAAACAATACTCAGGCACGGTCCTAGGATTATTCCATTTTCAGAATGTCATGGCATAAAGCCAACATACAAGTAAATTGCTCTAAAATACTAAATTGTTTCAGATGTCCAAGCTGGGAAAAAAAAACCCACCACAAAAAAATTCGTAACTGGAAGCAAAACAACACCACCTGACCAAAGAGGATGTCAAAAGACACAGTAATAATAAAGACAACTTTCTCCAGGGGAAAATTGACAAAAACAGTAATAGCTTGTCTTTATTTATTTGATTTATTGGAAGGTAATTATTGGTTCTGATTTACTTATTACTGTAATAAGTAAATCTTGTTCAGTGTATGAGGGACAGCAGATGTCTTTCAAAGGCTACACCTGACTTGGACTGAGACCATTTCCCTCTGTCAGTTTGTCCTTATTGTCTGTTGACAGAATAAAGTACTTGCTGCAGGTATCTAATAATTTTGATCTAAGAAGGATGCCTAAAGTTAGGGGCACTGACTCAGGCTGGTTTTGCTTTAATTTGCCTTTACAACTGTTACGAAAATTGTCTGAAATTATGAATAATAATTCACCTTGCAGTTCTTACTGTTGAAGCCAATTGACTTTTCTCCATAGAAAATTTTCTGTATGCTCTGCAGTTTTCTGTCAATAAGAGTAAATTATAAAAATTAGATGCTATTTCCAGTAGAACAAATAAGATTGCTCTTAGAATCTTGTACACATTAGTCACCTAAACCTGTTAGTGAATATCTTCCAGAAACATCTTCTGGAAGTGGAGCACTCTAAAAACATGCAAGATCTTAAACAGATTATCACTGAACCACCTATTTTTGAAAATTATTTTGCTTACTGATAAAAAGCACTCAGAAAAAATGATGCTCTAGAAACAAAATTACAATTTTTCAATATTCTGTCCCTTTTATCTTGAAAACTTTTCATAAAACTTCCCACATTCCTCCCTAGACTCATTCTCTTTCTTTATTTTAATATATTTAATGCATACTTCTGATATCTATCTTCATGGTGCAGATTTTTCCAGCATAGTGACAAGCAAGGTGACTAGTCAGCAGGGCCTCGGTCAGCCACTGGGACTATGATTAATGCATCATCCGCCTCTGTTCAGGGCTGTTTATACGCAGCAAACTCTAGGACCAGTGGATAAGGACAGACAAGTCAAGGACACTGGCTGCATTCACTATAGTTGCATCAGCACACAGGGGTAGCGCGTCCTTCAGAGTGACTGCCACTTCTCCAGCCCTTACCAGAGTCAGCAAATATCTGTTTTGTCTTCATTAGAGAAATGAAAATACTAAGGCATCAGAGAAAATAATATTATGGTCTAATGTAACCACTTTACAGCTTAAGTTTCAGGCTGTGTGATTTATTAATTTCTTCATGTTTTCTACAAGACCTTAGATCTCTATTTGTTTGGAGACACATGCCATATCTAGTCCATTAATCTATTTTATATTTCTAGACATATATATTCATAGTTTTCCTTTAAAGAAGAAGTGAACATGCTTGGGACATCAAATTAGATTTTCTGGACACATTTCTATTCTATGGAAACTGATTAACATGCAGAAAAAGAAGGAAGAGAAAAAATACTCCTATTTCTCCTTGAATACAGATGATGAACTTGTGTTGCCATTAAAAGCTAAATGACTACACAGCAGATAAAATTTTTTTTAAAAAAGAAAAAAAAAACTAAAATTAAAAGTTGGAAGCTTTGTGGGGCATAAATCTCCTTTCCAGGCTGCTAAAAGACAAATAGCTGATCTAAACTCATTCCAAGTGTCAACCTAGCTTGCAATTTAGGATGCTTACATCTTACACGCTACTGTAAAAAAGCACTTGAAATAAAGTGACATGGATCCACAGTGGAAGGCAGATGTGGCTAATGTGCAGCACTTCCCCAAACACAATGGCAGTGTTAAGCACAATCCAAAGGTGATAATCGTATCAGTCAAATATTCCTTGCCTGAAAGATAAAACAAGTTTTGAAACAGCTTTTGTTTTCAAAGCAACTTCCAGCAAAGGGCACAAGTTTAGACAGCACAACATTCGCTTAAGAATTCTGCATTTTTAAGATCCATTCCTGCAGACAGTTCTGTGACAGCAAAACAGAGGTTGTTGCTGTTATTTAAGTCAACTGAATAGTATAATTTTTGTCTATGATTTTGGATTGAGTATAGATTGTATGGTCTCCATATCCCATCCCCATTAGATTTTGCACTAAGTTAGGAAGTCTGAGCAAAACAGAGTTTGCTCTTATTTTGCAGGACAGTACTGACCCAATCTGAAACCTTTGCAGCATACAAAGAGTCACCAATGTGAACAGTTGCAGGATGGAACTGAGCATAATCATAATATTCAAATAACTGTAAATGGTTACAAATTTACTCTACATTCTATTCAGGTGTTTCATAAGCTTCATATAGTGCTACCTGCCCTCAGCTGAAAGATTTGTATTTTTGTACATATCATCTCTCTACAGGCCAGCGCTGAATATGTTCTATAGAAGCCATAGGACAATCTCCTTCACCACCTCTCCTACTTTTAAGGGTGGGCTCTAAAGTTGGGCTTTCAAATTAGTCATTAAGGTTTTAAAGTGCGGCATGCAGGCAACCCCTGGGAAACATCCTCATTGTATTCAACAGGTTCATGCTCTGCAGAGGGTTTCAGTAACAGGGAAGTCCCTACCTAATGGGAGAAACAGGCACTGGTTCACCAGGTTCAGAAAAGGTCTTTGTATTTAAGGGTCCTTACATTCCCCATAAACTTTTGCCAGTGAGATACTTTCAGCAATGTAAAATTAGTCCAGCTTTTCTAATTATCAGTTTTTGTTGTAACAACTGCTTTTGCTTGGTGGGGTCTGTCTGACCAGCTCACAGGTTTTGGATCTTCTTTGCATGAGACAGGATTTTCTTTGCACCACGGAATTCTTGGTGGGCATTTCAGGATGAGTCCTTGGGTACCTTGTCCCTGCCCCCACTTTCCTTGATTCTGCTTCTCTGTTCTCCTGAAGTAATCCACCAATACTTTTATTTATATATTTTCAATCATAATTTAAAATTTAATTATGTATTTAATTAGCCTTTTTTTTTTTTTTCTTTTTAATCCTTTATTAATTCTAGTCCAATGCATTTACTGATGCATATGTATATGAATAGTTCTCTGGAAGGTTGGAAGTAAGATACATCTTATTTGTCTTGGTAGATGTTTCCCAGTATTACTGAAGTGGGGTGGTTGGATATCTTGAATATATTAATCAAGAAAGTGACTATTCTTTTATCCAGGAGCAGATTTAGAATATTTAATTGTGAGATTGAGGCTGATGAAAGTTGAGAACAAGTCCAAGAACTTGTCTTGCAAATCTAAATGAAGAAGTAAAATGAAGTTTTGTCCCTTTTCCCCAATTTTTAGGAAGTTATAAATATGTGTCTAATGGATGGTGGTAGATTCTGGAGAAATTAATATTCTATTTTTGATCAAATATTTATCACAAGTCAGTCCACGTCCTCCAAGTTCACAACAGCTTATATCATTCTGTATTTAGAATGATGTGTAAGCTCATGGTCCAAACTATTCAATCTTCTTACTAAAAATTTCACCAGTACAAAATAAATGTCTGTCTAAACAGACATAGTCTGTCTAAACAGACATACACACATGTCTAAATTCTGCTTATAACACTCAAAATGGGAGCACAGGTGCTCAAGGAAAGACCTTTCATATCCATCCAACCAGAAGTTTAAATTAGACAAGCACGCATATGTCTTCTTGTGTCCTTATAGATCACATAAAATATGGGTTAGCACTTCTCTTTCCTGACTTTAGTATGAAAACTAGTAAGACATTAATGCTATCTTGCAATTCTGACATAATTGCTTCTTAGAAGCAGGCTGTATTCCTTGAACTTTTTTATAACAGTATTTCTCATCAGTGCATCTGAATGCTTTTGACATCATGACCAGTTTGCTCTGAAAGTGAAAAATGTATAATTTAGTGACATATGGTTGATAACTGCACAAACAACACAGCAGAAGACACCCAGGCTAAGCTTACATGCAATCTAAAAAAAATAATTTTCTAAAAGCTATACACCATCAAGATGTTGAAACTAGTAGATAAGAAAAATGTATTAAATTCTACCTGAATAGGACCTGCAATAATTATGGCATGAAATATCCCTCAATTGTCACTACTCTGCTCTCTAGTGAGCAGAGTCTATTAATATTATTTGAAAAGTCCAGTTCACAGTGCAAGTCATCACCACCTAAAGCAGATTACTACATTTGTTCAAACTCAGCAACTTCAGCAATGCCTTTGACACTGTCTCCTATAACTCACTTCTGTAAAAACTCTCAGTCCATGGCTTGTACAAACATTTTCTTCTAACAAACACTGCTTTGGACAGTTAAGTCCCCCTCCCATTTTAAGACTTCTGGCATTTTTATATGGTGGTTTAAACTATCTTTCACTAAACAGATATATGTGCTATCAGACAAGATTGCTTTAATTCATAATAACAGCCACAGCTCCTGAAGTAAAAAATATGCATTTCTTTTTTTATTTATTGTGCTGTTTGTCTTTGCGTTCTTGTTTGTTGGCAGAAGTCCTCAGGTCCTGCAGCAGAGAGACTGACTCACTTCATCAGACAGAGGGCATGGTGATGGATATAGTAAAGTTTATTCTATTATATTTTAACCACATTTTAAAGTCTGCCTGATGTGTTTCACACAGTCAGGAAAATCAAGATGATAATAGCAAATACGAAGTTGACATAATTTGTCATTGTAAGATTGAGCTCAATACACTTTCAAGTTACATCCTAATTTTTTTCCCTACAGCACTTGCAGTAGATTGCTTTTCTTGATATAAGCATTCCACACCACAGTCCCTAATACAATGATTTAAGAAGCTCTAAACCCAGCACAAAAAAGGATTTGTCT
The DNA here is from genome assembly GCF_009819655.1 of Sylvia atricapilla. Classification (NCBI taxonomy): domain Eukaryota; kingdom Metazoa; phylum Chordata; class Aves; order Passeriformes; family Sylviidae; genus Sylvia; species Sylvia atricapilla. The sequence goes on from NC_089141.1 coordinate 69,705,928, forward strand.
AATGAGAAAAAGTGCATTTTGGCCTGTTTTCTTCGACTCCTGGCCATGCCTGAGATGACAAGATATGTCAACCAAGATAACCACCAAATAAAAATAAGTAACACTCTTAATCTCCCTCAGTGACAGCTGTCAAGCGACTCTCCAAGAACCAGAAAATTATTGAAATGAAAAAAAATAATGTGTTCAAGGTCTGTTTAAAAGACCTTATATTTCAAATTGCTCTCTGCACTTTAATTACAGGGCAGCAAAAAACCTGTCATTTTTATCACAAATACATTAAAAAAACCCCTGGAAATCAAAACCACAACACAAAATAAGTCAAATAAAATAAATAAAGTTAACAAAAATAGGAAAAATCCTTCTAACTACTGTGCCCACAAAAAAATGTTGATTCTCCCAAAATCATGCTATTTGTCTATGCAATTTATAATTCTGGCATGAAATTCACCTGTCATCACCTGCCAGGTCTCCAGTAAATTGGAGACTAAAGGTAGTAAACCATTTTGCAACCAATATAATCAGACAAAAGGATATAAGATGCATTTAATTCAAAAGAATATTCTTACTAATGAGGTTTTTTGGGGGTTTGGTTTTTTTTTTGGTGGGGTTTTTTTGAGCTTTTTTTGCAGTGTTATTGAAGTGCAATGCAATATTATTTGAAAACTTGATTTTCCATCTGTCTCCATGAAAAGTGTAAATATTTTATTTAGTCGTGCATAAATTAGTTAAATATGTTTCATACTGTTAAATATGTTTCAGACTATTAAGCATGAAAAGTGAGTCGCTGGAAAGCAGGAAGCTTAGAGGTGAGGATGTAAGAATAGAGGTGTTGCCTAAAAGGAAAAAAATATTACTGTAGAGTTAGGAATATTGATTCTTCATTAGGTGCATACCCAGCCTAAAGTTATTTCCTGATGAAATAAACAAGGAGAATAAGCAATAAAGCTAACAAAAGAGGAGCAGTTAATTCAATTCATCCACTGCAAAAAATACATGTACAAAGGTCCTGGCCTTAAGACCAGGCTAGTTTTCTAACATCATTAGTGGTGTCACTGTTTTCTGAAAGCCTTAGTTATTGAATGTGAAAAAAATTTCAAAGCTAGGTTGCATATATATTGTGAAAATATTTGACAAAATGAAAGTAATAAAGAGAGCACATGTGAAGGATAAAAAGAGCATTTCATCATTAACACGTATGCTAATGCCAATTATTGTCAAAGCTGATATTGGAGCAAAATTAAGCTATGTGTTTTCTTTAGAGCACATCTTTTGGGCTTTGCTAAATGAAGGTTTATGTATTTTGGTATATTTTGAAATTTATTTAACCAACACTTTTCTTTAGTAACGAATTACTTTTATGTTTACAGACAGTGACATAAAAGTTACAACTGTCAACACTAAATTTAGCATGCTATTAACCTCATCAGAATCTATTCGACAGGGCTTTATAATATCACATTCTTGCAGTGCCAAATAGACACAAATTAGTTAAATTTGCAAATAATTAAGTGGCAAATTAAAACTAATTTGGAATAACAGTCTGTCCTTACTGAATTCTATACCTGCCAGTATAGTCAGCTTTAGGTAGAATGCAATTTTTTAAATATAAGATTTCTGGTCTTCAGTCCCAGAAGTGTGATAATTTCCTGTTAGACCTGTTTCATCTGCCTCTGAAGATGTCTAGAATGAGACTTAGAGAGCTCTAGGTGCAAATATTTCAGGAACTAGTGTGTTTGGTGTATACTTCAAAGCAAACTAAATAATGGTGTTGATCATCTGGACTGCATTTATTTCAATAACTAGATGTTCATCAACTATATAGGGAGCTTGCATACCTACTACCCTAGAGACACCTAAATGTAGTTCTTTTACTCTCAGACTTATTCCTCCCTTAGGTTTTTACATCTCCAACTCTCTGTTACTTTCAGATTTTTTGTATTTATTTCCTATGAATCACTATCTTCTCCCTCTAGGATAAAACAATGTCATTTACCAATCACATGGAGACACCTACATGGCAAATATTTTTACTTGAGCTAATCACCACAGGTTCCCTTTGCAATCCCAGAGAAAAGCTTTTGCAAGATTTAGTTAATCTCATCCTCATATATAATTCAGTTACTTCTGTATATATTTGTAATGAAATTAAATGTTCTCTATGATATCCCACCTGAGCTTCAGCTGCCAATTAAGTAATTCATTTATCTTGGTTTCTTTACCTGCAAACCCTTTGTGGATGTCAGAAGTCTCTAAGGGGATCTCAAATGGTAGCTGACATCAATTCTGAAATAGCAGAATTAACTTGCTAAAAGGAGTCATGTTTGACACAGAATTGACTGCCACTTCCCATGGACTGTGATGGGCACAAAGGATGATTTTCCAGTTGTCAGTGTCTGCAATGTAGGCATTTGATTTTGACATTTAAAATTAGAGTTCATAATATTTTTTCAAAATCTGGCAATCTCTATAGCAAAAAAATCTTTCTTCATCTTCAATCAGAAATAGATTATCCAATCTCCAGGTGAGACAGACAAGACTTTTATTTTGAACTCTTTATCTTACTGAGCAAGTTATGCCTGCTCTACCTTTAATACTACCTATGGGGCTCTCACCTCTTTAGATTGCTATCACAGTGGGTGTGGCTTTATCAGAAGCAGATGTGCCATTTTATTTGAGTGTGTTGCTCCTAAGACAAAACAGTTCATCACACTCAGTTTAGATTCTTAGCACTCACTGTCCATATAAGTCCTATGTCCTGAAGATTACAGGTTGCTCTAAAATCACAGATGTTAACTAAATTTTGGAGAGAGAATAGAAATAGAATTTCTTAAATGCAGACCTTATTTATCAATGTTCCTAAAAGACAGAATTTCCAGAAAAGGAAGAATCTTCCTGCTTTCTTTTGTTGTTGAAGTTCTACTATGAGCATTTTTAATTTCACAGAGATCTTTTGCTTAAGTTTCCAGCCCACAGTTTATCTGTTGACTTTCTGACACCAGCACAGACATTAAGCATTCTGTGTCCTGTTAAAAGCATTTGAACATATCTGAGAAGTTAGGAGAAAGAACTTGTAAGTAAAACTTATCACAGGAAATAGGGCTTTCTCACATGATTGTAATTTCTAAACATGAATAATCTTTTGCTATGAAAATGACGCTTTAGTAAAAAAAAAGCTACTTCAAATACAAGGGTGAACTGGAGTTATGTCAAGCTTAAATGAATGAACGTGAAATTAATTAGTTTGCTCTCTATCTGCCTTACTAAAAGTTAAATCAAACTGAAATAAAGGGAGCTTCATGAGGGGGTGAAGCTTTACCATTCATTTGGTTTCTCATAGTGATGTAGAGGAAGATTTACTCAAGAAAACTAAGACTATGCTAACCATTAGCAGCAGATTTTGATGAGGTTTAAGAGATATGGGTAGTAACAATGATATAATAAAGATGTGTACTGGAAATTTTCATTAGCAAATAAACAGTTAAATTCAGAGACTACTGTTGAAGCATGGGAGTGGAAATTTTGTCATTTTCTATGTATATATATATATAAAATATAAATAATATCTATTATATACAAATATATATGTAAATATATATATGAAATATATATTTATATACATATTTATACATTTTATATAATGCTATTCAAATTATATAAACATCTTTGAATTCACATTGAATTTTTAAATTATTTTTATTTTAAATTTTTTAAATTATTTATCTTTATAATTATTTCCTGTTCTATAAACCTTCTCATTTACAAAATATGAAATCAGCATTATAAATGTGGTTAATGCAGCCTAAAATTCTATCCCAAGCTTCCAGCTGACAGGCTTCAGTACATGTGTTGAGAGCCAGAATTGTCCCTTATTATGTCCAGTGTTTCCTTGATAATAGTTTAGAATTGCAGGATTTATAATACCTTTAGGACATTAACTTAATTCTTTCAGTTGAAGCCAGAAGAGAATGAAATATTAAATACTTTGCTTTGGGAAAAAAATAACCAGAAACAAACCATGAGGCCTACAGTAATATCTTCTTGCAAGTTTTTGCTGTTCCTCTTCTTTACTTCCATTCAGAACTGTTTGTGTCATCTTTATTTATGCTGTATTATTAAAACACAAAACTTGTCACCTTTTCCTTTCTTTTTTCTGATGTGATTTTCTTAAAGAAACACAGAATATGATGCAAGCATTTCAAAAGAACAGAAAACAACACAGTTCACAGTATTTTCCTTTGTGGTGTTGAAATTGCCCTCTTTGATAAGAGAAAGAAGAGAAATAGCTTTAGCATTTCTCATTTGCAGCATTCATAAGCAATCTCATCTGACTGTGATATGAATGTATTTGTAGAATCTTCAATAGCAAATGCCACTATTAAACAAGTGGGCAAAATCACAATAGTCATAAGGGAATTTGATAGCAGTGAACTTGATTTTTCCATTCTTATTCAAGATCAATACTGTTATTTTTGAGGGACTTAACTGATTTACTTGAGCTTCTCTCTGGCTTCAGCTCTGAAGGCAGAAAAGTGGTGGAACCATGCCCAGAATAAATTATGATATCATTTCTATTTCCACAAAGAATTAACCTTTAGAGATCATTGATATAAGTTATATTGATGCCAAAAATATATCCACTAATCCTCACAGATTCAGTGATACAAATAAACTCGTAGTGGATCTTCAAAGAGTGATGCATGAGAGGTGAGACCTGCATTAATTGCAAAGAATAACATACAGTCTATGCCTAATGTGGGTTCTTTTTAGTAGTAGGAGTATATGCAAAGTTTTTCAGACAATGTGGGAATTTGTCTAGTATATTCACCTTTTGAATTACTTGAAAGAATCATAGAATCCTTCAGGTTGGAAAAGACCTTTAAGATCATTGATTCCAACTACTAACATAACACCCTCATGTCCCTAATTTTTCCTACCCATTTTTCAAATACCTCCAGGGATGGTGACTCAACCACTTCTCTGGCTAGCCCATTCCAGAAGACAATGCTTGCAGAGAAGAAATTATTCCTAACATCTCATCTAAACTTCCCCTGGAACAACTTAAGGACATTACCTCTTGCCTTGCCACTTGTTCCTTGGGAGAAGGGACCAACCCCACCTGGTTACAATTTCATTTCAGGTAGTGATATAGAGAGGAGTATCCCTCCTCCCCAAGCCTTCTTTTCTCCAGCATAAATAATCCCAGCTCCCTCAGACACATATTAGTTTTACTCTTTACTTTTTACCACCTCCATTGTCCTTCCTTTCTGGACACACTCCAGCACCCCCACCTCTTTTCTTTCCTGTGGTGAGGGGCCCAAAACAGAGCACAGCACTTGAGGCAAGGCTTCAACAATGCCAGGCACAGGGGGACAATCCTGGTGGCCATGTTATTGCTGATGCAGACCATTTGCCTTCCTGGCCACCTGAGCACACAGCTGACTCATATTCCATAGGCTCAGTTCCCAAGTCCTTTTTCTGCTGGGCCATTTTACAGTCACTCATCCTCCAGCTTGTAGCATTACCTGAGGTTGTTGTGATCCGAGGGCAAAACCTGGCACTTGGCACTGTTGAACCTCTTGCAGTTGGTCTTGGCTTATCAATCCAGACTGTCCATATCCCACTGCAGAACCTCCCTACTCTCCAGCAGATAATATATCCCATCCAAATCAACATAATCTGCAAATTATCTAACTGTCTGCAATTGAAGACAATTTTTCACAGGTAACATTAACCGAAAAACAAACAAAAACCCAAACAACCTCCCTCAAAAGCCAAACATGAAAAACAACCCAATCCAAACCTACCATTCTCTAGAGAGCAAAAAGGCCTTACTTCTTCCACATGCCAGTGACAATTAATTGGATTCTTTTTTATTATAGTTTTGTCTTTTAAATAAATACTATTGCAACTACCAGTCCTAAGATTTGCTGATAACATATTTTTCAAAAAAAGTGTTTGTTTGGTGTTTGTTTTCCTCTGAAAGATCAAACATAAACTGTTAATCACCAGCTATTCATTTCTGTAGTTTTCTTTTTTTGGAAGACAAATGGAAGCAGTACAGAGTCTTTTTAACCTTACTTGCATAATTTAACAGCCTGGCATTTCCTTTTGAGGAAAATACATTGCAGATTTCAGACACAGACACATTTTTAAGCAAATCTGAAAAGAGTTCTGATAAACCTCTTCTCTCAGAGTTTGGAGAAAATTAAATATCAACATATATTGAGAGTAGGTACATCACTGAGAATATAAATGTTATTATAAGCATGATAATGGTGTGCTTAACTATATGATTTTTTTGCTGTCTGGTGGGAAGTTATTGGCAGCTATACAGGATGACTTCCAGTAATGCAATACCATGTGTGTTACTGCACTCTCTTTCCAATTCATGTTTTTTGTTCTACAGTCATATACATTAGGCTTTGTACAATGTTGTGTACCATCCAACCTTCCTCTTTCCTTATGGTAATTCTTCTGGCCTTAGGAGTAAGCCTGAGATTAAAAAAAAAAATAAAAAAAAATTGTCTTCTCATTACAATATCGTTTTAATAAAGCCTCATTACAATATCATTTTAATAAAGGTGACCACTGAATAATGAATTCCAGTTAGGCTGAAATTTAAGCCCTTCTCTTCCAGTAAGGACATTCAAACATAATGAAACAATGATGCATAAAATCCAGGGTCCTCCTTGTTCATTTTGTCAACTGCTTGTCATAAATGCTGTCTGAATTGAGATACTTATGGAAAGGAGTAAGATCATTCCAGAATACAAATAAGATAAATAATATGGATCATAGAATTAAACCTCCTTGTGCTCTCTCCCTATGGTATGAGCAGCCAGAAAGGCAACCTTGTTAAAAGGGAAAGATTACTGACCAGAAGAAACAGAAAAAAATGCCTTCTGAAATACTGATGGAGAAATTGCCTGTCAGCCTGGGAACTGTGAGCATGGGAACTGGAGCTGGGAACCAGAAGCACGCTTGAAAAAAAAGACGGCATCTTTGAAGTACAGCTAAGTCCCAAGAAACTGACAACCTAATTGCAAAACCAAGGAACTGTAATGACAACAAATAGTTTTAAAGTAATTTTAAAATTTGATTTTTAATAAGGGGTAAAATGTCCTTAGAAAGTAAGGATCACTACCTACTGTCAGCTGTTCTAGCTCCAAAAACAGGAAAACAATAAAAAAAAAAATTAGTCTGAAAGAACAGAAAGCATCATCATCATTTGGCTGCCTCAGGTGAAATATAGAAATTAACAGCATGAATTGGTTGCTTTAAATAGTGATGTTCTGGTGTTTTATGCTTTATTATGCTTTCTTGATTGAAAGAAAATAAATATATATATAGATATATCCAAAATGGAGCCACTCTTTCTGAGACCTTCCTGTGCTGTACATACTTTTATTTTCTTAAACAGGCCAGTTTGTCTGCACAAGCCTTTTCACTCTCACCAGGCACAGCTGAGTGACTCCAAACTCTGTGACATGAATCATCTTTAAAGTGAAACTGATGTCTGTTATTTTCCTGGGCTCCCTCTAGGCCCACTTCTGGGGGCAGTTTTACTAGTCTACCTGTTTAGGGTGGTTGTGTCTCTCCTAGAAGATAAAGCCTCCATGTCTTTATGTATTACAGTATAAAAAAGGTATGTACTGCACCTATAGATTGGACCTTCATGTCATCACACCCTCTATGACAATAATTGCTTTTAGAGAATCACTTTTCCTTGTTGGCTCATGAACACCCTGCATGTTCTGACTGAAGAAGCATAAAGGTGGAAATCCCATAAAGGTAGAAAATATTTTCCCTCTACTCCTTTCAAATTATTATGTGCAGGATCAGAACATTATCTCTCTTTATGGCACCTCCAGAGTCCAAAACTAAAGAGCAGAGGAAACATTTTTGCCACTGGATTCTTTGATATGTGCTTTTAATGATATTATGTGCCCCATATTCTCTGTACATGCTTTATAATATATTTAATAGAGATATACATCTCAAATTAAGAAATAACATTCTGTGCTGGAATAGAAGGCTGTATTTAACCATAATTTAAATTTATTTACATGTTTGCATTAGTGCCTTCCAGATAAGGACAGGTATAACAAGATGAATTTTAAAAGTACCCAATTGACATCCTGATTCAGGGTGCACATTGCTGTCATTAAGCATATTAGCATTCATCATCAGCCTTTGAAAGATGCTAGATCATTGTTTTCTTAGAAAAGTACATGACTAATCTCTGTGTCTACATGTATCTCTATACACAGAAACAGAATGTAAGCAGTTTACAAATTTTATATCTGCAAAAAGGGAGATGGATCAGTAACATATCTGCAAACAAACATCAGGATTTAGTATTTGAACTCTTTTTTTATCTTTTTTGTGAAGACTGAGAACTGTATAAGAAATCCATATCACCTTCTTTCAATTTATTTTGCCTAATAGAAGAAAATAAAGCCTTTAGTGCAACTAACTGATGTTTATTTTGATCAATTCTATAATGCCTTTAAAGTTGAATTTTAGAAAAGAAAAAAAATGGGTTTTTTTTCTGATTAAAATCAAGAATTACAGGCCTTAAAAATAATTAAAGATGCTACTTTTCTTGGTAAACTACTCTTGTGGTCAGCAACATAAGCATCACTACCAGAAGTTAGATGGTAGCATGGATTCTAGTACTCAGGCCCTCATTAATTCTCAGAAAAAAGAACAGGACAAACTTATACTTGGAGTGACATTGGCCTGTATTTTTCTGCTGCTTTTCCTTTTTTTAAAATGTAACTCTGAAAACTGCTTCTCTAATACCTAAAGATTTCTTTTGCCATTCATTTGGGGTTTTTGTCCTTTTGTGTGTCTAAGATGACCTTTTGTTAATCATAAACTTCTTGATTTCCTGTCACACTATCTCTTGAGTTCTAAAATAGTAACAAGAGCTCTATTTTCTGTGTAGCTGCTGAGAAAATAACGTCAAGCCAAACTGTGGTTTTGGGAAGATCTCTGAGGTGTTTCTGAAACCTAAAAGTTATGAGACTGTGGAATGTCGTTACCCTGGAAGGTGTCAGACATAAGCTCTGCACTAAATCTGACTCAATAATAGGTTTTGAACTTCGTGGGAAGTTTTCTAAAATCTGGGTTTATTCCAAAAAAAAAGGCTGAATTTAAATAGCAAGCAAACAAAGAAACATAACATTTCTCATGGACTGAGCTGGAGCTGTCCCATGAAACTGGCATTCCCAGGCCAGCATTCAGCAGATCAAAGGTAAATGGCACAGTGTTGTGCAGTCCAGCTGAAAAAGAACTATAGAGTATCCACTTCATAGCACGATCAGACCTACCTGATGGCTGTCAAGTGTATTTTCAGGCTGCCCTCAAAAGCCTTCAGCCTTGGAGACTCATAACATTCTTTAGACAACCTGTTCCAACATTTCTAAAATCCAGTCAAAATCTCCATTGGGGCACTTAAGCCTCCTATTCATCCTGGACATGAAGACTGATTGCATCTGTGTGGAGACTAGAAAATCCGAGACATTACTATTTTGACTGTATTTATTGTTTTATATATTTTCATTGCTATCACCAATTATGGCCATTAACACAGAGGTTGATATCCAATATTTATATGGGGTTATAAGGACTGGTTTGGGGTTATTTTGTTCACTTTTTTTTGCTGGATTTTGGTTGGTTTTGTTCTGTTTGTCCTTCCTTCCTTCCTTCCTTCCTTCCTTCCTTCCTTCCTTCCTTCCTTCCTTCCCTCCTCTCACTTCAAGTAGTGTCTATGTAGGTCTTAGAACGAAAATTCTTGCTGAATTTTTATTGAAGGTGGTTATCAATTAAACTATTTTTACAGGCTTATGTTATCTATTTTTTCCCAAGCCACATAAAATAACATCTAATTCTTTAAAATTGATGACAGTAAGATGTATATTTTACTGCTAAAATTACTTAATATCACAATGGTTATCAAGCAATGTGAAGTCATTATAAAATACTTAATCTTGCGGAAAGCCAAAAAGAATCTCTTATACGTAAATAAAGCCAAGTTTTCAACTCTGATGAAAATGAAATAATTAATTTAATCTTCATTAGTCTAGCTCTAGTTGTTCCCAGAAAAAGGAATGCCGGCAAAATCACCTTGCACACACTTTCCAGATCCAGCCCCTATTCCAAGTATTATGGCCACCCTTCCAACACTCCTCGGGGGCCTGAGGTTGGGGCTTTCATCCTGCTCTGTATGGCTCTGTTGCAGGTGAGGAGGCTGGCTGTGACTTTTGGACTTCTGGATTTCTTTACAGAAAAGGTTATGATGGTCATGTTAGTGGTTCTCCCTACCTCTGTCTAAGTGATCAGTTGGGGTAACATTGGCACATTTAATGACACATTTTAATAGTATTTTTCTTTCTTCATTGGTCTGAAGCTCCATGTTACATCCAAATTCGCTGTGTATCTGCATGCTCTACATAAGGTGTTGTTTTATGTTTTTTTCCTTATTACCCCTAAAACCAACATTGTCCAGCTCTATGCCAGAATTTTTTTTAGCTTACCATGGGTGGAATGTTCAACTGATTATTCATTGTTGCACTATCTGCAGTGCCCTGTCTGTCCCCTATCTCTTAGTGCCCCTGCACCTGAATTCCTCTGCACCATGTCCTGTGTACTCACTTCTCCAGATCACTGCTGTCCTACCAGAGATATATTTCTCTATTTTATGGCATTTTATTAGAGCTGTATATATTTTTCAGAATAGATACTTACTGCACCTATGGTTGTGCTGTTCTAAATGTAGAACAAATCATCTGCAGCCACCTGATCAAATAAAGAAATTTCTGTCACTGCTAAACCAAGCAAAACAAATTTGCAGGCAGGTCAACAAAAGTTCAGACAGAGCAGGCCTGATAAGGTCCAGCCCTGAGGCCTCACAGACATCCAGCATTTGCAATGCTGTATTGCAGTGCTACATCACTGCAAACTGTTCTGCTCACATGCTTCTTTTTTCTTAACTAGAAAATCATGAATCAAATGTGTCGTGGAGAAATTTAAAGTAGTTAGAGGAGAAAATCAAGGTAATTTGAGGTAGCCATGAGTACAGAACCCCAACAGTGAAATTTATTTGATTTTATTTTGGATATATGGAAAAAAATTCTTCACGAAAATGGTTGTCAAGAACTGAAACAGGCTGCTGAGGGAAATGGTTAAGTCATCTCCCCTGGTGTCTTTTAAAAGACCTGCAACTATGGCACTAAGTGGTGGACTTGTTAGTGTCAGGCTAAGAGTTGGACTCAATGACTTTAGAGGTCTTTTCTCGCCCAAATGATTTTATGATTCTATTTTTTACTTTTTTTTTTTTTTTTTTTTTTTTTTAATGATGGAATATGAGTATAGTGGGTAAATTATGATTTCTATTCCATAATCTCTATCCTACAGTAAATCCACATTCTGTACAGAATACAAACTCACACAAAACACTGTGTTCCAGCTGTGACAGGCAATCACCATAAGTTTGAGGAAAGAGCACAATTACTCCAACACACCAGCATGTGTGATTTGGCTGGTAGCCCAGTCATCACCCACAGCAAATCAACCTCACAATTAGCCTTCTTCAAGATTTTGGTAGTCTGTGCATTTATTCCCACCAAAGGGCTGTTTTTCTAGTTTTTTTTGCTTTCCAAATCAGATGGTAGCCATATGCTGACAGCAAGCTTACTGGTCACACATTTCCCCAGAAAAGCAAACTAGCTGTTTTTGACTGTTTTACAGTTGCAGTTTGGTCTCCCTCCCCAAACATGTTACAAGACTTCAAATATGTTAAGAATTTATTTATATATTTGTTTGTTTGTTTGTTTGTTTCTTTCCTGTACACTGATATATACCAAGGTTTTTGGTGATTTTGTCCATAATAATTTTTTTTTTCCCCAGTGGACAATTTTTACCTGGACAGCTTTAGTTCATATCTCACTTACTAAAGCAGTGCCTTTTACTCCAGAACGTTTTTCTTTTATCATTTCAGTCCAGCCCAAAGCACGTGAATATATTTGCATGGCCTTCATATAGTTTTCCACAAATTACTTTGGGCAATTTAGTGGATTCAGAGTAATGATCAGCCATCCACTTAATATCTGAAAATCCAATGCCTCAGAAAACAACGTTTTATCTTTTCTGCTCAATGAAAACATGTTTCCTTATTTAAGGAAATTAAAACAAAATGGTCTTAGCTGCGTAAGTTCTGCTGTCAAGCCCTGCATCTCTAGAATATTCATGATCATTCTTTTCTAAATATTAGCATTGCAAGCTATAATTTGCAACCTCTAACTATTCAGGCATCATAGTAAATATGCCACACAGAAAAGGGATGTCATATAAAGCTATGGTTTAGTACTACAGTAGAAAAGTATATCTGAGGAGTGGCTGATAAAATCAAATCACCCATAAGACACAGAATTTGCTGAAAACAAGATATTTCATCAGTTACCAGAATGGAAATACTTTTTAAAAAAACCCACAGAATCTCAGAATCACAGAACTGCTTAGGCTGGAAAAGACCCCCAAGACCATCAAGCCCCCAAACACCACCTTGTAAACTACACCATGATGCTGAGTGCCACATCCAGTCATGGGGACAGTGATGCCACTACTTCCCTGGGGAGCTCATTCCAATCTTAACATCCTTTCCATGAAGAAATTCTCCTTAATGTCTAACCTCAACCTCCCCAGATGCAGATTAAGGCTGTGTTCTCTTGTTCTGTAACTACATGCCTGGGAGAAGGGATTGACTCCCGCCTGGTTACAACCTCCTTCCGGGTAGTTGTAGAGAGTGATAAGGTCTCACCTGAGTCTCCTTTTCTCCAGCCTGAACAAACCCAGCTCTCTCACTAGGATACTTGAAGTTCTGAAGAAATAAAAACAAATCCCCTGTTTTTTTCTTATCATACCTGTTTTTCAAACTAGAAAAATTATTTTGATGCAGCCAATGTACTAATCTCTACTGGCTAAGTTCTACTAAAGTCTATCTTCTCTGTTGTAATTAAAAGTGCTTTTTTCTTTTTAACTTGACCTTCTTCAGGATTTGGTAATGTGTTGGCTGTTTATGTAACTACTCAAAGATGCTCAAAGGTGTATGATATTTCTGTGATTAATTTATATATTCTAAAGTCGGGAAGCATTTATCTTCTCTAGATTGAAAAACTAACACTGTTGTTACAGAATGAAAACTACTATGAACAGAGAAAAAAAATTCCCTAAGTCTTACAAGAATGAACAAAAAAGAAAAACTTAAATTTCTTAAAAAATAATGTCAAGGATAATTATCAAGTTAAAAAACCAGGATATTGGTGGGATAGAGTGGATGGTATTATCTCTAAAGTATTGACAAAAAAATGCAGAAGAAACACATTATTCACACATTTTTACCAATGGGGAAAAATTGAAATATCTCTGAATCTGGAATACTCTATAAAACAGAATAGCATTGTGGAAAAAGCCAGTCCAGCTGCCAGCATTGAAAACTTACACAAAGGGGAGGTATGAATTAAAAGAATAAAGAGAATTCAAAAAAGATAATCTCAGTGGATGGATTCAGAAAGTGTTTGGAGAGTTGTTTCATCAACAAAATGCAGAGGAAATCATAATTGACAGGCATTGTACCTTCTTCCCTTCAGTTCTGGCAGTGGGCCCAGGTATGTAATAGTGAGGTTCTGTTATGATTGCCAAATGCAGGTCAATAGAAAGAGTGAAACTGAGTATAAGGCACTTTCAAGGTTATATAAAACAATATGGAGAAAATTTTCTGTCTTGGTTTTCTAAATGGGCAATGCACCAAATGTAATAAAAGTAGACTTCAAAGAGGCAGACTGATGAACAGCATGAATTTTGCTTGGAGATCTTTTTTCTACACTGTGACATGGTCTGGCATCCTAGGCAGGAAATAGGAGAAACTGCCTGAAATGTCTGATTCTGGTTGTTAAAAATTAAAGTACAGTAAAAAGCAGAGAAAATCATCCAGAAGTGAGACATGTCTGAGCTGAGATTGAGAAACAGGTAGAGGTGAAAGCAACTAAACCCCCTGACACTTGTGTCTGCTGTACATCTGTAAGACTGAATGGTTTTCATAAACAGACTCCCTCCCTTTCTCCCAGCTAAATTAGAAATGTTTCCTCATGTTTTATGTCTTTATTTATGCTCAGAAACAGAGAAAAAATTATAAAAGTATGCATAATTTAACTCATCATTTTATCATATACATAAGGTGTCCATAAGGTGTCCTTCCTTTTCAAGGAAGGTAAAAAGGAACACTAGGGGAAAGTATAATTCCTCTGTTTAGAAAATACTAAAATAATTTTTTTAAAAAAGGCAGATAGAAAACAAGTCACTGTATTAGGCATCAGAATTAACTATTTCCCCCACTATATATATTATATAAACCTTAATTGTGAATGTTGTAGAAAAAGCCAGTGTAATGCAATGTAATGCAAAACCAAAAATCCAGATCAAGAATAGTGTATAATCTACATTTATAACTTCTGTAGTGTTCTCTGAAATTAAGTAAGGGGAAAAAGAAAAAGAAATGTTTTATCATTTGGATAGACTAAAGAAAGGAATGGGTTACAGTATGGTAAAGTTGTGGATAGCTGAAGTTTATTCATTAAAAATATAAGCAAATTAAATACTTAATCCAGAACCAAGACTCAGCAACATCAAAAAAGAAAGACACATGCTGCAGATCTAGTTAAGCAGCAAGAGTTTTGAATCATATAATTTTTATCTCAAGCAAATATTTTAATTTTGCATAAAAGGAATAAGAATAAAAGAGCTGAAACCAGCACATTTTTGAACGGAAATTCCTTGGTGAATGCAGGTGCTCGTCAAGCTTTTTTTTCGGGATTAGATCCCGCAGATAAGTTCAGTAAGGAAATGTCAAACAAAACTACATTATTCAGTCACAGCCATTTTAATATTCCAACAAGAAACAATTAGGGCCGCAATGGGTTTTACTGTAAAAGTAAGCCATTGGATAATTTATTCACTATCATTATTAGGATAATAATTTTAGATAACAATACTCAGCTTTACAAATATGTGCTTAGGCTGTACTCTCTGAGCTCATAAATCAAGCCCCATATTACAGCCTCTATAAATCTACTCTGTTGAGAGTGATGATAAAACTTGACTACTACAATAAATGCTTCCAAAAGTTTGTGAGGTAGAGCCACAGACCTTCCTAGAGCTCCTGGCTCAGCACATGCAGATTTTTAACATGTATGATGGCATATATTATGAAATTACTGATCTAATATCCTTATTTTCATCATGTTTGGTTTAATATTGAAGCATCTGAGTTTACTGGTTTTCTTGCTTCCTAGAAATATGAAAAGAGAAAACTGCATATGGAATATTAAACTCCTTATGGTAAACCAGAGATGTAAAACATTCATTCATGCTCATCTGTTGGTGCACATATAATTGATGCTGGGTTTATTTATTTTAAAAGATTAGGAGTGAAAAAGAAAACATTCTGAAATGATAAATGAGAATTGAGGAAGATAAATTAGAATAAAAAGAAAAATGTAAGGATCTAAGAGGAATACATGCCTAGAATAAGCAACAAGCTAAAAAGAGAAGGAAAAGCATACAAACAAACAAACAAACAAAAAAAAAAAAAAAAAAAAAAACAACTATGAAATTTGTCTACTAGCTGGCATGGAGCTTTGCATTATTTTCTTCACAGCAATTTTTTGATCTGCAGTTTGTTCTTCATTTACTCTGGTTTCCAATTACAATAATAGATAACATGTTTGAAGTGGAGTGTCAGCAACTTACTTATTAGAGAGAAAGAACTTTAGTTCTTTCATGGGATTCAATATCACATGCAAGAAAAAAATACAAATTTATTCAGGAAAAATCGTTTATATGAATGTGGGAGAAGTTTCTGAAACAATAAGGAATATCTGGTTTGAACTGGAGAGTTCAGAGGTTTCATCCCAGCTCTCAATAAAAAAGGCAAAAAAGCACACTAAAATTGTTTTACTATTATGATCAAAAAAGAAAAGGAAATATGAATAATGAGTAACCTTTACCTTCCTTTATCAGGTTGGGAACTTCACTTTCACTCAGCTTTCAAGAGATGGTGGACAAACAAAGCACAATACATCCATGGAGTGGTTCAGACTCCTTTTTAAACTATGGTGGCTCTTTATTTAGTGTAACAAACAAAGCCCAGCTTCTTGCCTTGACACATGGGAGAGTTGTCTCTATCTGTCCACCAGAGGCATGGCTTGCCTGAAGAAGGTGTGGAGTCGGCAATGATGGCACGCTGCTGTGATGCCCTTGCACTGCCTTCTCGAGTGCCAGTGTCCCTGGTGCCATAAATCCTGCTGTTCTCTGAACCCTTACCCAAACCCTAAGGGCAGCTTGACACTGCTGCTGAGATCCCCATCACTGTGGCTGGCCCAGATACAAAAAGTGTAGAGTGAGAAATCTCAGTACCCTGCTGTGATAAAAATCCTTCATTTCATGAAAGGAAATTAAATCTTGAGAGTTCAATGGAAATATTTGATGAAGTTTCAGCTCATTTTGATGCACTTCCTTTCCCTCCCATTCCATTTCATTGGTTGCACTTATTTTATTATTTTTTAAAAATTTAATTTTATTTCATGTCATTTTCATTTCACTCTTTGATTTCTCATTTCATTCCAGGAAATGAAATCTCAAGATTTTGATGAGAATAATTTCACAAAGTTTCGGTTCATGTTGATGCATTTCCTTTCCTTTCCCTTCTATTCCATAGGTTTCACTTCATTTAAGAATTTTTGGGTTTTTCATATGAAAGAATCTTGGCCAACCCCCATGCATGACCCTAATCTGAAAGGTGTTGTGGTAAAAAAGTGGTGGCCCTGCCATGGTCCTTTCAGCATGAGATTTCCAGCCCCAAGGAGCTCTAGGCCTTGCTCCTCTCTCAAGCCTAACTCTAAGCCTAATGCCATCTTGTCACTGGGGCTGAGGTGCTCATTGGTGGTCCAGTTTGGAAAGATGTAGGAGCAGCAATGTCTTGATATGTCTTTTTCAGCCCCATTGTGTTGGGATCTGTAGACTCTTTTACTCTCTCAAGCTTAACCCTAACCCTAACCCAAATGGAATCTTTCTGCTGTAGAAAAGATTTTCATCATGATAGTTGGCACTGAAAAAAAACTGTGGGGTCGGCAATGTTGGCATTTTGCTGTGGTGCCCATGCAATGCCCTTTTGAGTGCCAGTCTCCCAGAATCTGTAGGCTCTACAGATCTCTGAACCCTAACCTGAATCCTAATTCCTCAAATACAGCACATAGAGAGTGGTTTCCCTGGGGAAGAAGAAAACCCCTGGGAAAACCCTTTCTAAGTACAGTAAGCAAGAGGCTTGCTCACATGTTCCTTCAGTTCAAGCATGCAAATTGCTGCTAAAAAGTTCCTCGTTCTTTGTATTACCATAGGATAATTTTTGGTGCAGGAGTTCTGATATTCCTAAGTGTTCTTCCCTATTGGACCCTTCCCTCAGATCCTGCCTTCACTCCTCCCCACACTTGGAGGCACCTGCCTTTTGCCTTTGGCCCCCTGTTACTGCGTATTTACAGATCACTCCATATATAGTGGACGCCTTCTTGTTACTTTGGCATTATTAAAATTCTTTTTTCCGGACAACTGAATCAAGGGTGTCTCTGTCAAGTTGCCATCGGATAATTGCTTCCCCGATGAAGAGATGTCAAGCATATTGTATTGTTTGCGACTATACACATACACATACACGTGTACATGTACAAATGCAACTTCCAGTCTGCCTAGCTGGAGAAAAGTTTTGGTTCACAGATATTCCTATGATACACTGAAAATTGTCAGAATTCAATTTTCAGCTAGGTGCTTGAGACTGACTATTTTCATGATCACTTTGCCTGTGCGCTTTTGTACAGATATGCAATTCTCAATGAAATGTTCTCAATGAAAATGATATCTCTCCTTTTTTTTTTTTTTCTTTTTTTTTCTTTTCTTTTTCCTTTGTTATTTTTAAATATTTTTCAGGAAAATACTTCTGTGTTTCAGGAATCTCAGTTAAATCTTAAAACTGCTATATAGATTTATAATAGTAATCATACTTTTGAACCACTGAGGCAGTTACCTGCCCTTGAAGACAATCAGTGTGTAATTACTTTCAAGATACATCAAACATTTTCTTGAATATAGCAACATTTTTTGCTCATAGTTCACTGAGAGTGAACTTACTGTAGAATATCATTGCATGATAGATGGAAAATGTCCTTTCCAGACTGAATGCATTCATACACAGTTTGTATCAATTAACTCATGTGTCAAGATTGCTCTTAGTTTGGATAGCTATCTTCCATCATTTGTAGATGTATGCAGTTATATCTCATAAACAGTCAAAGATCTATTAGCCTCTCATCTAATTTTTCTAGCAATCCTTCAATCAATTTATTCTAATATAAGCTCATAGGACTTAGAGTGAACTACCAGAAACATCTGATGTATTTTAGACAATGCCCTTCTAGCTACGATTTTTTTCTGCATTACCTATACTCATTAATTTTTCTTAATAAGTAACTTTATTTCTGCTCTGGGAATAATAGTTCTAAATCTCATTTTATTGCAAGACGAGTGGCAATTTTTAATATCTCTATTCCTGTCAATAGAAAAATGCTGGTATAAGAGGTTGTCACACTGATGACTTCAACATATTCCCTTCTGTGATAGTTTAACTTCCAGGTAGAGGAAGACCAGGAAATCCAGAAGAGACTAGAACCCCAGATGAATAAAAGAATAAAATACTGGTGAAGAATTGCCAAATTTGCTCATTTTTCAAGAAAAAAAAAAAGATTGCTTGTACTGCAAGTGATGATGACATCAAACAGAGTAAGAAACTTCTCTTGCCAAAGGCTTCCTCAAAACTTCTCTAATCTCATGAAATACATGTGGGGAGGGACTTTCAAGAAAATTCTTCTGTCACTTTAAAGAGGAAGAGGAAGACAGAAGGGTATTCCCTAGTCCCTTGCAGCTTTATGCCCAATATGGAGCAGAAGAAATGACAAAGATGATTATACTCCATCAACTCCTTTATTAAACTCAAGAATGCTGTTCAGACCATGATTCATAATATTTATAGCATATGTGTCCATGACATGATGACTCAACTGAACTAGTTAACTTGATTCTGCATGTCCAGAAATGTGCTTCTGTTAAGATATCAGGGCAAAACCTGTAAATCTACTCATGCAGGTTATATGGTTATACCAGATTTATCCTGTCTCTGGAGGATAGATGATGCAGTATTCTTTAGAAAATGCCATCTGGAAAGAATTTCAGCCACTAAAAGAACCCAGTTTGGGCGCTCATGGATTTTTAGTTTTATTTTTTATTAAAAGAAATCAACATTTCTTACATAACATAGCTTTTTTTTTTTTTTTTTTTTTTTCAAGTTAAAGATGTAAACTGAAGTTTCAACTGCTCTTTTACTAAAACATGGACTCAAATATCTGTTGTTATTGGCAGTTCTGGAATGCTTTGATGCATAATATTCCCAAAAAAAGCAAAGGTGCAGTTTCCATCTCTCTCACCTAGCAACAAAACATACCATAGTGCAGGACTTCTGTTTCTCTGAAATTTGGATGTTAGTGGGAGGGTAGAAAAGGTAGTGGGTTTTGCCCACTTCCAGGTGCTTTTCCTTTTCACTGTTAAAAAAACCCCCAAAACACCACACTTTTTTTCTGCCCCTTATGAGCATAGGAAGCAAACAATCCCTGAAGGAAAAATGTTGTTTTAAGCCAGGTGCCTTAAAGTTGCAATTCCATGGGCTGACAACATGAACTGTACATAACTGTAAGAAATTTTCTTTTTTCTTTACTTCTCTTCTCACACTCACAAAGGTTATTCTTGCTTTTCTAGCATGATTTAACAATTTTTCCAAGTCTGCTTTCTTGTGTGTCTGTGAGCTTGATATGGTTTCTAGGAGGTGTCATGTCCCTTTGTCTCAGGGCATGTGTCCCTCTATGACTGCAGTTAATAGAAGTTTGCTCACGTGGAGACACATACAGATTGTAGAAACTATGTTTTACAACCCATCATATTCTTTGCCATTGCCCTAGGCTTCTCTGTAGCAGTTCACTGCTATTTTATGGCACTTACTGAAATGTTAACATGAATAAGAAAATATGAAACAAGCATAATTTAAAGGCAAAGGAAGTTTAACACAAGGACTCCAGGCTTATCACAATTGACAAAGGATTTTACCAGAGATTAAAATTACAATAACAAAAAATCCAGTCTCAATGCATGCAGAACAACTAAAAATTTTTATAGCAGTATATGTATAAGCCTCAGTGGATTTTAGTGATATGTAGGGGGAATAGGAAGCTTCCTTTACTGTCTGTCAACATTTAATAAATCATGTTTTAATATTACATTGCTATATTGCATAGATTAATATTATATTACATTATCTTATATAATTTTATTTGAATTATAATACAATAATGTTATTATTACATATAATGACAAATAGAATATTATAATATAATAATATGATATGGAGTATAATCAACACATAAATAAAACATTTTAAAATAAGTATTTCAATACTAAATTCTGCATACTTTTTTCTAAAATATTATTCTTTATAATATATAATATAACATTATAATATAATATAATTGATATTGTAACATATAATATTAATAAATGTTATATTATTAATTGATAAAGGATATAAATATAATGGCTTATACTGTATTTTACTGTATAATATTTATTTATCTTTTTAGATTTAACAATTTAATGTTTTAGTTCTTAAAAGAATATGTATTATTACCCTATTTATAGCAATACTGTTTCTATTTATAGCTATCAGACACACAGTACAAGATCCTATTTCAGCTATCTGAAATAAAACCATTCCTTATTTTTTCTTTTGAGGTGAACTTCCTGAACTTCCTGAAGTGGTCTTCAGTAGGTATTTCAAAACATTAAAAAAAAATCACAATGTTTAAAGCCTAAAAGCCTAATGGGTAAAAAATAGTGAGTATTTCTGTGCAATAAAATGCTTTTGTGGTAGGATGTCAAACTGATACAACACATATTTATTTTGAAATACATTTATTTTGAAATAGTTTCTTGTGAATAAACTTTAAAGTTTAAAGATAAATATTTGCTATTGTAAAGTGAACAATTCTGCTTATTTCTCTTTCTTTAATCTTCAGAACCAGTCACTCACTGAGAGTTTTTTCAAAGGCTTCAAGATTTTTCATCCAGGCTGAATGTCTCCTAAAGATCCAGGAGAAACGTGTTACACATTGCATTTACAGTTATGGTATAAATTAAAGGATAAACAAGAAATGTTTGGGTGGCTACATTTAAAAACGTGTTAAGAGGATGTTTTACACTTGTAGACCTGCATGTGAAGAGTCTCTTAATGTCAGCAGGAAATGGATTCATAAGAATGAGCCCATCCTCAGCCTAAATGGGAGAGGAAAATGGCTGCGAACACACCTGATGTTCCAGACCTCATGCCTTAACACTGCATTCATGGTAGTGATGCACTACAGACCTAACTTCTAAATCCACAACTAATAAGCCTCCTCATGTTTATGAGAATAAAGCAGAAATTTCAAATATTATATCATAACACTCACTCTTGAGCTATAACATGTGTAAAGTGATTCCCCTAAACATACTTATTTAATATTCCTCCTTTACCTACATGTGGCAAGTTTCTGTCACCCCCAATCCAGAGGGCAGAGAACAATATCTACAACCTTTTGGAGGTGTTGGTCATATATACTACTACATAAGTTAAAAAATTGCTTAAAATAGATTTGAAATATATTGTAAAAATCAGATGTATCCTCATTTGAATTCTATACTGCTTTCTCTGATAACTCTGCATGATGGAATAATAGTTGTGATAAGCATCTTCATATTTTCCAAACCTGTTTTTGAATTTGTTATAACCAATATGCTGCTTGCTCCTCCTCAAATTTTATTTAATTTTCACTTGATTTCATTCAAGATAATGAGACCTTTTCACTAAGAAGTTGTACCCATTAAACTTTTAAGTATTTTTTTGGTTGTTATCATTCTGATGCCTGCCAAAAAGCATGGAAAATAATGGGAATGAGTGATGTCCCATATAAACTTTCATTTTAATGGCTCTCATTTAGAAAAAAAAAAAAAAAAAACAAACCCAACAACAACACACATTTAAGACTCCAGTGAGCAGCATATTTTCCAGTTGGTTTCCCAACAATTTTCTTTATAGACCCCGCTTGGATGGTGTTTAAGTGAACAGCACATATTTACTAATCCAAATTGAAAAGAATAACTGCATGAGATGAAACTGGACTACATGCTGCATTATTAGTCTAGTTCACTGTATGAATGCAAGTGAAATGCTATGAGTGAGATTGACAGCAAATACAAATTAAAAAAAGAAATAATAGTATAGAAATAAGTTACTACTTATTAATAAAACCTGCATAAAACAGAACTCTCTGCTTCACTATCCACATAATAACTTATGCAAAAATCACATAATATCTTTAGGGACAAATTCTGTCCTTGACTATAAAATGTTTCATTTAATGTTGGTGAGAGTCTTGCTTCACATATTAGTGTGATGAACAGCTTAAGAAGAAAATAACTTCAAACCATTATTTCATTCTTCTATTTGATTGCTACCATTTCTGCTTGAGCAGCAGTATTTTTTTGTTGTTGTTTCTGAATTTACAAACAATTTCTGTGTTATTAATAGGGTTTTCAAGCACTCAAGATCTAAGATGTATATAGTAGATTATTATAACTTGATATTAGGAATAATTGTTAATTATTGATTGTTAATTACTGTTAAATATTAAATTTAATTAGAATGGTAAACTGATAAAAAAATATGAGCAGAAGGTTGAGGTACTCAAGAATTTTCTCATCTCAATCCACTGCTTTTCTTTGTCCTCACAGCTCTCAAGTGGATGGACTGCAAGGCAGGGAGTGGGGGAGCAAAATCTCTCCCACTGTAGCAGAAGATCAGGTTTGAGACCATCTGAGGAACCTGAACTTGCACAAGTCTATGGAACCTGATGAGACGCATCCCAGAGCCCGGAGGGAATTGGCTGATCTAGTTGCCAAGCCACTGCCCATGATATTTCAAAAGTCATGGCAATGATATGCCACTTCATTCTTTATCTTGCATAACTTTCTATATTAGTTCTGTTGTCTTAAGTAGTTGGGGTTTTATTTGGAAGATTTCTGACAACAACACAGTCACCTCCAGATTTTAAAAAGCCAGGTTTCAGCATATGAGAAATGTCTGGTAATCACAAACAGCTGAAATTTACTTGACCTAATTTGATTATCTAGAAGTAAAAAAAGTTGCTTTTCTAAACAGAAAATACAAAGTTTTATTTATGGGAGCACAGTGTTTACCAGAATAAATTTTCATTTTACGATTACTTAAGCAGTTACACAATTAATAATAAGTAGTTAAATAGTGTATGAATTGGTAACTGTAAATATCTCTCTTTTGCAAAGGTATACTTTACAGCTGGTATATTTCTTTCATTGTTTTTAAAGTTCCAGCAACAATTTTATTTTTCATTGACTGCCATAGCAAATTACATGTGTCAGTAAAAGGTAGTACACAGGATGGTTCTGTAATTTTAAATCTCCTATAGCCAAAGTTCTGTCAGCACTTATATCAGAGACCCACTTTTAATTACTTAAACTGGTCAATTTTAGGCTTATAGGGTTAACTAATTATAGAAATTAAAAAAAAAAAATTAAAATTCTAATTTTACAGCTTTCTACATTACTGTAAACTCTACTCAAGTCCAACGGAAGAAAAACCCAACAAACAAAACAAAACAAACCTACAACCAACCAAGCAAAACAAAACATAAATGTAATATTTAAATCTATGTCTATACAATTAAGAATTTGTCTTCATTGTTATATTATACATGCATAGCTTAAGGAAACAATGCAATATGCATTTGGGACTGGTGAGAAAGCATGGGAGCATAACCAAGGAAATGTTGGATATGTTTTACACAGTAAAGAGATTGAATATACATTCAAAGTTTTCTTATCTGGCAGAAGCAGACTGAAGCTGCTGTTGAAAATTATTCAATCTGTCAGGGAACATGTGGTGTGTGGATATAAAAAGTACTCTAAAAATGATCTTCATTTTGTCAGTTCCTTGGATTTAAGTTATTACAAAATGAATGGCACTTCTACAAACTGCAGTACCCTTCAAATAAGGATTTTGTTTACTTATTTTCTGGAGAAGACTAATTTAATCCACACACAATTCAGTAAATGATTACCTCTATATAGAATACATGTCCTTTCAGTACATTTTCTTTTCAAACCTGATTAAATAAGACATAAGCAGTTTATCACTAGTTGTTTTTTTTTTTTTTTTTACTGTCAGTGTAATGTTCCCCTTTAGAAGGAGACAATCGCTGTTACTCTGTAGAGGTATAAGAAAGCCTGAATAGGAGATTGTTCCATATTATTTCAGGAGTGCACTGAAACAGAGTATCACTCTTTTAGGCCTAGCAGTTCTCTTGTATCCCCAGACAAAAAAGTAAAATATTCCTAGCCTAATTGCAGTTTATGGCGTAAACCAGACATACACTGTTTTTTTGGCATCAGCCCCATTGCCCTCATACCGCGATTGTAATATTGCACTGGCAATGCAACATTTCCTTTACTGATACTCTAGCTGATCTCTTTTTCCTGTGCCAGCTACAACTCAAAAGGCTGTGAAATTAAGAATATAGAATTACTCATAATGAGGATCTGTAATCTCCCCTATTTTGTGCAAGTATATTCAGTATATTTTGTTATTTTGCGCAGCTATTAATTTTGAAAAAATGAGCCTGAAATGGGGATCCAGTAGATAAAGAAATATCTTTTTTTTTTTTTTTTTTTTTTTTTTTTTTTTTTTTTTTTTTTTTAATAAGTCCAGAAAAATTGGTATGAAAGGTGTAATCCCTTCTGGTGAGTTGGTGGGTTTGACCTTGGCTGGCTGCCAAGCCCTCTATCCTGCCACTTTCTCACTCCCCCTTCTCAACAAGATAGTATGAGAAAATTAGATGGAAAACTTGTGAGTCAAGATAAAGATAAGATCACTCATCAGTTACCTTCATATAAAGAAAAACAAACACAAAACCAAAAGACTCCACTTGGGTATTTTTTTTTTTTGCCCCATTAAAAGTAGAGTAAGATGATGAGAAACAACATTAGTTAAAAAATCAAATATGGTCCATCTCCCCACCCCTCTGTCTTCCCATGATCACACTCACTCACAATTTCTCTGTCTCCTCTACCTGAGCAGCACATGGAGATGTGGAAGTTGGGGTTGTGCTCAGCTAATAGCTGGTTGTCTCAGATGTTCTTTCCCCCTCACGCTTTTCTCTAGCTCCAGCATGGAATGCCACCTGTGAAGACAGTTCTCCACGTACTTCACCAATGTGGGTCCTGCTCCATGGGCAGCAGATCTTCACAAACTCACCCTTTCCATTTAGGAACAGACTGCTTCAGTGTGGGTCCCCCACAGGTTCACATGGAAAACATGGTCCTCATGGAAAACATGCTCTCTGCAAGACACAGCTGCAGCCTGATCCAGCATGGGATCTCCATGGATTGCAGCTTCCTTAAGGGCATGTCCACCTGCTGAGGCATGCAATACTTTCCAGGCTGCAGTCTGAGTATTGACTATTAACTGTGATGAAAATTTGACAACCGTAAATACATACATACATATATATATATATATCAATTGTCCACACTCCTCCAATATTCCCATGATATTAGAATATATTAAGTAATGTGAAAATTATAATATCACAGGTTCTTTTATTTCAATCTGTAGTGCAAGATGTAGCGCAAGAGGCGCAAACTTCATTGAATAAGCATAAGAAAATAATTTCTCGTGACGTTTACTTAAAAGGTATAGCTTACCAATGAGAATTTCTAGCATTTCTTAATTAGTTCATCAAATACTCAAATGTTCTTTTGAATCTGTAAGAAGATATGCTTAATGATTCTTGCCTATAATATACACTCCCAGACATCAGCTGTCTGCTGAAATGAATGCACAGAATACATCAATAGAGACAATGAAAAGGTTCCCTGGAACATCTGGCAGATAGCTCCATGCACAAGAAAGCCTAAGAAATGTGATATGCCATATGTGAAGCAAAGATTTGAACTGATAAGAATTATTTAGTATAAACATGCCTTTAAAAGTAAAAAGCACATGACCATAAGATATGAAGGATATCACTGAAGTGAGTAGGTTGTAATATTCAAGGCCTTGTATACATAAAATTATGCATTAGTGAAGCATCTTTTAAATAATCAAGGGAAAATTCCCAAAAGTATTTTGCATATTCATACTGTCATACATTTATAGTACATATCAAAGCTCTTTATTGGTGAAGTTATTTTCTTTTTCTTTCCATGAAAGAAAGCTTTATTGGCAGTTTACTTCACACTGAAACATAATAAAATTTATCTCTTGAATTTTCAGATCTCTAAACATTCAAACATAGTTTGTTTCTTTCAATTTTATGTTTGATCTCAGTTTTATAAAATCTCCTATTTCTTGTTCCACTGGGTTGCCCCACATTCACCCTAATTTCCTATCCTTACTCTTTTTAACTCCTCCACAATGTCTAATAGAAAGAAATTACAGGGAGCACTATGCAAAGTGATTTCATTTGAAATGGTACCATGCTGTAGCTCAAAATGTATGCTTTAACCTGATGAGCTTTTCAAACTCTGGCTCAGTGTGGAACTTGCCCTAAGTTTGAAAAATGCTAATTCATGTCAACATCTCAAAGTCTTGCTTATTTAAACTGACACTGGCAAAATTGTAAAAGTAAAACCCATATTTTATCCAGATTTTGTTTCTCAGATTTTCCTCTGACTTACAAATTGCCCTTGTCTTGGCTGTGAAATCTGAAACAGCTTGTTTTGGCTGTAAAACAGAGTGAAGCAGAATTAACATGTAATGATGAAGAAAATAGAGGTCTCATGAATAAAATATACAAAACATACATATATATTAATGATGACACTGAACCGTGTACACAGTTATTTAATATTGTTCTGGATTGCTCTACTTCTTCTTTAATACACCTTCATTTTTCTCCATAAGAGAACACCAAAAAATACATATTCAAATAAGATTAAAAGTTGCTCATCTAGTTTGAACAGAATAAGTAACTGAGAGCAGAAAACAAGTACTGTGTATATAATTGCA
Organism: Sylvia atricapilla; assembly: GCF_009819655.1. Classification (NCBI taxonomy): domain Eukaryota; kingdom Metazoa; phylum Chordata; class Aves; order Passeriformes; family Sylviidae; genus Sylvia; species Sylvia atricapilla. The sequence continues at coordinate 69,733,220 of NC_089141.1, forward strand.
ATCTCAGTAGTAGTAATTTTAGTAATATATAACAACATGTAGGTGTCAGGAAATGCAAGACTCTTTAAAGAAAACAAAAGCAAATAACTCCACAACCATTCATACAGCCATCATTTTTCAAGGTTCTTACTACACCTTCAAAATATATATAATTCATAACTTTAATTAGACTATACAAGTTCTTATATTGTTAATTATTATGCACATAAAACTAAATGAAATAAAGAGCTATTTTCCAAGATATTAGGAATAACAGATACTGATATTTCTCTCTTCTTTGCAACATAAGAAACTCCTCTTTCTGGAGCTCTGAAACCTTATAATATTTATTTCTAATAAATTGAAGGAAAAACAAAATAACATTATTTGTAAATTGACAAAAATTACTTGTCAGATGAAGGACAATTACTCTATTATCCTGTTCTTCCTAAGAAATGAGAAACAGTTCTGGCAGTAACTCCAAAATTAAGAAATCAAAACCTTTGTGAAAGAATGGTTGACTGAGTGATTACACTGAAACATAGAGTATCAGTTCACTAAAAATGTTGTATCTCAGACCACCTTCTTATCATCCTGTGTGAGAGCACGGTTTTGATGACTCAAACAGCTCATGAGATTTTCTGGACATTTGCCTTTGCCAGTGAATGGTGTTACTTCTCATCCTTAAATCAGAGTTTTCTGTGCTGACAGTTTGGTATAGACTGAGTAGCTATTTCAAGAACCAGTCCTTAATCCAAGAGAATCCTGGGGCTTTGCACAGGATAACAAAAACTGTTTTATACAGTTCTTCAACACTGAAATTTAACAAGGAAAAAATGGCTACCTGCTTGTAATCTGACATGTAATTAGGAGTTTTGTAAAATGAAAAAAAAATGGAAATGAAGGATCACACCTGCCATGTCATGCTAATCTTTGAGCAAGGTTTCAGGATACTGCAGCTCCTTACAACACTAATAAAACTAAAATATCTTACTTAAGCTATTTCCCAAGCCATACTTAGGGTTTTTCTTTTTCTTTACTTTCTGAGGGGAACAAAGGTTTGCCTATTTCTAAACATCTGTCAAGTGTAGCACTAAAATATCATAAAAAGATAAATTGGAATTACAGTATTTATAAGCCTACATTTCAAGCTTCATTGTTACTGCCACTGACCTATCTGAATTTGTTTATTAAAAGGACCAGAATGAAATGTATAGAGATTTTGTAGAAAACTGGTACTTTCTAGTAAATACTTATTTTGGCATATGCATCTGGCATATATATATATATATATTTTTATATATATATATATATATATGCATTATATATCTATCATTGATTTATGTCAAATTGTTCATTAGTATAACACCTAGGAAGAAGTAAGGAGTAAAATTTTTAAAAAGTAAAAATTTAAAAAATTGAGAGTAATTTTTTTCCGTTACTCTAGTCTCTATTTGAAGTTATTTTATACTCTCTTATTACAGACCATCTTGGATTTTTGCTGAAAGTATTAATTTCTTTATTATGATCATAAATTGAAATGTATTAAATGAGATGTATTCTACATCCAGAATTTACCTTATAGAAAACAATTGCTGTTGCTTCAGATGTCCTTCTCTGCTGTGCTGGCTGCAGCACTCTTAAGAGTCTAAACCATAGAGGAACAAGCTAATAAATTGAAGAAAAGGAATAAGAGGAATTAAGTATAAGGAACTAAAGAAAAGTGAATTACAAGGTCCCTCCTTAGAGTTCTGTTCATTTGTTTGTCTTAATTGCTTCATTATCAGAGAATGTCGAATACAACTCAATGTTTAAGTTGTTGTATAAGTTAGTTAACAAGAAATAGCTTGGTATCTTAGGGAGTTTATCATCCCCCACCCCCCTCCCCCCCAAAAAAAAAACAAACATTGCAAACAAAATTATACCAAATGAATTTGAATCAAACTGAAGTTTGCTCATCATTTTAATTTTATGGCACATTCACTGCTATGTAATTTTGCCATGTTAATTTTGACATATTAATGTGTTACAATTTATGTGCACCTATGTGTGTATATGTATAGGTTGTGTAAATGGAAAAACTGCTCCGTGTCAAAACAATGCAAAGAATATTGCAAATATCTTGTAATGATGAGAATAGGATTTTTTTTTTTTTTTTGGCGTATGGGAAGTGAAAAAGCCAGAATTGGAAGAAATAAATTAAATAAGGGTGTACTATTACTAGCAGCCTAACTGAGAATTGAATGGAATACATATCATAAGACATAGAGAGAGGTCTGGAACAATAAACCCAGACAACTGATTAATTGAAAATGGAATAAAATTTGATAATATACAATGGCAAAAGCACAAGAAGTGAAAGATTTTTTGACTTATTGTATTCCTAATGTTGGTTTTAAATTCTAATCCTGTGGAATAACATGTAATAAAAGGTGTATGAGACAGAAAAAAATGAACAAACAAACCACCGAAACAGCAACAACAACAACTAACTAACAAAAAATCCCAAATGAAGTAGATCCAAAATAAGTGTAATTTCAGATAAGGAATACATATAACAGATATTTTTCATTGTTCAGAAGTATTCTTAATCAGTAAATTTTGATTCAATCATTTCAATGCATGAGAAAAATGGTATTCAAAAAATCTGTATCATTTAGATGTCTATGATTTTATTACATTTGATGCATTAAGACATTATTTTTCCAGACTTACTTGTAACTTCTTCCTTTTCCTTTTATTTAAAGGAGTAGTTTTTTTCTTCTCAAAGTCAAATAATGACAAGTGTATTTCCAGCAATTATAAATGAAAAAATCTTATTTTATCTTTTGGTGAAAATAGATGGGGAAAATAGGTAATTTAAGCACAAAGATTGCAACTTCTGTTAAAAGAAAGAAAAAAAGAAAAAAAAAAAAAAGAGGGAAAGAAAGATAATAGTGTTTTTTTTCTCTTTAAGTTGCTGGAACGTTCTTGCCATCTCAATCTTCTCCACACCTAGAGAAGTAAAGAAGTAAAGAAGAGGAAGTATTTCTAGCAGCAGGGAAACACCTTAATAACTTTACTTTTGTTGGTAGATTAGATAGCTTGAAGATAGAAATTTATTGGGTTATAATATTGCAAATGTTTTTTTAATCAGTACTGTAATTAATAGCAACATTGCTAAATTGCACAGTGTTGCAAACAGTAAAATAAAAAAATAGTTAATTCTGCCCTGGAATATGGGAAGATATTTCCTACTTGCTTTCCTTTACAAATATTTCTCTTCAGCTCATAAATTAAATTCTACTCTAATTCAGTTAAACCTTATTAATTTGTTATTTGCTGGTTTGCTGCTTTTAATTCAAAACTTATGTTTTTCTATCTGAACACTGACCTTACAGTAGAAAATCAGTTAAGAAGCATTCTGTTACAGCTGCTCTTGAGGTCTTAAATAATAACTGGAAAACAATTCTAAAGAGATAATTGAAATGACATATTGCTCAAATCATGCCAACATTACAAACATCTATTTAGCATATCAGGCCTGTTGCTAAGCTTCAAAAGAATTGTTTCTTCCTTCAAGGAGACTTCAATGACTTTTTCATAATGATACAATAAAAACTAATACTCATAAAAAAATAAGAACCAAAAGAATACCCCTATGTGGCTGCAGAGAGCAAAAACAATATAAGGATGAGATTTTTTTTTTTCAAGCATCATTTCCACTTACACTTAATGTAGTTTAGCCTGTTACCTGGCAAAAAATAGTATTGATCTTTCAGACTTTTCAGTCTTTTCATGCGGCAGTGGAATGAGGGTGAAAGAATAGCTACTCATGGTCTAGTGCTAGTTCCAAGTCCAAGAGGAAACATGGTTCAATTTCACGCTTGACTGGCTGTACAGGTTAACATTTTAAACATTGTTTCAAAGAGTTTACCAACTCCTCTAGTAAGATTACTCCTTAGACATACTAAGTTCACTGGCTTGTGGTTACTTGAGATACTTTGGTTTTCATCAGTTGATGATAGGTGCTGTTTTCAGTTATTTAATTGCCAAATAATTTTTAAAATTTCTTCTGCATTATTTTAATTCATAGAAATAATTTCTTGAACTTTTTTCTTTTTTTTTTTCTTTTCTTAAGTAAAAGTTTTGTTGATTTAGTGGCTGTAGCTCTTTTTAAGTATCAGAAACTTGCTGGTGCTTAAAATGCATTGTAGATATTAAATGGTATGCACACACCTTTCAACATTGCAATACAAAAAACTCAAGCTTTGCTTTCAAACACCATATCAAATTACAGGTCAAACTGTTAATTTCATTTGGTGTTCACAGTGACAAAGAGTACAGTAACTCATTTCAATGAGAGCTCTTCAATTTTCCTTCTGAAACCACATACAGTGCTACATACTGTCTCTAATTCTGTACAGTTTCTTCTCCTTTTAAATTATGTTATTGCAGGTTAATGGATACATCCTCTATTTTGAGGCTCACAAATTGGTTATCTTGATAGCACTCCACCCAATGCAATATCTCTTGCCAAAGTAAAGATAATATTCTTTTAGAGTCTGGGTCTAACCTTCATGCTCAGCCAGGGTCATCCTAGAAAACATTGCACAGGATTGTGTCCAGATAGATCTTGAATAGCTCCAGTGAGGGAGACTCCACCACTCTCTGGTCAATCACCCAGAGAGTAAAGAAATTCTTCCTCAGTTCTTTATTACTGTAAAATTGGTGAGCTATGCTATGAAACCAGCAAAAAGCTGTAATCAGGGAGATTTTTTTCAGAATGCAATAGATTGAAAAATGAAGAAAAAGCAACTTTTTTCAGCACTGAGCCAGAGATACTCTCCAGGACAGTAAGAATAAGAAAGACTAGTCTCAAACACGTCTCTGATAGAAAAGTCAAGGGAGCAAGGTGGAAACTCAGCCAATTTACAAATACAAGCATAATCTTGCCACAATTCAGCCAGACTTTGTCAGGATATTCCCAGGTAGGATTTTGGACAAGGTCAGTGTCAGTTTATATATATATATATACCCATGTTTTCAGGGGTAAAGGGTGAGGGAAGAAGAATTGAGCAATCTTGGTACTGACTGTGCCTGTAATATACCTCAAGATTAGTAAGTGATCCATGGTTCATTTTATTTACTAATATAGACAGTTTAAGACAAACAACTACTGGAGAAGGTCTTGTAGAGGACTGTAAAGGTTATTAGGGGACAGAAGGATCTCTTGTGCTGGAAGGTTGAGGAACCCTAATAAAGAGACAATTTAGAGGGGATGTTATCAACTTCTACAAATATTTTGATGGTATGTGTCAAGAGGTCCAGGACAGGTCACAAGACAAAGGGCAATGGGCATAAACTGAAACAGGAAGTTCCCTGTGTGTAAGAGGAAAAACTGTACTATGCGGGTGACAGAGCACTGCTGCCCAGAGAGACTGTGTAGTGTCCTACTCCGGAAATATCCAAATCCTTCCTAGATGCAATCCTGTGCAACTTTCTCTAGGTGAATGTGCTTTAGTAGTGGAGTTGGCCTAGATGAGTTCAGGAGGTCCCTTCCAACCCTCAGCATTCTGTGACTAAAACAGAATGAAAGCTCTGGGAAAAAGAGCTGTTAGAGCTTCTGTGAGATTGGAAGGAGAACTTCTGTGAGATTTCCTGGATCAGAGAGGAACTGGAGACGTTGTAAACTTAAATCTTGGAACAAAAGTGACACAAAACCCCCTGGAGAAAAAGATGTGGAGCTGAGAAAGGAAGGAAGATTTATATATAAATATAGGATTAATTAGATTCCCAAGAATAAAATGTTTCTTTTAGTCTTCTGTATTGTGAATGCTGAAAGCCATAAAGAACAGTCTTGCATGCAAAGAAGTTTGTCGTAAGTGGTTTAATTTTGACAAGTCAAAGTTGGTTCCAAAGTTTAAAAAATTAAATATACCCCCGAAGTTCTTTAATTATCCCGTAAATAAACAAGGCTTAATATAAGGTTTCATGCTGGCCAATAATTTCACTTTTTTAACTGTAATATTAGATTTATTACCCATGATCTAATATTTAATTTATTTATGAGAAGACATCATATTTTAAGAAATAATTTGGTCTGGTGAAAAATTTCTGAATTTAGTTTGGTGGAATATTGTAGAAAATATAATATTAACTCTTACAGGAAAATTAATTTTCACACTCACATTAAATAGTGATTCTTCCCAAAGAGGACAAGAATATAATATCCTTGCTCTGGTGAAAGTCAACCCTGCCCATGGAAGGGGGTTGGAATTGTGTGGTCTTTAAAGTCTCTTCCAACTCAAATAATTCTAAGATTCTATCGTTCTATAATGTTGCTAAACTAAGGAATGAACAAAGCTAACAAGACTAGATAACAATTTTCTGCAATTAAACAACTCATATTTGTCTCTATCAGACTCTTAAGAATAATAATTCACAGTAGATGTCCTTCTTTCTTTACATCTCTTCCAAAAAATCAGTACAGTCTAATATTATTTTGAACAGTTCAAGATCTGTTTTGTCTGAGGAGGAAACAGATGGTCATTGAGAGAGTACTGCTTGCAACAAAAATGTTCAAGATTTTATATACTTCATCTGTTCTACTTAGTATCTCTTCTTGTCTTTGGCTGCAAAACCCTACTGTATCATGCTGCACTTTCCTTTAGCAGTTCTCGGGATGACTCACATCCATTTCTATCCCATAAAGCATATGTTGTGGGGCTCTGTAGTCCTCTGCAGGGTAATTCTTTGTTTTCTCTGCAGACTTGTCCAGTGCAGTAGATGGCGTAACACCCATTTGTTTTTGTACTGTTTACTTCATGTGCATTGATTGTCACTTTTTTTTTTTTTTTTAATAAGTTTGTGAACCAGAAGTGAAAACCACCTGCTTATCTTGCCTTTGAGTTGTGACTAAGTAAGAAAAAATAAAAGGTTGCTCTCTTTATTTGGAGTAAGTAAGGAAAACTCCATTGGCAGCATATCCTGGAGTGCTAAGCGGGGCAGATACGCAACAAAGCATAAAAAGTAGGGAGCCTGCAATGTAGATAAAGACAGGAAGACTTCTTTGTAATGACAAGTAGGGAACAAAGCTTGAAAATATGTGGAAAGCCTCCAAAAGGACACCATATTGTGTATCAATTAAGAAATTCATTGATAATTGAGGAACCCCTCCTTGTGCAACAGAAGGTTTGCTTTCAAATTTCTCTTACTCCACTGATTTGAGTGCTTCCTATTTCAGGAAAAACATATTTCATTTTATATTCTGATTACAAAGTGTAAAGATGTCCTGCAATTTTAATCAATGTTGTTTCAATTAATTTTTCTCCAACATTGTTCTAGTCCTTTACCACAATCATGTCCCATCAGGAAGATGAGATTAAAGAAGGGGATCCTGCTAATGTGAGACTTGACTTTTTTTTGGCCACATCCCTAGGTAGACCACCATATGGCCCATCAAGGTTCTTTGCTCAGTGTCTACCTGTTATTCCTAATTTTTACATTTTTCACCTGCTAACACCTTGCCCTCCACACTTTTTTCCAAGTGTTGACTCCCATAACAATTTGTGTTCTCTCCAGGTTCCTGTAGAGATGGTTTGCATTAATTTTATAATGCGAAAGGTTAGCCAGGAAGGTCAGCCAGAAGATGATAGGTCTACTCACCCATTTCCTGCCCTACAGGGAAGAACTCAACACTAGCAAATACAATGGTTGATTCCCTTAAAGCCATTCCCAAGCCTTTTCCCACCAAAGGAAAAAGTTCCACCAACTGACCATCACTGATGTGCCTACATCATGGGACAATTCTGTCTACTCTTTCTGAAGGTTTTACAGAGCAGAGGGTGGAATGGGCAGCAGTTCTTATATCTGTCACAACGACCAGCTGCAGATGTGGCCTATAAACATACCTAAGGAAAAAATGAGAATAAATATTTTCTACTTATTTTCCTGTCTTTCAGTGTTTTACCATTGTGAGACTCAAGATGACTGAAAAGGTAACTACTGAGATTCAGTCTGACACTCCCGAGATAGCTGGCGCAGCACGCATTGCTATTTCTAAAATATTTCTTCTTTTTTTTTTTTTTTTTCCTGACTCTGAGGTTTGACTTTAGGATGAAATTCATATTTTTACAAATGTTTTAAGTTTAAAGCACTGAAGCAATACTGTAGCCTTTTACTACTGTATTTGACTTATTAAAAAATTGAAACACTTAAATGATTATGCAGTTATTCAAGACATCTAGTGGAAGGATAAACAGTTTAGATTTAGCTAAATTAAAAGCATTCTCATTGTTAGTATGATTTACTATGCCACCATTATAAACCAAATCCAGATGATGCTTATCTCTTTTCTACCACAAACTTTTTTTTTTTCTCTAAAAGAATACATACCACAGAATTGTCTGGGAATGTTTGAATTATCATAAATGTAAAGCTATTTTTATAGAAAAGATACTTTAGTCTGAATGTATATTTGGATAGAAGACAAGAATATTTAAATGAACTGCAGATTTTTCCTCCTCTACGTTGAATAACAAACTTTAACCAAGACAATTTTACACAATGTTCTATAAGATGAAGAGGAAGCCATAGATTATACTTCCATGGGAAATATAATTTCTGATTTGAATCAGCATTAATACAAATCTCAGATTTTTACGTTATGGACTGCAGAGTTACTGTTTTAAAACCTTGGACTTTAGTTTGAAAACACTGAAATAATGTATAGTTTAATCCATTTGGACCAAAACACAATTAAACTACAAAATACGAACCACATTTTGAGACTACCTGAAATCAATGGAAAGTGAGTCCAAATTTCAGTTGGCCTTGGATCAGGCTGTGCATGAAAATATGAATGAAATGAATACGTAGGTTTTTATATATATTTGAATTTGGGGTTCCTTTAGGCCTTCTATGCGTAGTGCACAGAAGCTTTTTGTGTTGGTTTTTTTTTTTTGTTTCCAGTCTTATAAAGAATTATCTCATTAATTTAATGAAACTTTCCACAGATTATTTGAGCACATATTTCATTTTAATAGATAAAATTGAAAAAATTGAAAAGACTCACCTTTTCTCATTGAAAGTAGGCTTGGTTTTGGTGTTTTGTTTGTTTTGCCCTTTTTTTTTTTCTTCATGGTTTTAAATGATATTTAATATACTATTTCCAGGTATATCTCTATTTCTATCAAATTACAGGATGGATCACCAGTGTGTTTGTTGCAATTTTTGTTAACCAATACAATGGGAGATATTATCTGAAATCAAAATCTGAATTTAAATTTGCAGTTCTGTCATAGATTCTTAGTGATGCCACCCTAAGTAATGACATCAACCACACACCTGATAGACTTTCCCATACAGTTACAGTCATATTAACTGTAGTAAACCTACTGATAAAGAACATAGATCAAATTAGAAGGAAGACAGTTCTGCAGGTCTCGCAGCTTAAAGATGAAGGCCAGCTCACAGGTAATAAAACAGAGCTAAAGAATGCATTTCTCTCTCTGAGTGAAAGTATAAAGACAATCTTTTACCTGCCTCTGTTTTCCATGCACTGTGAGAAATTTGGGAAGAGAGCCAAGAGGATGCAGGTGACATAATGCTGAGTTTTGTGATGATGAAACTTTAGGAACCTAGATTCCAGACCCTTGGGCCATGCACCTGCTCTTCTTGCACAAGTAGATTTAAAAAATATTGTACGCACAGTGTGAGAAGTTACTTGGTGTTAACTACACAGGAAGTCTGAGGAGAAAAATGAAAGGAGAGCATATTCTACACCTTTAGCACATACATAGAAACACTACTTGTACATTTCACACTTTTCCTGAAGACATTCTCTGATGTCCTTCCTGTCACAAAGAAAGACAAAAATGTTTTTCCATCTGGGTAATTCTATGTCCTTATTAAACAGTAATTAGAGAGAAAGCATTTGCCTAAATTCATTTTCCTCTCAGCACATACACCTGCCCAGAATAAAATGAAAATTAAAGAGCTATAGGCAGTCAGAGCAGTTTCTTTTCTTATTTTGCAGCTGTGTATTTCTCAACAACAGATAGTGTGATTCCACAGGCAAAATATTTTTGCATTTGTTATGAATTGTAGTTTGCATCCATTGCATAAAATATCTGTGAGTTAAGACTAAATGCGTGCTAGCTAAAGCCTACAAATAATCCTTAAGAAGGCAAAGAAAGCCTATCACATTCTATCCTTCCCTTCCCAAGTAAGAAATATGAATTTTAGACATTAACAGACTTAATATCTATTTGTGTAGGCCTGTAGCTGAGCAAAAATGATGCAACCATTGCTACTATAAAGGAGAAAGTTTTCTCCAAAGTCTCCAAGACTTCAGAACAGAGGTTTTCTGATTTTGCAGAACGCCTGTATCTACACTTGTCTTGACTTCTCTGGAACATTATTTATCTGACTTAGCTGTAACAGCAGCTCTCAAATATCGAAGTGACTATTACTTAATTTGTTTTGTATTTAGTTTACTTCTGTATGACATTATGACATTGCACCTATTCTTATAATTTTGATAGATGTCTGTAACTAGTAAAAGCCAAATCTCAACGAATATATGTAGAATAAACTGTGAGTCTAGAAAAAAAAATCAGTATAGAGAACTGAGAGCATTATAAGAAAGGACTTGAAAGCATGTAGATGTAGATGTGATGATGGCAGAGGCTACATATCTGTGAACAACTCACCAGCGATCAATTAGTAATTAAACAGAAAAAACACAGGGGAAAAGGCAAAGTGTTTTTAGGGGTTATAAATACGGACACTATATAGAAATGAAGATTAGTAAAGAATTGAAAAAGCTGAAAAGAGTTCCAAAAATGTATAATTTGGGATTTAGAATGAGAAAGAATGAACACCCCTGTTAAACTTATAGTCTCCCTTGTGGTGGAGCTGGGATGCTGATGACTGTTTCAAATTCATACTCTCCACTTAGTAAATATTTATTTGACTCTAAGACAAAAAAGATGAGTTTACATTGAAGATAAGGTGAGGATGTTAGAAGACATTATGTATGTATGAGTCTGCATGTGACTTTGTAACATAAAACTTTATTACAAGTAAAGTATTTTTCTAGATAATTTAGGCTTTAAGGGTTAGTGTTATTAGGACAGGACTAATTCCTGTTCAGCTAAACAAATATAACCTGTTGATTAAATTGTTGCTTATAAGACCATGTCTGCACTGGGATGCTCTTAAGAAACAGCTTTAGGGTTATGCCATGTAACTTTCTAATTTAATAATATTTAATTAAATTCCTATTTATTGTTTTCTCCTATTTAAACACTGCATCCAGAATGACATCAAACATGTAGTTCACCCCAAAATCAACTTGAAAAATCAAAAAATTAAAGTAAAAGAAGTCCAAAACAGAACATGCCTAATTGTACATGTACAAAACAAAATCATGCCTAATTCAGATAATCGAAGTCATTACAGTGTTTTAGTGACTGAGTCTGGGAACTGAAGGATTTTTCCTCTTTATCCTGAAATATTTTATCCAATAATACAGAAAAGGTTACTCTATCAATGCAGATAAACTTCTCTCCTTAACCATCTATCTGAGGAGAAATGATCTATCAAAAAGAGACTTTGTAAGAAGATTTAATCCAGCTAAATATGACTTCATATTTACCTGCTATGCAGTCTTCTATAGGAAGACAGATAGAGATAGCACTAAAGGCAATCCTGCCTCTGCTATATTGCAGTTGTGTTAATTACCAAAGAGTGGGAACAGCCCTGCCCTCACAGCTGGGTGTGATAGAGTGAGTGAGTTGGTAGAGAATCAGTTGGGGTCTGTTGGCTGTGCTGTGAGGAGGAAGGGACAGGAGGTTGTGTGAGGGACAGCTAAGGGGAGCCACTTTTCAAGGAACAGACAGGATTGAATGGTGGTAGCAGCGACAGGAGGCAGTGAACTGGAACTGCAGAAGGAAGAGAGAGGAAGGAGAGAAAGAGATAGAGCTGTGTGGAGCTGCCCATGGGAGGCAGCATAGAAAAGGTATGAAAGCCTTCTAGATAACAAGGTTCTGATACTTGAAGCCCTCAGGAGTTTTAATGAGGCACTGTGAGTGCAGTGACCATCTCAGCTTCTACCAATTGTCTAGTAAGTAAATACTGCATTTACCCGCTATATGAAAAACCTATGCTCTGCTTCAACTTTTTTCTTGGCTCTGACTCTAGTTTTGCCTGCCTAATGCAAAAGCACAGTTCCATTTGTCAAAAACAGATGTGAAAGTAATTTTAGAGTGACAGCAAAATGAGGGGAATTAATGATTGTATCATTATGGGGAACATATGTGAAACAGTCACAAAGACATTTGACATCCATAATTTTGTGACTTGTATGAGGCTAATTCTTCAAGAAGTTTCTGCAATAATTTTTGTGTGTAGTATTTTTTTGTAGTAGTTTCTTTTTTTTTTTTTAATCATTATATTAAAACTTTGCATTTTCTTGATGGAAGATCTACAGTCATTTGTAAGGCTGATATTTAATTATGATCACTCAAGGGACATTTGACAGAGTTGATAATAAAGCAACTTCACCCAGAATATTTAATTGAGGATTATTGCTAAAATATGGAACTGACATTGATCTTTCTTACCAAATGCAAGCTTATTTTGATAGTTTTCATGCCTTGTTTAGAAGGCAGAATTCTTTATAGTAATGCAGCAAAATAAAATAGTAAAAAAATACAATTATATGAGTCTCTCACATCTACTGAAGCTCAGTTTTCACAGTCAAAGGATTTACTTCATTTGTTTCTTCTCTTATTGACCCCTTCCCACGTACCTAATTTTTAACTTAGGAAGAAAATTAAATAAGAAATTATAGAAAAGAAAAGGAATATAGTTTTCCAGGTGCTGGAATTGGATTTTATTTTCTCCTGTGCAGATGAATGTATTCTGGATGAATTCTTCCCTGTAAACCTGTAGATCCAATTCATCAAAAGGAATTGAAGTGTGATAAAACTTGTGATGAGGCCAGAAGTAGAAAAGAACTTAAGATGAAAAGACAGATGGTGGGTGACCAAAGTTCCTTGGTAATTCTTAGTCTATCTAAATCCTCCTGAAGCCTTTTAAGCCTAGTCATGTCATTAAAACATTACAGTTCTAAATTAACAACAAAATTAATCTAGTAGATGCCATTAGATATTTTTTTACACCTAGGAATTTCTTATTGAGAAAACAGTGGAATAACAAAGAAAATATGATGACTGCATTATGTTCCACTAAAAACAGTGAGGAAAGGAGTATTTCTATTCCTACACAAGTGATAAGAATTTTACACTGGATTTCCACAGAGAATTTTTTTTTTCTTTACTTAGAATGCTGAAGTATAAAATTGCCTTATTCATAATTCTGAGATTCATGAATTAAAGTGACTGTTGTACAAATCTTCTGGAAGACAGAAAATTATGTATTATTTTGTCAGATAGAACTAAATAACTTCATGTAAGGAAGAGCAAAAGAAGGGAAGAAAGTGGAACGAAATCTAGATAATTCTGAACTAGTTTGGTTTCTGCCTTTATATAAATTTCTCCTTCAAATTCTTCAAACAACTTTAAAAAAAATGGACTTAGGATAGAGGTAAAAAAAAAAAAAAAAAAAAAAAAAAGTGCTTTCTATTTATTCCCATAACAGACAAGTATTAACATAAATATTTTCCACTAGCTATTGGAAGAAAAAACTTCATGTTCTTTAAGGATGAATCAGAACGGTAGAAACACCGCACTAGTGACTGCTAGTATAATTTCTCAGTGTGCTTGGATTTTTTTTCAAGTGGATTTTTTCATTATCATCTCCTGAAAAATAGGATTATGAAAGAATCCTTTTCTTCTCATAGAAAGGAAAAGGTCCAAATCAGGCATCATGAAGACTACATGAGGGAGCAGATAAAGCACCCTGGCTATTTTATTTCCATAATATAGCAGCAGAATTCTTACAAAGACAAGCTATACTAATCATCCAGAGAGAGATTTTGAATCAATCTCCCCGTTCTCCCTGTTACTTTTCTTCAGTTTGCATCATGGAATTATACCCAAGTGTTCAAACTGAATTCTTTCCAGAGGAAGCTAAAAAATGTGATTCATGACTATACCATAATGTAGTTCATGAAACCAGAGATTAGATAGTTTAGTGATTTTTTTTTTTTTTCCTTCAAACTTTTCCTTCGAATGTGTAGTGTGGACATCAGTGCCTCAAAATCAGCTGTTTCATTCTACATATCCACTCCTACTGATCCTCGCAATGTTAGTGTAGACATCACTTTTCCACAAATGAAATCAGGGAATTTCAGCTTAGAATGAAGTCTCAGAATATAGGGCATGTAGGTAGGTAGATGTACCCTCGATACAACTTAACCCTAGGAAATGTTGCTTTGCTTTCCTCAATTTTATATCTAAATAACCTATTAAAATTTTGAGTTTCCTCTGTTTTCTTTCTCTGTTCTTTCAGATAATTTCCCATCCTCTTCCTAATGGCAAGACTATATTTCTCTTGGTTTTTTTTCTAATGCAAGTATACACCACAGCATAAGAAATTCCAGTTAGCATTTCAGTCCAAAACCTTTTTTAGAGACCTGGAATAACAAAGCAAGCTCTCAAAAGATAATACAATTTGGAACCACCTTGCATAACTAAGGCTTCTGAGGAGTATTCACGAAGCAGTCAACTCAGCTAAAGTTCCCTTTACAATATAGACTGTGCTATTTTGTACCAAATTTTGTGTTTCATGTCACAAATTTATCCAAATCAAACCATTTTTTTTCTCAGATCCCTTAAAGGGAGAACTACAGTGTGAACCTGAGCACATTAATAAATATATATATATATAAAATATATATTTGCATTCCACTCAGTGACTCTTCTTTAATTCTCACCTTGATGTATCCCAATTGTCCTACATCTATTTTATTTATCTAATTTTAATATAGACTTCAGTGTCAGATAAGACAGAAGAGTGTTCTCAAAAAAGATTCTCCACTATGTTAATTCCAAACATCTGTGATTCAGTGTTGGTAGGTTTACATCAAGACAGACCCTTAAAGCTCATTGTTTTTGTTCTGAAGAAAGCACATAATGGGGGGAAAAACAAGGAGCATAATAAATTAATAGCCTTTAGTTTGCAAAATTTAAAATGTTCTGTTTCCCAAAAGTTCATGTGTGGTGTAAATGTATGATTCACTGAAGATCAAAGAGACCAGTCATGTGCAATTCTGGATTTTTAGAGCAAAAATATTTGTACTGAGATTATAAACAATGGCCCAAAGCACCAAAAAGCTAGGGAGTGTCTCATTTTCTCATAAAGCAATGGTTCCTTCAGAGAATTAAATAATTTAATACAGTTTTTATGCATATCTACAAAGTTTGCTATGGGTAAGGACCATAATTTCAGTGCTGTGAAAGGCATGCATTTCTCCCTAAGAAACATAGGTTGAATTTGTAATATTAACTGCCACTTTCAAATAATAGGACAAAAATGCAATATTTAAAAGATCAAGAGTGACAAGGAAAAGTGGAATGAAGTACTCTCAAAATTTACCTTTTTTGTCTAATTTTGTTTACTAAACCTTATATAAATATACAATAAAATCACTTATATTTGCAGAATTTTATGCTGCAGTGTCTTACTGAAAGTTTCTAATGTACATCCTCTTCACATAACCCTTTTGGTAAAGGGGCAATAGTAGAAGGTGTGTATTATACAGAGGAAGAGTTCTAAATGCATCAGTATAGATCTGATATAACTCACTCTTTTGTTTTACTAGATTTCAGCAAATGGCTCTATACATGTACAGAGATACATGCTCTGATACATTTCTCTTTTTTAATCTGAACCTAATGGAAGATGTTCCCTGATCTGAGCAGACTTTGGTTAGTATCCCACTGGCAGTCACTCAGAATGCAGATATTCTCGATTTTTCCTGGTGCAACACTCATTACAGGAAACACCGAAAGGGAAAAAACAAAACAAAACAAAAAGAATTCCTTCAGTGAAGAAAACAACCTGGAAAGAAGCTACATTTATGTATCTGCACATGGTAATATGGTAATTGGTTTCATTTTTTTATCTGCCAATTATGAAACATTTCATTTAATTATCATATTTTTCCTTACCTACTACTAATAATAGTCTGTTAACTCTGTGGAAAACAAAAGGAAACAGTAAAGCAAAACAAGACTGGCAACCTTCAAAATATGGCTAGGGAGAAAAGGTATTACTTTTCAGAGTATTTATATCATTAAATAAGCAATTTAATTCATGTTAATAATGTTGTCCTTGTGCTATGAAAACGGTATAAGGGTACTGTTCTGGACATGATAAAGTGAGATTACCAAGCTAAAAAAATATTTGAAAAAAAGAATACATCAATAATTTCACAAGGGCCTCCCCACTGAAAAATATCCCTTAAAACTATGTTTTCCCATTTTCGAATTCTTCCTGACACATGTTAAATCACTTGCTGTGTGGTTGTTTTGGGCAAAATGTTTTTGCTGCCAGGAATGACTTGAAAGAAGTGGTTTTTCTCTTGAGTATTTGAAGAAATAAGGATTAGAAGCTTGAGTTTTGCCAAACAGGGACTTCAAAGTTTGGCCTACAGATGGTTATGCATGCGTGCAATACTTGCACTTCATATGGTGCAACTCCATTTCACTTCCTCCTCCATATTTTCAAGTGTTTTTTGAAATGTCTGCAACAAAAGAAATGTGGTGCATGGTTGAGAGACATTTGAAAAGAGAGTCCCTTTAAATAAGCTTTGAATGTCAAAGGAGATGTGCTTATGGTGTGACAGATGACAGTGCTTGTTCGTGGAAGATTTAATTTCAAAGAATGGAGCTGACCTGAAAACTTGAGACAGGACATTTTTGGCTTAGTATTTCTTCTAGCACCAGGATTAACTGATTCAAGACTTCTGTGGTTATTATAGCTTGGCTTTTCAATGAAACTCATGAACGTTAGAATAAGAATATAACAAATTAGATTTAATTTTGAAATGTACAAAACGTTTTGAGAAGGTTTAAGATCTCTTATGGCCATAGTTTCTGTAAGCAAGAAGAAAATTAATAGCTTCATTTAAAAAATATAAACCACAATAAGGAAGAATATATTTTTTTAAATTTATGGCATATGGTTGCATAATAGATTCATATAACAGAAGAGTTTGGATTGGAAAGGACTTTAAAGATCAAAAGTAATATGCAAGCTGTCAATATAATAAATAGTCATATCCACATGTATCTATTCACATACATGGACCCTGAAAATTTTCTCAAATACACAGATGATATATTAAATTTTAGCAGTGTTAGGTAAGACAATGAATTATCTTAAATTAAGTTTCTGCAGTAGATGTGGCTAGATTTTTAGAAGAGATATTGTGAGTCCTATTATTTAAATTATGATTATGTCTACAGAAGTATTTCCATCAGAAAAATCTAACATAAAATTTTATTCCACTTTATTTTAGAGGATACAATAATTAAATATAAGTGACATTCAATTTTTGAAACTATTTCAAGGTTGAATATTAAAATAATTTGGTTTTGTTTGATTTCTTTTCCCCCTTGGGACATTCTGAATGTCATACTGAGCTGTATGTTCACATGGATCATAACAGACTGTCATTTCTCTTAAGCCTGAGTATAAATTCTTGCAAATAATACATATGGGAATATACAAACAACCATTAAAAAATGGAATCTATTTATTTATACTGAGAAACACGGCTTTTAGGGTAAAAAAAACCCCATGTGCTTGAAGTCTTGCCAGTATTATTTTGAATGATGGAAATAAACATGTATGTTTTATTTCAAGGCACATTGCACAGATTTAAAAAAATATTACTTTTGGAAAATAGAATATAACTTAATTTCCTCTTCAATTTCCCACCCTCCCTTATTTCAGAATTCTTGGTCAAACTCTGCTCCAAACTTTACAGTCTAATCTTAATTTAAATACATTTTTATAGCATGATCTGTGCTGTTCTTCAGCCTTGAAAGACTGAATTTTCTGTATTTGACTTGCTTTAATTATGCACAGTAGCGTTTAATGAACTTTATTTTTAAAGTTAACTTTGTGTATTCTAGGTTAACATGCTTTTATTTTAGTGAAATTTAAAATATCTATAATTCTTTCACCCTGTTGTGTCTTTTCCTCTTACATAACGATACTTCATACATGTTTTTGCACAATTCTCAGGTTTTATAAATGCTTTTTCTCATTAAGTAAAAGAAGCCACACTGATTTAATTGATGTATCATGCCTTCTTAAGTAGATAGATCTTATGAAATTATTATTAATACCATCAACAGATATAGTAAAGAAGAGACACAATTATTTTTCTTTCTTATTTCCAAATGATTTTTTGCCTTCTTTCCACTTCTTATCAACCACAACAAGAAAATCTATTAGCAAAATTATGTATCTGCTATGTGCTCATGAGTTACACGAGAATAGTTAATCAGAGCTTGTCATGTTGGTTTAGAATATATTATAACTTTATTTTAAAGAGAGAAAAGTAAGTATTTTCTCTCATTTCAGAAGAAAAAAAAAAAAAAGACCAGCTCATAACTCACTATAGAACACCATGTTTCTGGAGAAATTCTGTGTTAATACTGGAGAAACAGCATATGGCTAGAATGAATTAGAGAATTGACTTACAGTAAGCCATGGATATTCAAATATGTCTTATTCCATGATTTTGGTGAAATATTATGACAAATCAGTATGATTTGTCTGATAAATTTCCAATTGATTTTTTAAAATTATGCTGGTTGTTAAGTATTGATATTTTCTGGGAAAGGGACATTCTTCTGCTAGAATCTAGCCTGTATGAGTTCCATGTGAGCATAGTCTGCATGTGGGTGAAAACAAGAGGGAAACTTGGTTGTCAAAATATAGAGTATATTATTAAGAGAATATTATTTATGTATTTTAATTACAAAATGAACATAAATAGTGAAGGGAATGCAATAAGACAGTGATTTACTATGCTAGAATGATATTTCATTGGAAGCAATGTCAATGAGTGATTTTTTTATTATCTGCATTTTTGTATGGATCATCTGTTCCTTGG
Source organism: Sylvia atricapilla (assembly GCF_009819655.1). Classification (NCBI taxonomy): domain Eukaryota; kingdom Metazoa; phylum Chordata; class Aves; order Passeriformes; family Sylviidae; genus Sylvia; species Sylvia atricapilla. The sequence goes on from NC_089141.1 coordinate 69,752,280, forward strand.
TTTCCATTTTTTCAATTTCAGTGACTTCATCTTGGATAGTCTTGATAGCTGTATACCTTGGTAGTGTGATCAGTCTTTGTTGTCTGGCTTCATGGAAGTATTCCTTATGGTGCATCTTGTGTGAGCCTCCTGTCTCCTACATGGAACAGATCAGACAGGCCAATTTAGCAGCAAATGGGCAATATATGTGTTAAGTAGTGCCAGATCAGAAGCAGAATTTGGAGAAGATTCAGGTATCTGACAAGTGATATTAGTGGGAACTAAGGCTTACTGGACAGAAATGATCATGTAACAGGCTTTTGTAATTAGAATAGTATGGTAGATGCATGAAACTATTTAATATAGTGTGGTTGCTCTCCAAACAGAACACATAATAACTACTGCTCCTATGCCAGTGCTCAACATGGATTCTCACATTCTGCTAAAATAAAATTTCTGATTAAATCCTAATGCAGATGAGATATTTCATTTCCATGTACTCATTAAATTATAAAATGGAAAAAAAAAAAGTGGCAGAGGTGAACATAAAAGTATGGAATGAAATGCTAGAAAGCAATAGAAAGTAATAGATATAGAAATAGAAATTGTTGAGAGAAGTGGACCTCAGATGGAAAAAGAGAAATAAGAAAATTATTAAGCTATTTATTTAATGTCTAATACCATAAGTGAAAAGAAACTTGCAGAGATGAGAAGTATGACTAGTGGAAGAAAATACCAAGCTATTCAGTGAAGAGGTAACTCACAGAATTGTCTGTTGCTGAGGTCTGTCCAGAAAAAGCAATCAGTGCATTGGTAATCTGCAATAAGAAAGAGGATGGCATACACCAGGAAGTCTTGCAAACAAAGAGGAACAGTTTATCATCTGTATTACAGAATGAAATCTAAAGAATTCGGGAACAAGGCAGAATTTATTATCTGGTGACCTAAGTAGATTATGGAAATATATGAGAGTCATTATAAAGTACAAGAAACAATATTAGGAGATCATGCAAGATATGTTATTGGTAATTTGGTGGAGTAGTCAAAGGCAGAGAAATACACAGACCAAGGGGATTAGGGTTACAGCAAGTATGGGGTGCTAGAGGGGAAAAAGACATACAAAGTGTTAGTCAGTTACAAATAGGTTGGTAATCTATACTTATGGCCATTCTTTGTACCTGATCACTGCAGTGTCTCCTATTTTCCCATTAAAATTCATTTCTAATCATCTCTGAAGGCAAATAAATCTCTTTCACATGCATAGGTTTGTATAGGGACTTGACTGCCAGTCAGTGGAGAATGGGTCATATATACTTTCCACTAATGAACTCCATTCTGATCAGAGAGGAGAACAGGAAAAGGCTATAGGTGTCCCTGTGAGTGCTGATTGTCTGTGCTGAGCTGTGTGTCTGTCTGTGAATTTATCTATACATGTAGTATGTGTGTGGGTTTGCCTGCCTCCTGGTAATGTGTGCTCAGCCTCTCTGCTGGTTGTCCCTATGGACAGGGAGTTATGCCTGCCTTATCTCTTTCAGACAACTGAATTAGGCAGGTCCTTACAGAAATGAGGTTAAATGGTTACAAACCAATATTGATGGGAGGGGGCAGAGAATTTGAAATAAAAAAATTGTGAGGGAAAAGAGACACACAAGTCTAGAAGTGTTAAGGCTGGGTGGTGGGGAAGAGAAAAACAAGGGCAGCAGGAAATCTTGTAGTTTCTGCTCCAGCACCAAAACTTATGTAAGTAAAGATCAATGTTTTTCATTACACTATACACCAGAAAATATGGACATTTCACCTATATCCTTGAAACATAACAAAGCAACACTTTTCGCCTACTTAGCTTCCCAGCACAAGTGTCAGTAAGATGCAGAATGAATGTTCTATTTGTTTAAAGGGTGTTACATATGTTTAGACTAGTCAGTAAGGAGATACAATTATAGAACTAATCACTATAAAGTAATCTAAGTATCAATGCAGTGACAAATGCTGGCATCAGCTGTGGGAATAAGCTATAAGTTGCCAAGTGTGTAAAAACAAATTTATTTGCACATTATAAAAAACAATCTGGATATTAAATAACAGTGCTTGTAAAGTTAGAATATTGTCTTTCTGAGGAAAAAAAAATAAAATTAGAAAAGCAAGGATCTATAGGACATAAATATGGTGTGTTTTGGGTTATATGTTTAATCTACCAATACTATTTTCTCATTATGAACAAATAAAAAGTTAAAACCAAAGCAAAACAAATAAAACCAAGAAACCAAACCAACACTCTTTCCTACTGAGAACAGGTAAACACTCCATGAAACAAAATTATGTAAGCCTTGTAGTCTTGCTTTGATTTTGCATAGTCAATTAGAACATCTCTACATGCACTAATTTATTGTCCTGTACTGCTGTGAAACCATGTCACTTTTGAGCATAGAACTGGACACTCCTAAATATGGACAATAAATATTTTCCCTAGGCCGTGTCCTGCACCTTCCCACTCTGCCTCCTCATTAGGAGTGCTTATCTAATCAAGTGAAGAATGTCCTCCTCAACCTCAGGAGGCCTGCTCTTAACTTATGCTTTCAATTTGCTTGCTTTACTGAATTTGTATCACCCTTAATGAGGGTGCCAACACACATTATCCAGCCCTGTTGCACAACTTCCCTTCTTGATAATCATGTTAAACAGCAAATGAGTGCCACATTTTGATTAGCTAAAATGAAGGGTGATAAAAGAGTATCTTATTGCACTATTTTAGTCTATCTTCCTCTGTGTGAGTAGTAATGATGCATGTGCACGAAATTCAATTTCTAGGGAGGATATTACTCTAGGAACAGGTTTGTGTTGTTAATTACCAGAGTAATCTAGAGCAGAATTTGGAGAGACTGCTGTATCCTGTCCTCCTTTAGAGAACTTTTTTCTCTACACCTCACTTAGCTCTGAGCAAGGTTTTTGAGAAGGGAAATACTTCCCTTACAGCAGATCATAGTAGACAGTGAGTTATCTGCTGAACGATATTGAAGCCTAGAAATAGTTGCCTTCATTAAATTTGTAATGATTATGCATTATGCATTTATGCATTATGCTGGAATTTAGAATCAACTCTCTACACAATCAGAAATACCAAAATTTCCAGATTAAGTCTTGAACAACTCTATTCCAAATTACCTGACAGAAGAAAATAGACAGAACTCATATGAGACTGTGAGACTGAATCATGAAGTTTTTCTCACTCTCATAATATTGTTGAACTTCAACGAGCATTTTATTGCCCTTAGATTATCTTGACAACTTCACACGGATTTTTACTGTTTCAATTGGTAATATAAGAGCTTTTCAGATCTTTTCAGTTCTGACTTAAAGGAAAAAAGAAAGATTAAATGATAGTTAAAAATGACACTGAGGCTGAGAGACAAGGGTCTTTGTTGGTTGAATATTTCAGGTGGCACAATGTCACTATGCATTAGTTTCATGATAATGTGACCTACATGATCTGAACCATGCTACGGACTCATTTTATTTTTTTACTCATGGAAAGTAAAAGATTAAACTAAAAATGGGTGCTAGGAAAATATTAGAAGCATCTGACTTTTTTTTTTTTTTTTTAACTGCTTCTTTTTCTCATTAAATCTGCATGTGTGTTAGTGGAAAGTCGTAATTTTGTTTTTAAAGTGCAATTAGTTGTGACTGAGCTTTATAATTTTTGGTAATCAGCTAAATAAGGAAAGTGTAAGGGAAACTTTTCAGGTTTTAAGATCCATACAATAACTTCAATTATCTTTGAAGTCTCTTGAGATTCAAAATCCTTACAATATCATATTTATTTTTTATGATAATTCTAAGTCAGTAAGCTTAATTTACAAGTTCCAGAAATTGACTGCTCTCTATGGGATTGTTCTTTCTAAAGTTTAACTATTTAAATTGACTAATAATAGCATGCAGTTTTTCAAAAAACTGCCGACAACTTGCTGCAACACTCTTTCTGTAGTTTTCTGTAGTTAGCCAGACAAGAGACTCCAAAACTCAAATGGGAAGTATATAATAATATTTTTTTCATGCTAATATCTGCCTGTCAGTAAGGCATTTTGCCTGTTCAGAAGAAAAAGACCACTATTTACAGGACATTAGCCCTATCCAGATAGGACAGACTGAAACACACTTCAACAATCAGCTTCTCTGCCAAGAGATCCTGCTGTTTGCAACTGTTGCCAATCTGAAGATACATGCTTCATAAAATGGGAAAATATCTGTAGATACTCTTCAGCCTACATTTTCAGCCTGCTTTTCTACGCTATGTCATTATTTCTTCTCTCTTTTTTCAACCTGATCTAGTACTTTGACGTTTTACCAATGCAAAGGGCATATGGCTTCCTCACTGATATAAATATCAGTGAAAAAGTAAATCAGTGAATATTTGAGCAGTCCCTTAATGACTTATTCTGTAAATAAATAAATACATTTAAGAATATAAACCAATTTCTCTCAAAATAATTTATTTTTGTGTTCCTTTAAATCCGTCTTTTATCAATTGCTACACATCTGGCTATTCTCAAAGTACTAAAATCTTTTCAAATTCAATCTTTATGTTAGTTCATTTGTCTTGGAATATATTAGCAAGTGTTTTGATTATATAATCAAGAGTTTAAATATTCCATCAATGCAACCTATGTATGTCTATGAAAACCACAACAAAAACAGTTTAAATAAAGAAAAAAAAAAGATGTTTCGTGCTATGGTGTTTTTTGGTAGCTATATAAATCACAACAGGACTATTTGTGCAAAAGAACTGCTATACTAGGTCAGAAGCAAAGACAGCACTACTTGGCAGCTGGATTTCCCATTGGACCATTATAGAAATTTACAATAAAAAAATTGTCAAAATCCAGGATTTAAAAGTGCCATTCTGTTTCTCCGAGCCAAAGAGTCTCAAATGAGCTGTCAGTCACTGCAATGTAAGTATTCTATCAAACACAGAGTAGTAAATAGATACATCATTCGATTATCTGGTGAGCATTAGAGGCAATGGACCATAGGATGGGGCTGCCACTTACTGGAAGAACTGCCAGCTGCCTGCACACACTGTTGTTTCTGAGGCATTGCAGCATTGATAACAAAAGCTCTTTGAGTCTTAGGAATGCCATACTTTTCACAGATCCAAAGATCTCTTCTCAATTTTGTGCATGTCAGCAATGTAAACTTAAATATCATGTCACGTGCCCTAAGTGTCATTTAAAATAAAAAGTAGAAGGACAAGTTGGTAAAACATAGTCAGCTCCATCTAAGAACTCCAAGAAGAAAACATGATAGCTTTTACAGCTGCTTAGCCCTATTTTCTTTGCAGTAAACTTCTACATTTAGAACTGAGTTTCCAATTTATGTGGAAATATAAAATATTTTTTCAATTGTTCGATTTTTTGTCAGTTCAAAATATCTATTTGGACATTATAAAGTAAAATATAATGATGTAATATGAAAATAATCCCTATTGCAGGTGTGGGACCTGCTATATCTTATGTCTACTTATACCTATTACAATGCCTCCCATAAATGCATCTCAAACCAACTCTGTCATAAGTCCAAAAGTCACTCAGCTTTGAAGTGAAAAAATAGAACATTCGTTTGCACCAGATTTCATCAGGAATTCATTATTTTAGCACATGTGCATAGAGTAAACAAATGGTTTTACAAGCCAAAAGAGGAAGATGAAAAAATCCACAGCCATCAGGAAATTGGTTTTATATTAAAAGGCAAGACCTATTTAAAGCTAATGCATAATTAATACCAACAATTTGTTACTCATTTAGAAGCTATAATATGACCTAAATTATAAGCATTATTTAATTGCCTTTAAATTCTCTGTCTCTGAGGACTACAAAGATTAGGTGAATATATTTTTCAGATGAAGCTATAAGGTGCTGATTTTGAAAAGTAAAAAATTCATGTTCCTTAGAAAAAATTTCTTCCCAGGAAAACCATTGTTTGTATTTGCTAAGACGTTTAATAAGGCTAATAACAGGATGAAAAGAAGAATAAAAATTCTGTACACAAGTGTTGTAATATTTCTATTTCACATCATCCGAATAGACCATATTTAATTCTCATTGTTCCTGGAATTTCAGTAGCATCAAGAGTGTTAAGATTATATTTTCCATATTTAGACTTATTTTGATTCTTGTGTTTCTTCTCCCCTTTTCATTTGAAACAAAACTATATTTATTGCATCACTCTAGATGCATATATTTTGATAGTATTAAAAAAAATAAAAAAAATCCTACTCATCCTGGGTCCTGAAGTTGAATTTTTATCCTTCTTTGATTATTCTTACTGATAGTCTTTGTTAATTTGCTTGTGAAACTGTACCATGATTCATGGCAGAATCTTTTGTAGTTATTCAGAAAAAAATTTTGCTGTGGTAGTTCATGAACAAGCAGATATTTCAGAAGATTCTAGCATTGCTAGAAAGAAAACAAGCAAACCCAAACTTTTCCAGAAAAAGAGTAAAAAAAAAAAAAAAAAAAAAAAAAAAAAAAACTAATTAGGAAAAAAGAAAAGAAGACATTAAATAAGCCTCATAGTGTTCATGTGGTTTTCTTCTGATGGTAATTAAAACAAGGGTGCAACATAATTTGTGCTAAGAAGAATGCACCAGAACTGCCAATTTCATTGTCCCAGTAGGAAATGTGCCTTCTAGGCAAACATTAAAGAGTCAAGTGGGCTAATATTTTTCTGAGAGCAGGGATGGCCTGGCTATGGTCTGTGATTTCAAATCACAGATGGTCTGCAGATTTCTGTTTGAGTGCAACGGCCAACAAAGTTTTAATCCTATTTTGTAAATTAAAAATAGCTTTGATTTAAAAAAAAATTAAATAAACCTTTCATTAATAGATATTTAAAAGGAATTAATAAAAAAGTGTTTTATTTATATTTATTGTATATTTATAATGGTTTGTATGTGATTGCATCAAAGCTTGAATTGCAGCTCAGGTACTAGAAAACAAAGAAGACTATTCAGACTTTTTTTTTTTCTTCCGCTTTATGGCTGGATTTGTTTTCTTAATATTAAATATAGTGTAATTTATTGAGTATTTTGATATTAATCAAATTGGTCTAATTGATATTAGTCAAATTGGGTAATCTGATATTAAGTCTTGAGCAGTTGCCCAGATATGTGGCCAATAGCACTGTCTAAATAAGAAAATTCTTTTAGCTGGAAAATTGAAACTCTGGAGAGTTAGCTACTCCTCAACTAAAATGAAATTCCAGTTCAAATCTTATCTCTTATATATTTCATGTTGTTCTACCATCAATGAAAATCTATAACCAAAGGAAGTGATGTTATCCAAATCAGCATATCAGCATTTGACTCTCAGAATCTGTTCCTTACCTGAGGAGTCAGCAGTTTGGAAAGGACTCTTCGTTATTATGCAACACATTTAGTGTTTCCTTGGGTAAAACGCAGTTCCAGATGGTCGATTTCTAAACTTAGATATGCAAATATAGTGGGCTAAATATGGGGATTGCGGGTATGTGTATATTTATATATATTCACACACATAAACATTCCTCAGGATATTTGAAAATCTTCAATTGTCATTTGCAAAGGCATTTAGTACTGTTTAGAATATATTGATGATAACTATGATGTTAGCAGACACGCATGACAATTGAAGGTGTTTGATATGACATTAAAATCCTACATACACGGCAGCTGAACTGAGACCCTGCTCAGTATATTGACAGACTACAGAGAGCTTATTCAGTTTTATCAGTTGGCTACATATTCCTGTCATTCTAGAACACCCTAGGGTATTTGTCCTGGTCTACAGCTGCAACCCCAAAAAGCCCATGGCTCTACCACAAATCCTATTATATCTGCAAGGCCAAAATGTTATGTCAGACACCTCTGAGCTTTTGATTTTTACACTTGATGACATCTTTACAAAATTGAAGCAGGCCATAGATATCTGATTTGAGATAGGTTAAACCGCACTGACTTAATGACTAAGGTTAAAAGTTGGTGCTGTGCTGAGGTATCCCTGAGGGGATACTACCTCAGTGGTTCCTCTGAGGCTCTACCAATCTTACATGCTATTTGTTATAGCGAAAAAAACCTGTGCTATGTGTCTTGGATAACCTAGAGCTGTCCACCTCATTGTCTTTCACTGAGCACCTAATTCTGGATTGTTGAATCCCACATTAGGTATGAGTTGACTGTAATGGCAGTTAAGATATTTATTTAAAATAGGAAGATATCTATTCAAAATAGGGAGGCTTTTACAAATTGCTATAAAGCAATTTGATGTGCCCTACAGTATTCAAGACATTTGACTTAAGATGGTAGATAATGCAGTGTCTGAAGGACTCATAATCTTTGGAAGAAGCAAACACAGACAAGGTAGGATACGACCAACAGAACCATAAGATGATTCCAGGCACATGAGGACTTTTTAGCCCAGTTTGCTGTTTAAGACAAACATGGCTCTGACCATAACATTTAAAGATTTTGTCCAGACAGGTCTTGAAAACCTCTGAGTATGAAACCAGCACAGTTTCTGTGGGCAGCCTCATCCACAGCGTGGGTGATCTCGTGGTGTAATCCTGATGTCCAGTTTGGACCTTCTTTGTTTCTATTAATGCAGGGGTTTGAAAGCAAAACTAGTGAGACACTTCAAGTCAGAAATACAATTCAATAGGAAAAAAACCCAAAACCAAACAAACAAAAAACAAAAGACTGTTGACAAAGTCAGAATACAACCTGACACCCTGTTGGTCAGGTGTTGGAAACAGTCCAAAAGTAAGCCCTCCTGGAGTGGCAGATGCAGTCCTGTTGGAAGTAGAGATGGTCCTGTAGAGAAGAAGGGTCCAGAGATGAGTCCAGTCTTCCTTTGGGAGTCCCATGGGAACACTGGATGTCTGGTGACACTTGTGGCCCCTTTTTATCTAGATGGAAATGGTTTGGCTCCTCCTCCCTGGGTAGAGCATCCCACTATGGGATGATGTAATATGTCATGTTATTGGTGAGCTTTAATGACCCATTAACAAAAGATATCCCCATGGGGATAGTGGAAGACTGAGCAGAGATAAGAAACAAAGCCCCACTTGGTTTTAATGGCTGGTTTGTTGTCAGAGAAGGAAGCTACCCCTACCCTTCTGGAGTTAAAACAGATAAAGAAAAGACACCTTCCCAGCTGGGTTTCAACAGATGGAATATAATAAATTTTTGGGGTTTTTTTTTTTTGGCTATAAAACCCAAGACAATTAACGTCTCTCTTGCTCTCCCATCATACACCTCAAAAGGCACCGTGTAAATATTGGAGGCTGTTGATAGGTCTCTTCTAGCTTTCTGTACTTCAGGTTAAACAAATTCAGTTCTCTCAGAATTCTTCATATGAAGCATGGTCCTGTCCCTTAACATGCAGGCCTTAGTTTGATGTCACACACATTTTTCTCAATATGTCCACCTAACCTTTAAGCAGCCCTCCAGATGTAGCCTCACAAGGGCTGAGGATGGAGGAACCATCACCTCCTTCAACCTGCTGTTAAGAGTTTTCATAGTGCAGCTGGGATGCTGCTGACCTTTGTTGCAAGGATTCACTTCTGATCCATGTTCAACTTTTTACCTATCAGCATGCCCAAGTACTTCTCCAAAAAATTGCAACTGGTTCCCTGGACAAAACCATATGAGAAAAAACACAGTTCTAAACAAACTTTTCCTGCTAAATCATCACAAATTTTCTTAAGGAAGTGTTTCTTACAGAACACTGTTCATGGGATTTAATAACAATATATATTACATTTGTGATAAATAAGATGATAATGAAGGAAAAGTTTAAAATATGATTGGAATAGTTGGATTATTCCAAAAAGAAATAGCCTCTTTCACCTATCTCAGAAATATTGTAGAAATTCACTGGTGACAAAAATAAAAAGCCAACTGTCTTCCTCACAAAGGAAACAAACAAAAATTCTACTGTAATCATAGTAGTGACATTGTAGAGATGAGATAGCTATTGCATTGAAAATTATCACCTCTTTTTGTGATCCAATGTTTCTTGAATAGTGTTTTCTGTCAAGTAATGAAATCTGGATTTCAAGATTCAAAGTAATTTTGTTGAACTTGGTATTTTACTGCATGGAAAAATCACAAATAAATTTTCTTCAGAACTCTGAAAAAGTCAGGGTTCTGTTATAGTCACTTTTACAAGATGACTGACACTCAGCTGCACAAGACAGAAAATAAGAGAGTCTAAAATAAATCTAGGAAAGAACAGCTGCTTGTTAATCTAAGGCTTGCCAATATAGTTGAACAGTCTTCACAGAATTTGGACTTTATCACCATCTGAGAATTTGTGGATAAAATCACTTTGGATAATATTTTTTTTGAAACCATTATTAACAATAAAAGCTTGTTAATTAAGAGAACAGCGATTATATAAGGCTGTAAGAGCCATTTGGGTGGATATGTAATCTAGTTAATTTACCACTCTGGATTATGGAATCAAATAGTTTAAATAGAAAATGAAGCAGAGATACAATTCCCATACACCAAATCAAATGCAGAATGATTATGACATTTTCTTATGTGGATGCTTATCTACTGTTTAGTTTAAAGGAAGAATAATCTCACTTTATATAGAAATACTGAATTCATGATCATATTGTGAAGTAAAACAAAATATTGAAATTAGTCGACTGTACTTTATGATTAAAAAATTGAAAAATATTAACACCATAAGGGTGCTTGTTTAATTAGGGGAGGAGAGTGGAATTTTTTAATAGTTAATAGGTGCCTTTAAATTAAAACAGAGGACAAAGTGAATAGTTACAACTAACTACAAGACTTGGTGATTAACCAAGAGATATGAGCAAAATCCATGCTCTGTTGCTGAGATGGGCTGTGGTTGTGGTAAGAACAGCAAAATAATTGAAAGATAAAATATATGTATAGATATTATCTAGAAAGAAATACTGAACTTGTAGGTCTTGTGGATATCTTTGAATGTCTCCAGTTTGAAACAATTTGAAAAGAATGAATGGTCCTAAGGTTCAGTGTTTTTGTGCCTTCAAGTTTATCCTAGGCATATGTTGGGTTTTCTTTTCCAAACATTGATTTAAGAAGTATAAACTTTAATCAAGAAGGGTAATGACAGTCTAAAAATATTATTTTCTTTTGGCACTTTAGCAAAAGGGATTAGTTTTTATATTAACTGAGTCTATATTTTATGAATATTCATATTCAAATTCATATATTCTTCCATAGGAAGGAACATATTCCTACCTATGTTTACACAGCTTCCTGTCATCTTGTATAACATGTAATTAAAGCCTAATTTTACTAACTTTAAAATATGATGCATGAGAAAAAACGCTTTATTCTATGAATATCTTGTTTTTCTAGCTTTCATCCACATTGACCTTTCTCTGGAAGTATTATTCCAACCCATTAACCCTTTCTTTATTTCCTTCACAAATTTTCATGCTTTCCCAAATATACAAACACCATTAAAAACACATACAAGAACAAATTAAAATAGTCAACAGTCTTCTTAAAACAATAGCAGAGCTTTCCATTTTACCTGAAATGCCTGAGGGAATAGAAAAATTGTGATTTTTTTTTTTTTAATATTGTTATTTTTATAACAAGATCTCTAGCCAAATTAATTGACATTGTAGGTAGAAATACCACATTTCAGTGTATGAGCTGTTTTTTGTTCAGTATACTTAGATTCAAGGATGTAAATTACGTTTGAAACATAAACTTTTTTGAAACATTTTGAAACATAAATGTTAAAAAAGGATAAATAGAAAAAAAATCTCTGCCAAACAATATAAATAAGATTTGTTAAGGCGCTACTATAATTGACATTTAATTGTTTTTTTGTGCATACGGTTTCAAGAATGGTATGGGTTAAAAAAATTAACAGTTATTATCATAAACATCTCTGCATCATTTAATGTTTTAATTTTTCATTTCTTCATCTTCTGAAAGGAATCAGCTTTTAACAATGAACAATTTTATTCTCCTGATGCTCTTTTTTTTTAACAATTGGCTGTGATTTCTACTGTAGACGGCTCTTTTCATTTGAAAGAAAATTAAAAAGAAAGGTGTCACAAAAGAGTAAAGAAGTGAATGTCACAAGAAATATTATTCAGATAGTTCTGATAAAAAATATTATTCAATGTGACAATATTATTACCCAGCTTAGAAATCATCAAGGTAAATCGACAGTGGCACCTGGATCCCAAGGCTACAGATTACAAAGTTTTGTATAGTCACAGTGATTTTTTCTCAGGTTTTTAACAAGTTCAAAAAGTCCAATACATAGAGTTTTGCACCTAGAATGCAAGAACACCTCATTTTTATCTTAAGATTAATATAGAGTTGACTATTAATGGTTGCTAAAGATTGGTGCAAGTTCTTTTATTGCTAAAGATTAATTTATGTATTGTTATAAATAATGAGTTATAAAAAATAATGTTACAAATAATTAAATATTTTAATTTCATAAAATAATGCAAATTTATTAATAACATTTTTACAAAATAGAATTTTATGGAAAAAGGCCAAAATCAATCGGATAGCATGGACCCTGGGATTGATGCTGGATGAACCTCAGATGCGACAGCGTGCCGTATCCCTCCCCATTCACAAATTCTGCCAATGCACAGTCCAGTTTTATACAGTTTTTCTTGCTCGAGGCAAAAGTTGCCGCACCCCATTGTCCACTCTGTTGGTGTTTCAATTCATATTTCTTTTCTTTCCTTCTGCTGGTTTGGTGAATGGTTTTCCAGGCAGTGGTGGGGCTTCTGATTAGATTTATGGGAACTTGGCATTCACATGCCCACCTGTTGATATAGATAAGATCCCAGTCAGGTGATGATCACCGAGCCCTTGGCAATCCCATCTCCAGAGAGGGCCCATCTCCTGGTGGGGACTCCTTTTATTTTGCAGATGAAGGGGTCTCCTACTCCTGGAAACAACTCGTAGCTGCACCACACTTTTTATTTCAAGGAAGCAGAGGCATTTGATACAGCATGTCTTTTATACAGTATATTTGTCTAAAAAGAGCAAATTAATTCCCCAATACTTATAACGTGTATTATATCTATTGAAACTGAAAGATACTGTGGGTAATTTTAAATTATTTTTGGCTTTGTCTTTACTTTAAATCTCTGTGCTATTTGCTAGCCAAGTTGCTGTGGAATTGTACATCCGGAAACTGAGGTTCTATGAAAAATGTTGTTCTAAAACATTTGCAGAAAACTATTTGAAATAGTAGGTTACAAGAAGGTTCAGCCAATGATTTTTGAGCTGTTTTGTTCTCTGGTTCTCCGCATATGGTAGAGTTTTATGTACTGAAGAAAGAGAATATCAAAGACCATTTTTATCTTTCAAAAAAGGTACAAACCCAGAAGTGTATCAATATTGAAGATGTTGAAATTTAGAAAAGAAGGTCCTTGTGTTAAATACAAACCAACAGATTTTACTTACTCACTTCTTCAGGATTTGCTAATTAGAAATCTCTCTTTGCATAAAAAATCTTGTATTTTCAATTTATCTAATCAAAAACATGAAATTATTTAAGAACTAGATAGAATACGCTTTTTTTGATGTATGTTTTTCTTTAATATCATTTGTAGACAAACTAATAAGTATCTTTCAGGTACATTAACCTAGTGGATTTCTGGAGACTAAGAATACACAATACAGATTACTACTCTCTAGGTACTCCATATATTTTATTATGACAGTAGAACTTTTTTACGATAAAAATCCTAATATTCCCTCTGTTAGTGCTACTTGTGATTACAGAATGCAGCAGAAAAAGCAAGAAAAAGGATTACACGTTCTCACTAACATTTCAGCTCACAGACTGATGAAACACTTTGTTATACATGCAGTCTCTGTGGAGGGTCTGGATGAACCTGAACACAGCCTGAAATGTTGACATTCAACAATTTTAGACTCCTAAATATTTACCCTGTGTGACTTATAATTTGGGGCCTTTGTGTAATGACTAACTTCTGAATTATCTCTTATCTGCAGGTCTGTTCATTATGAATTACAGAAATCTAAGTCTCTTTATTATCTTAAATAGATGGACAAGAAGAAAAGGAATTACAAGATAACAAAAAGTAGGAACAGGTATTCAACATTGGTTGATTGTTCTTTTTCAGGAAATGTTTTTTCCCCAAGATAATTGTTTCATGTCCTTTTTATTTTCTTCCATTCTAGCACATTTCTTCCTGGTCACCATTACAATAATGATAATTTAACACAGCATGCTGCTGCAGGACTCAACACATAATTTGCAGAACTTTGTGTCATTAGAAAATTAATGGTTTACTTACAGTAAAATTAATTTCTGATATCATTCTGCATTCATTCATTCTGCACATGATTCATACTTATAACACTGTGAAAAATGTTTATAAATCCTGTCTGTGCTTTTACTGATACTTCTGCTGCCCCTTTGTATTAAGGACTTTTCCCTTTTATGTGTTATATATGTGTTGTGCCATTAAGAAAGGATCAATAACAGGAAAAGATTTTAAATAACAGTGATCCTTATGTTCATCCATAAACAAGGTTTATCTCTTCAAGGGTAGAGTCATTCTGCCCAGCTTGGTACTTCTTTTAGCTTCTTAAAGTAGGAATCAGTCCTGTTTTTTCTCTCTAATTTTCATAAAGTGAACAATTTCCCTTGTGCACCGTCACAAAGAGCAGATTTGCCCTCTGGACATGCCAGTGTCCCTCCACTACTGTAAGAGGCACTTGACAGAATATACCCTTACTCAGATGTATTAGCTAAATGCCTCAAGTTCAGTAGGACGAATCTGGGCATAAATAAGTAAATTAAAATCAATCTTCCCCTGTGGGAACAAACCTTCATGGCAAAGAATAACTAAAAACAAGTTAGTATTATGCTCAAAATATTGTTTATGGTCAAAGAGGAAGTAAAATACATATAAAAATAAACCAAAAAAGTTTTGCTCCTCTAATGGAAATCTGAAAAGTTTAATTCAGCTAATCAACATTAGTCTAGAGCAAATTATTAGACTTTTTTTTTTTTTTTTTTTTTTTAATGAGACTCATAAGCAAATTCAAAATGCAAGTGTCAGGTTTTATGACTTCCTCCCTTTCTTATCATCCTTTGTAATATTGATAAAGGTCCTTGGTCAGATGCTTTTAAAGAGAGCTCTCAGCTTCTATATACACTTACAGGCAAAACTCTGTCAACCTCTGGAGTCCTCTGCTGGAATGAATATGCTGTTTAGAGCTTTTCCTTTCTCCTTCAGTATACAGTTGTGGTACTTTATATATGTTAATGAGTTTCTACACCTTTCTCTTCCCTCATAAGTATTCAGTGTCATGCTGCATCCCGGTTTACTATATATGTCGATATTTATATGCACATATAGATTCATGTATAGATACTTGGTTTTTTTCCCCCATTCATTACTCAAAACCCCACTTTTTTACCTCTCCAAATCCACATTTCTATAACTGACAGTGAGGTTTTTTAATAGGTGTGGCATCTCCAGTGCCAAGCCTGTGCCTCCTCTCTTATAACTTCATGCCTGAGCTCCTCTGCCCCCTGGCCGGTGTCTCCACTTCTCAGAGTCTTGGCTACTGTACCATATGTGAATTTCTCTGTACTACATCATTCTGATCGTTCTGTTAGAGCTGCAAAATCTCATTCTTTTTGACTTTTTTTTTTTTTTTTAATTGCTACTCTCTGTATAAAACTGCTGTAACACAAAGCTAGAGGTAAGGAAAAAATTAGACAGAACAGGTCTGGCAAGACTATTACTAGCTATGGCAATACTGTAAGACTGGACAACTGGACCATGTAATTACAATATGACCAAATATGCAAAAAGAAATAAGATCTTGAACTAGAAGTCAACTAGTAGTTGCAGTTTTTTTACAGTGGAAAATCTTCTAACATATTTATTCTATCCAGCAGAATAACATGCCTTGAATAGCCACATGGGATTTCAACACATTGCCTGAGAAGAGCTACATTCTATAAATTAGCATGGGAAGAAATCAGTAGGATGAGCAAGGAGGTCTGTATATCTGCATGAGAAAGAAAGAGTGGAACTCATGTGGACTCATGTAAAAATTTTAGTGACATTAGGAGGTTCAAATTAAATGCAAAAGAAATATTATATATAATATTATATATAATATTTAATGCATTTTATATTATAATCCAAACATAAAGAATGTGTGATGGATATGAGTAAATATATGAAATGCATATGTACTGATATTAACAACTAATAAGATACAATTATTGCATATCAATTAAGTTTGTTTCATGTATTTACTTGTATCAATCACATTTTTTTCTATTTGGATTATTATTTTAAGAAGCCTATACTCTGTGAGAGATTTTTTTTTTTAAACTTTGGAACAAGGGAAGTTGGAGACATTACTTTAATTTACATGTTTAGAAAACTAACAAAAATTTACTGATTATGCAATAATTTCTCTGTTCATGAAAGACACATACTTCAAAGTTCACTTTATCCACAGACCATGCAAGCAGCTAGATTTCAAACAAATACTAAGCACAGACCCCAGAATACAAAAGGCCTTGTCTGTTTCACATATTTGGTATGCCACTGTGTATTTTTAAACTCCCACCAAATGGCCTTAATTTATCTTCAGGGGAGGTATAGAGAACATCATGTTCCTGGTTGGATTAATGCCTGAGTATGGCAACAGGCCAGGATATCATATAAATATTAAATAAACTATAGTACCCTGCTGTGCAGTGTGTGTTCTAAGTCACATAGCATGAGAGCGGCCATGAAGTGTGTAACTCTCTCTGTTTCACACTATCTTCATTTATGTGAACACAAGTTTTTTGATATCACAACTATCTTCAGTTGGTCTCAGATTCCTTTCCTGTAATGCATTCAGTAGAAATACTGTACTACTTATTACTAGGTTTAATTTTTCTCTTGGCAAAATGATCAAGATTAGAAGAGTTTCCTTTTCTTTGGCTAGTATATATCAGTTTTTAAATACAGCAAAGGAGTCATTTGACTTCACTTAGTCGACATGAATGAGATGTTAAAACAAACCTCAGTGCATCTAACAGTTAAAAATATTTCTTATTTTAAAATATACTTTACAAGAATGCATTTTCCTTTGGCCTTTTTCCAGGTGTGTAGCTTGCAGATAACATAAAAATTATTTAAGTGTGCAAAGGGGAGTTAATTGCTGTTGGGAATGATTTTGAACCAGATTCAAAATGTTTAATATTTAATATGGAGGACTGGATGATGTTTAAAACAGGTGATTATGGTTTTTGCATTTCAATTAAAAACATGTCTTCCTGTCTTAATATAAAAACTTCAAATGTCCAGAGCCTTTTGCATATAAAGGTAGGCAAGTTCTACCACCTGTAAATTAGATTGTTTTTTGGTTAATTATTTTTATTACTTGGCACAAATTTTAAGCAGGCTTATTTCATTTATAATTGGATGAAGTTATGGTCCCATTCAAATACAGTGTACTTTGTTTCCAGCAGGATTAACAGTTCTTTGAATTATAGGGTAAGTATCCATAAGGCTATACATGGCACATATGTTACAGATAAATAGGCAATGCTCACTTTGTAGTGCACGGTTCTGCTTCTGAGAAGTAAAATTTTAGGCACAATCACTTCTCTTCTATGGATGTAATTGTTCTAAAGATGTCTGCTAAGAGCTTTTTCAGATGTGGTGTACAGAGCATATAAGGCTGATCCTTGGAGAACTGATTAAATCCATCACAGTAATATTATTATTTACACTTGCAAATCCTGCAGGTCATAATAAAATAATAACTTCATAATCTTAAATGAAAATATCTTCTTCTGTTATTCCAAGACATTGCTAATCACTCATAGTTGGACACCTTCTAGGTAAGATAAAGAAAAAACAAAGTATCATCTTTTAGGAGAAATGAAAAATTTTGGTTTAACATAGACATCTTTGGGTACAGTGAAGACTCTTATCTCTGTAAAGATCACACCTACCGGAGGAGAGAAACACCAAAATAAAAAGGTATTACTCTCATGTGTTAACTTTAATGCACATCACAAACCTCCATTATCTTCTAGACATAATGTTAGATAGAATTGTGTTAATTTGAAAGAAAAAGGAAGCAGGAATAGAAAAGAAGCTGAACAAACATGGAAGGATCATCAAGTGCAGAAGAAGAAAAAGATTACTTCTAGTTACAGTACTTGACAAATTGTAGACTGAGGACATATTTTGCTCTGTTTATTCACCACGAGTAAATCTCTAGCTTAGGTGGTATTTATATCATGTACTACAGCTCAGATTGGAGCTCTCTGAACTGCAAAAAGAATTGCAAGCAAAGGAGGCTGAACAGTCCTGGGGCACTTAGACAAATAATTTTTCTGCCTACCTTTTATTTATGACTCTGGCCTTAAAATGTCCCTGATGTAATTGAGTTAAAATGAAAACTATAATTAAAAAAAGAAAAAAGTTTGCGGCTGTTGTTCTTATATTTAAAGTAACAAAAGAAGTTAAAAGAGAACAAGAGTAGGTATATCATCTGTGTGATTATTTTTGATAATTTTCAAAATGGTAAATAAAAAATGTTTTAATTAATGAAATGGAAAACATCATAAGCAGAAAAGAAAGCCCCTTTTTTTTTCCTTAATGCCTGAAAATCAAATTTAATTTCCTTTTACTATGATGCACTGAAACAAAGAAAAATCTTTAAGGAAATAAATAAATCCAGTGATGCCATGGAGATGGTTCATATTCATGCTCAGAGCACATTTCTTCCTTTTCTTTATTTAACATGGTATTCCACAGATATAGCACTGTTAGAGCCAGAAGCACAATTATATCAGCATCTTAGGAAAAGCAGAAGCAGGATTTCTTTGAATTGTTTAGCTTTTAGGAATACATTCCCCATGCCATGCATGACAAAATATTCAGATACACTTTGCAGTCAATAACCATGTTGCAGCTCCCTTGTTTTCAAAATGATTCTGAGCAGGTATTGAAAGGGCGAAAGATGTTGCAACACTCTAAGGTGAAAAAAGCTGTAGGTTGTTATTTGTTTCTTTAGTGGTTTTGTTGCTGTTGTGGTTTTTTGTTTGTTTGTTTTGTTTTTCTTTTGGTTTGGTTTGGTTTGGTTTGGTTTGGTTTGGTTTGCTTGTTTTTCCCACATGACTCTGGAACTGTTACTTACTATCATCTGGGTGCTTTCTTCTGTGGGTAAGTTGCATGCAGCACATGGATCTCAAAATGCTTTAGGTTGGAATCCTCAAACCTGGAGATACAGATAGAACATCTCACGTTACCAACACAACTTAATAAAATAATCTTTCTCTATTTGAGATTGCTGGATTCCAACATCTGCAAGTCACTGTGGCAAAAATTATAAAGTGTCTTTATTAAAGAGGAAATAATTTTTCTCCTTTTATTTTTTACTAAAAATGAGTGACATAAAAAATTTGAAGTTAATTTTAAAATTAACTTTAAATTTAAAATTAACTTCTAATTTTTTTTCCTGTGACTTCTATAAATCACACATCTAATTTGAGCCCCGATCTAGTGTTTTTGTTGTTGTTGTTGTTGTTTTTTGTTTTGTTTTGTTTTGTTTTTTTCCGCTCTGTAAATGCTCTTTTCATTTATTATAGAGGGTTTTGTGTGGTTTTCTTTTCTTATTTTTTATTTTTTTAGTATTTTCAGGTCATTAGATTCAACATTATCTTTAGAGGGAATACAAATGAAATTAAAAGGACGAACCCTTCATATAGTACTTTAAGTAATTTTATACTGTAATATTATTTAGCATCTTGTCTCAGTTTAAGAAAATTGATTTACAATAAACAGTCAGTATCACTACTTCATTGTAGTGATATGTATGTCAATTGTTTTGCATTATATATTCTCCAGATTAGTGGAAATGAGGTAACTTTTTTTTTTTTTTTTTTTCTACAACTAAAATAAGTGGCATTCTAGTGATTAACAACTTTACTCAATTATTTTAAAAAACTTAGTTATCGGTAATGATCTATGTGGCACTCTTGAACATAATCTTGTTATTCTACAAAGAGAATCTGCCTCATGAAACTAAATTGCTGCACTTCAATATATGTTGATCAGATGCTCACTTCTTTATAGTAGTATTTGAAAAATTAGTCCTATTGACAAGGCCCATGTCTGTTATAATCACTAGACTCATGCCACATTCAAGGGCTAGAAGTTTTTGCTAAAATAAATTACTTCTTTCAAATCAGAACACTTGAAAGCGCCATCATTGGCAACACACAATGCCAGCAGGCTGTAGGAATGGTAGGTTTGTCTTGCAGCTGCAAAGCACACTGTTTTTGCTCCTCAGCATGGAGCTTTAGTTAAAGTAATTAAACTTAAGATTTATGCATAAGAAAAAAAAATCATAGTGAAAGGCTGATTGGAAAAATGAGTTTGGTGGAATGATTTTTGTAAGTGTAAAAACAGCAGACAATCTAGTTCAAATTCAGGTATAGATAATTAATTATAAGCAATGATTGAAGTAAATTGAAGCATTAGCTCATATAGGTGTACACATAAGTTCTAAGTATTTGGCTAAGTACTGAAAACTTTAATTGTAGAAGATAACTTTAAAGTTGTAAGTGTAGCCACTTCAAAATATAGCTTGAGTTTATTAAATAGTTTCTATACACTTTTAGGAGTTGTAGTAGCAGTAGGTAGTTGAGTAATAGTAGTGATAGTATTGGACTGAGAGCAGCCTCAAATTAAGGCTTCATAAAGAAAACAAATTTGGAAATCAGTTGCCTAAGTACAATCAATTGGTTCTGTTTGATCTCGTCATATGCCATAAAAGATTGAAGACATGCACATGTGCTTGACAGACATGAGAGAAGCCTACAGGGCACCCACGTCAGTGTGGAGCATGACAGAAGGCTTGGAAGGAAATCAGGGGTACTTCATACGTCCCCAGATGCATATATGACAAAGTCAAATGCTGCCTGGCTGTGGGTCACCAGAAACTGGCCTATAGTAGTAGGATCTGCAACACGCACTGCTGTGACTTAGCTAATGCTTTTTTATTTGAAGTTACAAAGTTTTTAAGTATAATTCAGCTCCAGAAGACTAACGTCTAGCATGCTACTCAATAGGTAATGATTTGTGTAATAAAAACAGATATCCAGTTCTGAGTATCTGAGGTGTTGCAGGTTGTTTTATTCCACTATATCTTTAGAGTTTGAGTGTAGTTGTGACAATATAATGACTGCCATGCCATAGTATGACACGTACAACTGGGGTGCCATAATATGGTGCATGATGCCCAGAGTCATTAAAATGAGATCATTTTAAGTTTTCTATTGAAAACAGAACCAAACAAATCCAGTCAAACAGACAAACAAACAATAAACCCCCTCAGAACTAAAATGTACATAATGCATGGCAGGGTGAGCATTCACAGGTCACGCATGTTCTGAACATCTTTCAACAGAAAGACATATTGATGGTGAATTCTAGTCTCTCATCAGTGTAATAATTCTACTGCAAAATTGGATTAACTGCAGAGCTGATTTCCAATAATATTTTTTCCTCATGTCTACCAGAGCATTGCTGTAACTGCCTGATTTTTTCTTCTTAGATCACTTAGATCATTCTCTAAGATGTCTTAACTAAATATTTTGTATAGGGCAAGATAGAAATAGTGACACAGGTATGAGCATAATTAAGCTGGTTTTTTTATTCTTTGGACCTAAATGTAATAAACCCCTTTGTTCAGGTTTACTCATCTTAATATCTGACAAAATATATCTTGATATTGTTCTGGCTTTTTTTTTCAATGATGCTTTAAAAAAGAAATTATTAAAGACACTTCCGACCCCAACTTCCCACAAGAGCCATGGAGTGATATTTCTTTCTATGTTCTCTAAAAATCTACCTAAAATAGCAAACAATTGTTCTTTAGTCAATGTTATTAATATGCATAGGATCCTCCAGGCATTTACAATTTCATCCACAGAGACTATTTTATCTTCAAAGCATGTAAATCTTTTTATTTCTTTCCAAAACAAAGAAAGGAAAAAAAAAAAAAAAAAGAAAAGCTTTACTTGTTCAAAACCTGAAAATGACTTGTAATAAACCTCAGAATTAAAAAAAAAAAAAAAAAAGGAAAAAAAAAAAGGTCCCTTTATGAAAAAAGTAAAAGAAAATAAAATTTTCTTAAAGGAAAAACTCTTCTCAGGGTCTACCTCTCCCTACATATTCCACCTGATCTACAATTCATTGGATCCAAAGTAAGCAGTCTGGAAGAAAGAAGTGATATTCAGGAGTTAGCTGAGAGTGACATAGTGGCCACTAATCAAATTTTATAATTAAAAGTATATAGCTAACCAATAAATCTATTGGAAACAGGAAATAGTTAAAATGGTAATTTTATTAAAGTTTACTCAGTGTTCTATTAATTAAAAATATAAAATATTCAAGTCTGAAATAAAAGACATTCTAAAGAGATCTAGCAAATGGAAAATGCTTAACTAGCCGACGTATAAAAGTTTGACATTTTTTCTTGCAATTACAGGGAAATTTTATGCACATGACATGATTGTTCACTTTTATAGTTCTTTTCTCCTAAAAACACACTCAACCTACTTTGTTGTGCACTACCAGGTTCCCCAGTGTAATCATGTTGATAAAATGAGGCTTGCAAGGCTAAGATCCATAATTCCTAGATGAAAAAAATAGTTATTTTTAGGAAATACTAATTTAGGTTTCTGAGAGAAAATGACAACAGAACAGAGGCAACTATAAAGCACTGCAAATGACCTTTTAAATGGAGAATGACTGAAATAAATATTTCTGTAATTTAAATACCATTGACATCTCACAAAAGTGCAAGCAAGATAAGATAGTGTTATGAGGTAATCAGATGAGGTAATCACAAAGGACAAAGAAAGAGTCAAGAAGCAAATTCCCTTCTTGTACTGTTCTGAAAATTTCCCAGACTAGGTCTTTGAACTCTGTAAGAAAACTTCACTATTCTGAGTTTGTTCTGTCTCCATTACACGATTAAGTGCAAATCAGTTTAGATTGTGTTCATGACTCTGTTCCACGGTAACAAGGATTGAGAAAGGATTTGTCACTATGAAATATCATTATAAATGTTCATTTTATTATGAGGATACTTTAAATGTTTTATATGGGCTCAAGAAGATCTATGACAAAAGATCTGAGATAATTTTCCATAACTCATTTTAGGGTAAGTGATGGTTTGGACCAAATTCAACATCTTTAAGAAACACTGTGCTTTGACTACTATGAACACAATAACCTTTCTGTAGAAGCTTGATGGACCCACAATAGTACTTTTTGTTCAACACTCCTGTGTTCAGTTTGGTATTCCCACAGAAATCTTGGGTAGATGAGGGGGGCGGGGGGGGGCTTGTGTCCGGGTCACACATTTTACAATCTTACAATAAAAATTACAGGCAGCTTCATGAAATCCAAAGAGTTCTGTGTTCTGTCTTATTAAATGTTTATCACAGTACTGGCTTCTTTGCATGAAATTAACTTAGAAAATATTTCTTGATTACTCTTATTCTCAGTGTGGGAACACAGATTATATCTGACTTGAAATGAAAGAAATCATTTGTTTGCCCTTACTGATGAAAAGTTATCTCTTGGATTTGCATTGCTAGCATGTTCATTTGGCTTCTATTATATACAAGGGAACAATTTCATTTTTTTTCTCTGTGAAGCTGGGATTTTCAGGGAATGCATTAGATTACATGCTGAAACATACAAGAATATTTGACCAAAAGCTGTAGAAGCTCACAAGTAATACCTTTTAATTTTTCAATTAGTGATAATTTCATACAAAAGCTGTAACAAAAATACTGGAAAATCACAGGCAGAAAAGAGAGTTATTAGAACTAGAACAATACCTATGGCTTTCCTGATAACTTCTAGATGGAAAAAACTATAAATTAAAATCCAAACAAGCAAACTCTAGGGACCTCACTGTCCCTTGAAAAGAAGTCAGTGACAGGAGTTGTTGGGTACAGCTCTGCTGCTGCCTCCCTGGAACCCAGCAGCATTGGAGGTTCCCCATGAGGGCTCATTGTCCCAGCAGGTCAGCCAGAAGGCACCACAGCAGGCTGGACACAGGGCTGTGCTGAGTCTGGCCCAGGACACTCACCCATGGGTGTCCTGACTCAGCAGGATCATGGCTGGGGAGGTCGGGGCTGTGGGAAGCTGGAGAACAACTCTGCTGCAGCACCACTGAGTCAGAGTATGATGAATTTGGATGACTGAAATAGAGTCCTGGGACATAGGCAGAGAGTTCTGGGGAAGTCTGAACAAGGAGCATTACAGAATTGAGTGCTGTTGTAGGTTGGAGGGGACCACTGGATGTTATCTTGTTCTACCTCTTCTACCTCCTGCTCAGGCACGGTCATCTCTAGCAGTTTGCCTTGAACCATGTCCAGACAGTTTTTGAAGATCTCCAGGATCTTTAACCTGTCTCAGTGCTCAGTCACTCTAATAGGAAAAAAAAAAATTATATTTTTTTCATGTTCTCAAGGTACCTCCTGTGTTTCAATGTCTGGTCCTGTCCCAGTGAACCTCTGAAAAGAGTCTGGCTCCATGGACTTTGCAGTTGATTTTTTTTTCCTTTCATTCTGAATTCAGAAATGAAAGTTTCAATCTACTTGGAACTAATATTTTAACATTATTGAATTTTGGAACCAGTGCTTTACCATTATTGAATTTTAACATTACTTAGCCCAAAGTGATATAACAACTTGAAGTATTGCGAACAACAGGGTCTGAACTGTAGGCTTTAATATCTTATATCCTAGGTGTAAGATGTGGACCTAGATTATTATTTATCTCATCTTTCAGATTTGGAAATTAATCAAAATATTTAATTATTCAAGAAGTATCACTCTTTTACTTCCTCCAACTCCATTGCCACCTTTGCTTTTCCTCTCCTTTCAAATCTTAGATACTGCTAAAGTGTGTTACCTTTGCCTGCTGGATATAATTTTTCCTTTTATTTGTGATTTTCACACATAGAATTCTTGATAAGTCTAGTCAGTTTTATATCATCTCCTCATCTGAACTCCTTATTTCTCACTACTTTTATCCTAGTGATGTCAGTCTTATGGAAAAGATACTGTCACATTTAAAGCTACCATAATTAGAATGTTCAGATCAGCGAGGCAGATGAAAAACATTTTTTCAAAGTAACACGAAGGAGTTCACATCTCACCAGGGAAAATGGTGAATGTTTCTCATTTTATTTCTAACAAGAAAACAGCTACTAAAAAAAAAAAATTAAGAAAATAATATATTTCATAGCAATGAGTATTAAATATGAAACTATAAAGTTATTTTTATGCTGCCAAGAAACTTCACCACGTTTTCTCATCTCAGCAGGTGGACTTCTGTATTGGATTTACTTAACAAGGTGTGCAAGAGGGAACAAGAGTGTAGTCTGTGAAGAGAGGCCAGGGATTTCCCATGTTAGATGTGGTTGGTTCCACATGGATCCAGCAGAATCACCACAGAACACAGTTGAGCCCCTCAGCCAATATAGTGGTGCTTTCTATAAAACATATTTCAGAAGAGGCAAAAAATGCTACAGAGCAGCTGTGAGAGAGAGGGATGATAAACAAATTTGAAACAAACCTACAGATATCTTGGTCAGAGAAGCAAGGGGAGGAGGTACTCCGGGTACTGGAGCAGAGTTTCCCTTGCAGCTCATGCAGAAGTATACACTGAAGCAGGTATTCCCCATGCAATCCATGGGGATGACCATGTTGGAGCAGATATACCCCCTGCAGCCCATTAAACACCTCATGCTCCAGAAGGTGGAAATGTCCCCAAGGAAGGAGCAGCTCTGTCATAACAGGCCTCTGCAAGGGCCATGCTCATAGAGAGGATGTGGTACCTGTGACTCCATAGAAGATCTACACTGGAGCAATCTGTTCCTGAAGGACTGTAACTCATTGCAAGAACATGTTGGAGCAGTCTTTGAAGAACTGCAGCCTGTGGAAAGGATGCCTCTTAGCAAAGGACTATCTCATATGGGAAGAGTCCCACACTGGAGTAAAGGAGAGCATGAAGGGGAAGGAGTAGCAGAGCAAATTGTTTTTACTGCGAACCCCATTCCTCACTCCACTTGTGACTACTCCAGGTAGAAGAATTGTGAATGAAGGAGTAAAACTGAGTCTGAAAGAAAGAGAATGGAGACAGTGGAAAGTGTTTTTATTTCTATCTTTTTTTTCTCGCTATCCTAATGTGGTTTTAATTAACAGTGAATGAAATTGCTTTTCCCAAGTTGAGTTCCCAAATTTTCTACAAGGCTTTGAGCAATCTGATCTAGTGGAAGGTATCCCTGCTCATGGCAGGGGGTTTGGAACTAGGTAATCTTTAAGTTTCCTTTCCAATCCAGGAAATTTTATGATTCTGTGATACATATTTTATGTTATGTTGCATTAACTCCTAGTCTTACAATTGAGAAATATTTAAAGTTAAATCAAGGTTGATCAACATGCTTATATCCAAATGTGAAATGTTTAATGAAGACATAAATGAAAACAGAGAATTTACGTCTTTGTGTTTTCTTGTTAGGACTTTGCCTGCCTTTCAGTAAGGTATTTAATTCCATCTATATTCTTAGGCACTGCACAACACAGTAACTGGAGGAATGAATTGTGAGATCACAGAGGCTATAGGATTGCTCTGTAATTGATTTTAGTGTGCATTGTAAATATTAAAGTTTTAGCTGTCATAAAAATTAGCAGGAACATCTGAAGACTCCTTTAAAAATACATTGCCCATATTGGGTTAAGTCTTACAAGAAGAGGTTATAGAAATCGGCATGTTTGGGATACATCTTGAATATTAAAGGGCACTCTGTATAGGGGAAAGAAATCAACCTAAATATGTCACATCTCTTTTGCTTTTTTCTTCTCTTGTTTCTTAGTAACAAAGACATTTTTATGGAAAGAGAGGTTTATTTTATAAGAATTCATTTGTTACTTCTCTTTATTCCTCCAGCTGAAGTCATAATCCTCTGACATCACGAATATTGTCAGAAACCCTCATTTTGATGTCATAGAAGTCGCCCCAAGTAGACACAAAGAAAAGAAGAGGTTCTTCTTTGTAGTTAAAACTTGCTTCTTTCTACCCATAGGAAAAAAAACAAAAAAAAAAAAAAAAAGAAAAAAAAGAAAAAAAAAAAGGTATATCTACAGCATCTCTTTGATGTAGTAGTGGGAGCATTCCTTTATTAGAAAACCTGCTCTGGGTTGTCTCACTGGTTTTAACCAATTTTCTCCTTTCTCCCATTATGTCTCAAATCACAGAGAAGTTAGAAAAGATTTTGTATATTAAATATTAGAAGTTTCTGCACTGTTATTTTGATTAGATCTTGCTTGAAGTATGTTATTGCAAGCACTACTTTCCCAATTTTCTGACTAAGAAAAAAGATAACTTGAGGCATATTAGAAATAAGAACAATCATATTTCTTTTCGAGTATCTTATAACATGTTTTTCATGAATGTGTGTTTCCCCTCTGTAATTACATGTAAACAATATTTCAAATTATATTTAAGTGATAGACATGAAGGGGAGAAGGTGGAAAGGAGGGAGAGGGAGAAGAAAGATGGAAGGACAGAAGGAAGGAAGGAAAGCATGAAGCTGAATTATTTAGGAATAGGAATCAGTAGATAATCTGACTTTTGAAAAATTGGTTTCATATAGACAAAAAAGGGAGATTGTAAATTAAAGATATTATTGTGCTTTAAGGTACTTAATATCATATGTGAGTTTTGTCAGATACTGAGGTGTTCTGCCAGTTTTGGCTGACATAGAGTTAATTTTCTTTGTTTAAAGTTATGACATTTTTAAAGATATATATGCTTTAATTGATTCAATTAATTTAATTTTAAAACAAAATTAGACATCTAGGCAATAAACTGTATGATATTAAAGTTAAGAAAAAAAAAAAAAAGAGCACAAAAAACCCCGTTGCATTTTGCAAGATATGTTAAGGAATTGCAAATAGATTAAGAAAGAAAAACTTTTCTAAATGTCATCAATTTTCCAGAGCTGATGGCAAAATTTTACTGTATTCTGCTGTATCCAGGTCAAGCAGAAAGACCTGAAATGTGAATAACCAATGAATTCAAATAACAAAATTCTAGATTGGGTACTTAAATATTGCTCTCTTTAATGGAAATAAGGTAATCTTTGCATCTGCAGCAGTATAGTGCAGGATATCAGAGCGATCAACTGTTTGGCAGATTCTGAAGCAGTGTAATTAGCTATTTTTTGTCATAGACTCCTGTAGCCTTATTAAGCCTTACTTCAAAGACAAGTATGCCTACGCTATCAGTCATGGGAAGCTTCATGTAATTGTTGCTGCACAATTCTTTTATCACTGATTAATCATTACTGGGTCCTGTAATATTATTTTGTTGCAGTTCTTTTCAAGGCATCTGCTCTCCAATGCTATCAGTGGCTGCCAGTAGGAGATGTTCTGAACAAACTAAAACTTAGTAATGAGTTCTATATAAATAGGGGAGCTCTTATTAATTTGATTAATTTTGTTAACTCTTAATTTACATTATTTGATAAGTCTTTAGTGACATATAGTGACATAGAGTGACAAGTCTTTAGCACCTCAAATTTCATACTCCTTAAAGTGGGATGGAAAAAGGGATCAGAAGGGTGAAAGTGGTAAAAACATGGGCTGAGATAAAGTTTAGTAGGTAAAGGAAAAGCTTCACATACAAGTAAAGCACATCAAGAAATGCATTCTCCACTGCTCATGAACTGGTGTTGAGCCAGCTCCAGGAAAGCAGGGCTGCATCACCTGTATTGATAACTTGAGAAGACAAAACGCCGTCACTCTGACCTCCTTTGCCCTACTTTATACACTGAGCATAATAACATATGATATTGGGCAGTTTGAGTCACCTTTCCTGTCCATGTCGCCTCCCAGCTTCTTCTGCACTCTCAGCCTCCTCTCTGGTGTGGTGAGGTAAGAGGCAGAAAAGGCTTTGGTTCTGTGTAAGCATTGCTCAGCAAAAGCTAAATTTTCCAGTCTTCCAATATTATGGGAAAATCCAGAATTCATAAAACTCCTAAAATCAGAACATTGTATTTTGTTGAATATTTAAACACTATTCTGAGGTCTGAATTCGGCCATCCTTGTCCTAGTGGAGAAGATTCTCCTTTTCTCTGTCAGATCAAAAGACCTGAGCAAAATACTCTGACTGTGAGCCACACATATGTGTTGTTCAGTGACATGAAGGAAGGGTGAACTCTTACTGACAAAGCCGTTGAGCATCCTATTAAAGGCACTTTTAGGCTACTTCATCTTAGCTTTATTGGTGTTAACTATTGCTTAGTTATTAATAACAATAAATGCTATTATGTGTTCTCTTAAAAAAAAATATTCATTGCAGTGGTTAATTCCCACTTTTGACTGTGTTAAAAGGGATTTACTAATGTTTCTGTCATTCTCTTGATGATCAAATAATTTCAGAGATGTTTTCATGAATTATAGGAGGAAAAACCTACATTCTCTTCTGGGTTAAAGGACCTTTAGCTTTACGTTTAATAGGTGGGAGATTCTTTAAGTATTTTCTGCAAAACAAGATATCCTTATATACTTTATCCTTCTCACTATATTACTTGTTCTACAAAATTTTCCACCATCACTTAAAAAGAAAAGGAAATGGTTTCCTTATATGTGATGCTTTCAAAAATAGCTTTTCAATCAACTGTTTAATTAATTTTCTTTATGACTCATTCACATGTTAAAGTATAAAAAAAACCTTTGATCTTAATAGCTTAGTCTGATGATAAGGTTAAGAAAAAAAAAAAAAGAAAAAGACAAACTCCAAACTTTTAATAATAATTCTATTAGCAGTCAAAGATTAATAAAGAAAATTTTCCAGGAAAAATTTACAGCATATTTGGGGTTACTTGACAAAAAAAATCAATTTCTAGGAATTTGTTGTGTTTTCTTTTAATTTAGCCAATGACTTCTCAGTTAACATTTTGATGTTTGACAGACATCAATGATGAAAAAAAAAAAAGTGAATGAAATTAGTGAGAAACAGACAAGGTTTCCAAACAAGACTTCACTGCTATATCAAAATTGATACTAATAAGTAATGAAGGCTGATGGTAGATTTTTATTAAGTAAACAAATACATAAACCTTTTTTGTCATTGGTCTCATAAATAATTTTATTAATAAATGTGTGAATTTCTGAAACAGTGAGAGATATTAATGACTAAATTCAGGGACTGTTTTAGGAAATCAGTGGAGTGAGTGAGTACTGGTTGTGATCATTTTTAGATCTGTGAGTAAAGCCCATTTCCTTCAAAGCTGAATTCATTGATTAGTTCTGCTAAAATCAATTTTAAAATGGTAGCTGCAATCATTTCTTAATCTATTATTTTCTGCTTGTCTTTGATGAATAATGGGTAGATTTTACTCTCTTTGTGTTTGTATTTCACTCTTCTCTTATGGTATGCCCTGGATCTAAGGCCTTAGGACTCAAACCAAAGACATTTTTTCACTTATGTGTGCTTCCATAGAAAAAACCCCAAAAACTTCTTCATTAATCTCAGCTAAGACCTAACAAGAAAATTTTAAAGCTATATGCCCTCTTTAATACATTCAGAGTTTATATTTATGAATTTTAATCTGAATTGCATAACATTCAAATGAAGGAGTAGAGATATGAATTAGATTTTGATATAGCTGTTAGATTTCTTCCTGACAATTAAACATGCTTTGCAATCCTTCGGATTAATTGCATGCTTCATATCTTAAATTTTCATAAAACAAACAGCAGAAGGATTTTCCCCAAAGTACTACTCTATATGTGTAAAAGAACCCTAGCTGCACATAAAGAAAGTTACATTCACAGTAAAAGTAAATACAAGGCAAAACATGATGGTTAACAGTCAAACTCCATATATATTTCTAACTACACTAAATTCAGCTGAAAATATGATAGTTTTTGAAACTGTAATGCGACAGAAATCCATTGGGCTGTGTTTTATGTACCTGTTTTCAAGAGGCTTGCGAGTTCTTGACAGTTGTTCAGGCAGGTTTACTCTGAACCAGATGATGAACATCTGTGGGCCTGACAGGAACAGCATTTCTGCTGCTGATTCAAATGTGGAAGATGTACCTTCTTTAATCAGAATAACAAAAAGGGATACTTCACATATCAAACAGAGTGGCAGGAAATTTAAAATAATTTTTGAGGAACTAGAATTTATTATTTGCTTTTTAAACTTTAGCCTTGTAGGACTCAAATTACTAGATAATATCCTACTTCCTTTTCCCTGAGAAACATCAATGACATTCAAGCAACAGACTAAATTTAGTATACGTGTATATTCAAATATACACTTGTATATATAGAATGAGTCAATTTACATAAGAATGATAATTCTTTTTACTGAACCTTTTACTCTGATACATTTTAACAGAAGGTTATTAACTAGATTGCATATGAGATGCATATACAATTTTCTAGGAACTCTAAATAATTTTGTCAGGATTTCAACCAAATCCACCCAGAATAAACATATATATATACACAGGGCAAGTTAACACAAAAAGCATTGACCTATATATAAACTTATTTACCTCAAAATTCACCTAATAATATACAAAAATATTAATTTCTGAAATAGAGATAATTTATATAAAATGTACCTGAATTCACATGACAATTCTGAGTTTTTCTCCTTGGAGATACTCAGAAACCATCTAGACATGGTTTCGCTAGAAAGATTTCACGGAGAAATAATCACAACATATTTTGACATTTCCATGACATGATAAGTGGTTCTTCAAATGGAATGGGTCCCTAATCATATTATTTTACTTACACATTATCTTTCTGTCCTTAGTAATTAGAAACGTTTCTGTACAGAATACTTTGGAAATACATTTTGGATTTATTGATACAGTAAAGTGTCCTTTTATTTTTATAACTATTATCCTGAGCACTTCCCAAATTCACAAATGAAAAAAAGATCCAATACCGCAATAATTTAGCAGAAGGGATTTGTTTTTCTGCATTGTGCAATGACAGGGGAATTGGGAGGACAGAATTAGTGAATGATTGTGACATAATAAGTACTGTCTTTTGGCAAAGTGATCTCTCATTCATGTATAACTTTTAATTTTGTTCTTTTCTCCTTAAGCTGGTGTGTGAATTCTCTAGGCTTTTAAATACATTTGTAGGCTTCCATCATAGATCATAGTTATCTCTTATGAGTATTTAAGAGATGTTAGAATTTTTAGCACTGCATACCTGTGATATTCATGATGCTTCTATTATAATATTTCATTTTCAGCTGCTTATAAATAAATTTTCCTGGCTTTATTCATTAGCAAAAAATTTTGTGAAAAAATTATAGTCAGCACCTCTCAGATCTTCTATAGACAGTGTGGACTGTAAATGCTTCACCCTACTGGGTAACCAGATAAATTCTCTTCTATGAAGCTTTTGTGATGAGAGAAATAGCTCTTCTCTCTCTCTCATATGATTCAAAGATTATGAGACATGGAAGCAGAAATTTAAAAGTTAAGAATGATAAGAAAAAAGAGAGAAA
This sequence comes from Sylvia atricapilla, assembly GCF_009819655.1. Taxonomy (NCBI): domain Eukaryota; kingdom Metazoa; phylum Chordata; class Aves; order Passeriformes; family Sylviidae; genus Sylvia; species Sylvia atricapilla. The sequence goes on from NC_089141.1 coordinate 69,784,923, forward strand.
TAGTGATTCCAGGAGAAAGAAGGTCTAGAAAAGCAAAGGAAAACCCAACCCAACCCAAATCAAACTAAACTCACAATTGATTTGGGTAGGATATAAATTTGAGGAGAGGGATGGGCAATAGGGAAAAAGAGCAAAAGAAAATTGATTCAGTTGGTCAAAGAAATTGTATCAGACAAAAGAAAAGGTTGCTGAAGTCACAACACCGAGTAGTCTGCAAATCCAAATCCTCAGCTATGATAGAACTTTACTGGACTTGGTATTTTCCAGTTGCTTAGATCTGAAAAGCATCACCAAATCGAGGAAAACCAAGGAGAATTATAAATGAAAAGGCTAAAACAGTTAGGAATTATCTGCACAATTAGTCAGAGTGGCAGCACCTAAATGAAAATTATCAAGAAGTGTATTACATTTTAAGATTAGCAGAAGAGATGTTATTTTTATGATGTAGATGTATAAATTAAATTTCAATTGATGGAGAAATTTCTAGTGATGACTAAGTGCCAGCAATGTATTTGCATTTTATTTGTGTAATTCCATGGAAGTCTATGAATTAATGTAGACCATTGGTTCCATCAGATATTTTCATGGTGTACTTCAAATTCAGGCTTGAGGCAAGTTCTTTGATCTTTTGCTAGCCAAAGTTAAGAAACAGAATCAGTACAACTGTGGCTCCACTTAATTTACTGTCTGTAATATGGACTAGAAGAAATAATTGACTGATCTATGAAATGCATAACTGCACTGAGGTAATGGAAAATCGAGCCAAATATCTTCTAACGGAAAAAAAAAAAAAAAAAAAAAAAAAAAAAAAAAAAAAAAAAAAAAAAGAGAGAGAGAGAGAGAAAGAGGAAATTTATATTTTTAGTTAAAAATTTCCATTCTTGTAGACTACCAGGTGTGATTTGCTTCAAAAATTTGGTGCTAGAAGAGAAAAATGTTATTTGAAATGAGTGAAACAGACAAGAAACACGTAGAAACTCACCAGATATGTATAAATACACACACACACATACACATATATACACATTTAAAAAGAAATACTGAGATTGCACCCATATTGAGAGTAGTGTTTTTTTCTCACTTCTTAGAGTCAACTAAGGAAAGTCTGAAAGATGTTAAGTCTGATAGCAGCTGAATTTTAATAACTGTATTGATACTCTCCGAATGAAAACAATGTTATTTATATGCATGCAACTTCATTAGAAACTGAATAGGGAAAATTTAAACACAACTACAGAGGCATCAGCAATTTAATCACGTGTAGGAAACTCTTGCAATTACTGAATTGGTCATGCTATTGGAATCATTAAGTATATTTACAGCATTTAACATTCATATGAATCTCTCATTATTTACTACTGCTTGCCTCATTACACTGTAAAATTACACTGAGCTTAGAATTTAAATATAATTGAATGTGCACACCCACAGGTCTTGAAGAGTTCTGAGAAGTTTTGTCTGACACCAAACTTATTTAAAGAGAATTTTCATAACTAGCTAGGAAGTAAATAGCAAATAAGATGAAGGATGAATGACTTTCAGGAAGAATTTATTCACTGAAAGGGTGATTAAGCATTGGAACAGGCTACCCAGGGAAGTGTAGGAGTCATCATCTCTGGAATTGTTCAAGAAGCAGCTGGATATGGCAGTTAGTGAAACACTTCAGTTGACATGGTTTTGCTCAGTCAAAGGTTGGACTCAATGACCCTGGAGGTCCTTTCCAACCTTAATGATTCTATGACTTTATGATTTAATTTTTTTACAAGTTTTCTCTATATATCTGCAGAGCTCATAATAAAAAAAAAAACAAAAACAAACAAACAAAAAAAAACCCCACACAAAAAAAACCAAACCAACCAAACAAACAAACAAAAAACACAACAACAACAACAACAACAAACCAAAAAACAACCCTGGGGGTATGTGAAAGATATAATATAGGGAAAGAAACCTACTGCATGTATCCACACATAATTATTCCTCTAATAGTTCTGCTTTATATGTCAGATAAAAATATAGTACTGATATAGTGCTACCCTTTGGGAATGGTTAAGAACTTTGTCTCAAATGATTTGTTTAATTTCAAAAAATGAAAATGGGTGACATTGAGAACTGACTATTTTTTTGGAACTGTGTTTTCCTCACATTCTTAGCTAACAAATTTTTCCATCTATCATAAGGCAAATAAATTCTGTAATTATATATATATATTCCTTCTTTCTACATACCAAAGTCTGTAGGATTCTCATATTTTTTCTATTCAAATTAACCTTTCTAAAAAATACTGTAGCTAAAAACCAAACTAGCAGACAGGATACTATATCAAATCTTTCCTATAAGAGGCAAAAACCTTCGTCATATGGTGCTATAATAAATGAATAGTAGAACATCAACCAGCTAGAAATAGGAAGGAAAAAAAGAGTATATCAATTTTAGAATAAGCACCAAAAGCTAATTGAATAGAATAATTTTTTTTTAATTACTAGAACTAAACTTTGTATTAGTATGTCTAGTTCTAGAACAAGAAGCAACAGAGGAGACATAAGAGTAATTTATTAAAAAATTGAATTATTTTCTCAAAACAGGAAATTCAATATCTGCTATGTAACTTCTGTAGAATAATCTTTCAACAGAAAATGGTTCAAAGCCTAAGAAACCTTTCTAGCAATCTTCATACATTTTCTGTCCACACATGTAATGATAAGAAAACCTCAAATCAAATATACCAACCAAATGAACAAAAAAAAAAACCCCAAAACAAAACCAATCAGAAGGAAAATTACTCATATCTTATCTCTTGGCAGAGTAACATTATTAAACCTTTCAATTCTTGTCTCATTACCCATAAGGCTTCACCTTTGAACAATAATTTATTAAAAATATAGGTATTTCATGTTGAACCTCTAAATTCTGATTTTCCTCATTTACCCTATCTGATGAAATCTGATTTTGAAATTTCTTCTGAAAATATCATCAAGCAACAAGACCGACCTCTAAATAGAATTTGCAACAAGACAAGAATAATTTAAGACTCATTTTTGGGTTATTTTTGGGGCTTTTGGGGATTGTCTCTCTTTCTTTCTTTCTTTCTTTCTTTCTTTCTTTTTCTTTCTTTCTTTCTTTCTTTCTTTCTTTCTTTCTTTCTTTCCTTTCTTTCTTCCTTCCTTTCTTTCTATGTTTCTTTCTTTCTTTATTTCTTTCTTTCTTTCATCCTTCATTCCTTCCTTCCTTCCTTCCTTCCTTCCTTCCTTCCTTCCTTCCTTCCTTCCTTCCTTCCTTCCTTCCTTCCTTCCTTCCTTCCTTCCTTCCTTCCTTCCTTTCTTTCTTTCTTTCTCTCTTTATCTCTTTCTCTCTTTCTCTCTTTCTCTCTTTCTCTCTTTCTCTCTTCCTGCCTGCCTGCCTGCCTGCCTACCTGCATGCCTTGCCTTGCTGCCTTCCTGCCTTCCTTCCCTGGCATTTTCTCTGTTGAAAGGCAAATTTGCAAAGAATTTGTCTTGGTTTTATGCCTGTAAAAATGGGACTGAAGAGAGCTGAATGTTGATCTGAAATGCTACTTGCCCATATGTTATGCAGCAGTGTTTTTTAAGCTCTCTACTATGTAGCCTGGAGCTTGATTTTCCAGGAGTTGTATGTGTGATTGCCATTTATCTTTCCTGAATGATCTCAGGAACCCTGAAATCTATGTGTTTCCAAAATTGTTGACAAGGAGGTTTGCTAGATCATGATTAAAGTCTAGGAATTCACAGGATAAATGTATGTTGAAAAAGAATTTGTTTTCAGGTGTACTTCTACCTCTTGGTTCCTTGGTCATGAGCATTGAATAAATCTAAGCTCTTTTGTGGGTGTCTTGCCCTTTACTGAAAACAAAACATAACAGCAAGTATAATAAAGGTGATATGGTTTATACTGGGATACTACAGAGTTTTCATTGCCTCTCCCATTGAAGTCTTTTAAATTATCTCACACTGCTTTAAAGACCTGCATCCAAGATTATCAGCACTTTTAAGCTAATAAAACATTAGCCCAGTAGGCTACAAAAAATGCCTTTGTGTTGTTCCAGGGATTTGAAACTGGAAAGAACAGAAAACAGTAATTCAGATTTAGGGCCATGTGACCATTTGTGGACCACAGAGGTGTTCCGTGGACAAATAAAATGCAATGTGGATAAAATATGTTTGTTCCAGTCTTAAAGAATTTTAGAATTCCTTAGAGTTTAGAAGAAGACAAGCCTGGAGCCTCTGAGAGAAACATGCTTTTTCACCATCATGTTTATTTAAGCTTTCAGAGCCATTGCTACAGAGACCTTCAGTTTACAAATTTAGAAAACTTCTGTCATTGTTGTTCAGTGCTGCAAATACTGGGAACAGAATATTGAAATAATAACAACAACAAAAAAAGCTCATTTTATTTAGCAATTTTTATGATAATATTTTATTTAGGGTGCACGTGCCAAAAAGCCAATTTATCTCATAGTCTAGTTTTAGTAATTTGTCAGAAAACATCTAAATCACAAACTGGACAGAAATCCCATATTCAAGTGCTGTTCTTTTTGTCTGTTCTCTGAATTTACATTACCTGAATTCCCTTTAAAAATGCATGTCTAAATATTATCTTCTGAATAAAAGCTCTTAATTAGTTTCCTCAAAGCTTTTCAGTTTGGAAAATATTTGAAAGCACTTAAAGAAAGTCTTCTTTATATCAACAACTAAGAAGATTTGTGGTTTCAAGCATTTGTCTTTGTGACTAGATATTTGATTTCTTTTGTTTTGTGCTGTATTATAGATTCTTCATAGACTGAGGCTCAGGTTTATCCAGTATATCTGGCTCCTTTGTAGAAAAATGTGTGTTTTTCTTCCCCTAGTCACTCCAGCATCTCAAATAGTATCTGACACTTGGTTTATTTCCAGTCAAATTTAAAGAGATTAGGAATTAGGTCTACTTTTAATTACATGAAGCAACCAAGAAAGGATGCCCTGTGATAACCTAATTTCAGTCCTGATTAGAGACATTATTGCTTAAAGACTTGTTTGTAAAGGGGATAATTGTTAAAGGACTGAGAAACAAATATCCATAGAATTTGGCTGGCACAAAGAAAAAAATGTTACTGGGTATGCAGTATGGGATAAATAATACATTACAAAGAAGCAAGGAAACTGAAAGTAGAATAATTATGAAATGGCTGGACTACAAAGAAGGGAAGTCTGCATTATTAAAGGCAATCAGGGATGAGAATACGGAAAAACAGATGGTAAATACTGTCATTTTCTCCTTTTATTTTTACTTTTCAGTGCACGTGTGTACACAAGTGAAACAAAAGAGCTGGAACAGGTTATAAAACTCCAGCTTTAATTGATGCAAGTAGGATGAATCTACCTAATACTTACTCTATTCACTTACATGCAGTGAACTAGATTTAACTTTGTGTTAGTTCTAAAACAAAAAACATGTTACACTTACTTCCTTTTTTTAACAATTTTACATCCTACTGTATGTATTCATTTTGCACTCAAAGTGGCTTTCATGTACTTTCAGGACAAAGGAAGATGGTAAACCACTGAAAAATAATAAGAGCAAGGTACAGACAGCTGCAAGAAATTTTGATTCCTTTTAACTTTCTTCTTATACTTTAAATTTTCTCCCCACTGTTATTGCTGGGTTTTTTTATCCTTTCCCCACAACCAAATCAGTCTGATCTTCAAGAATCTTTTCAGCTGGGAATACATGGTGACTTAAGTCACTGTCTATTGGTGCTGTTCAATTTCTACCCATTTCATAAAATCATTATTTTGGAAGGGACCTCTTGAGATCATCTACTCCAGTCATCCCACCAGCAAGTTCAGCTGGACCAGGTTTCTGAGGACTGTGTCCAGTCAGGCTTTGAATATCTTTGATGCTTGTGGAATTCTAATTCTGTCTGCCATGAACACTAAGTTCACCCATCTATCAAATGTGTGACAACCCATCTTTGGATACAAATAATGACTCACAATGTAGTAGCAGAACTTCAGAATTTCAGAGTGCTAGATTTTTTTGTAGTATTCCAGAAAAAAAAAATTAAAAATTCCAGCATTCCAGCACACAGGAATTAAACTTATGATCTTTGTTGGGAATTTTTTCACGTTTTTATTTCTCCTTGAAAAAAAATTCTATTGCATCAATTTTTAAAAATGTTTCAGCAAGATTATAGAGCCTTCTCTGTCCCTAAAATAGCAAAGCCAAACAAATACATGAAAGAAAACCAAAATAATACACCTTATGTATAATGGCCTTTATGAGGTTCTTTATTGGTTTGTCTTCTTTTCTTTTTAAACCAAAAATAGATGTTATCATTAGGAATTATTCAGTAAGAATTTTCTGTATACATACACTGAATGGCATTTCTTATTGAAATAGAGGTATAAATCTGACATTTAAACAGGGAAGAAACATTTGGCGGAAGCCCAGGAAATATGACCCAGGAAAGTATGTTCTATCTAAATTAATACAATAGCCAAATAGGTAATTACTCACATACATGCACTTAATTATCAAGGAAAATTCTTTTATTTTTTTCCGGAGTAGAACTTACATAGTTTAAAATTGAGGCTGAAAAAGAATGATGTACGAACTTTTTTAGAAGAGGTATCATGCATCATTAACTATAATAATGGGAATCAATTATTTGTATATCTCACATGATTTTGATGACTTAATGAACTGAAAAATGTGCACTAGTCAAAGCAAATGCAACCTGGATGCAGTAAACATCAATAGTGGTTAGAAAAATACACATCTTCCTCAAAATAGGGCTAAATAATATGAAAGCCAGCTCATGATTGAGGATATTTTTCTGGTTTTTATAACCTATTACACCATGCTTTTATAATTATCATTTTGTTTTGTGAATTACGTATAGTTATTTATAATTATCATTTTGTTTTGTGAATTACGTATAGTTATGTGCTATTCATTAAATAATAGTAACTAATTTCCATATAGTAAAGAAATATTTTTTTTAGCCGTTCTTAACACAGGGTCTATAAGATAATTCATTTTAGAACTTTTCTATATATTTTTATTCTTTTTCAGAAATCTTCATCCCTGGTTAAGATCTATTTTGGGATATTAAAAAAATAAACAATACAGTGTCATTCACATTTGAGGCCATTGTTTTTAATGTCAGAATTAATTACTGCACAAATGTCAACATTAAATAGTATTCGTTATATCTCAGCCCAATCTCATAAACAAAAGTATCGTTGGATTTTCCACGGCATTTACTATCAATATTTCTTAACTTAGAAACTTTAACACTTTTAGAATAATTTCCCTTAATCTCTGTAGGTGATTTCTTAGTCCCAGACTAAAAGACTTGCAGGTGATAACTTCTACTGGAATTGTACTCAAAAAGTTTTAGTAGTTAAACATATATCTGTCAATTTTTTTTAGATTTTTTGTTCAGAGTGAACAGGCACTAAATCACACCCCTTCATAGATGATAAAAGCACTCTTTGTCCTGTTCCATAAAATACCTGTATAAACTCTTAGATAATTACTACATCTGAGAATCATAATTATACAAAAACTAGGAAAAAAATTACCAAATAAAAGCAGTTCCAGTTACAAAGAAAATAAACTGTGATGACAAGGTGGGTTATTTTGTGAATGGCTTGTACAACCCAAAGATATGGTGCTGCTGTGATGGAATCCCTTGCCCTGGGTGAACTCACATATTTTTGCTGATTATGAAAATGCTAGATTAAATTCTGAAGGCAACTCCTTAACAAAATTACAGAGAATGGCTTGGGTTGGAAGGGACCTTTAAAGATCATCTAGTCTAACCTCTATATGACCTGCCGTATAATCAAAATTCCTTTTGTGTCTACACCAGCCTGAACAAGAATAGTCTATGTAAAATACTTCCTTTAAAGTATGTTATTATCCATATGCATGTATCTGAAAGATTCTCACAAATACTTCATTCAAATATTAATATTTGATACTCTAAATCAAATATAGTCAGGAAAGCTGCACACTTTTTAAGTTAGAGAACTGACTGAAATTAATGAGAACATACAACCCCCAGCTATAGCTATTATAAGGCTTTTATTAATCAGATTGGATTTCTGTATTTCTTATTTAACTTTATTAGTAGTATTTTTAGATAAAATATTCTGACCCCTTTTAGTGATAACCTAACTGATTTTTCAATAATTATAAAGGCAGAAATGATAGGAAGATGATAGGAAATTTGGATTCTAACCTTCTGCTGAAAATGGTTCTTAACAATTTGATTTCACCTATTTTAAATTCCTGTGCAATTCAGTCCTCTCTAAAGCAGTCACTGAGGGCAGAATCCTGTTAGTCATCCAGTGTTATCTAGAGCTGCTGATCTTTTAGGAGTATTTTCTGCAAATACTCCTTTATATCATTCAACCTTATATAAGTATTTTCTATAAGCAAGGCTATCCTAAAGAACTGAGCTATTAAGTGATTTTAACATGTTCTTACTATATTTTACTCTGGTTTCATAGACTTTTTTGACTGTATTTCTATTAAGTAAAATGAAAACTGGGAACTTCAACAGAGATATTGTTCTGTTTTTTTGGTGTGTGTGTTTTGGTTTCTTTTTAAGATACCTCCATTTAGATGTCTAAATCTTGAACCAAATTATATTACACGTTTCTCCAATGAGGGCCATTGTTTTATCATTTACACAAATTTGCAGCAAAAAAGCAGAAATTACATTAATGCAATTCAGCTGAAATAAAATAAAATAAACCAAAATAATATAAAATAAAATAAAGGCAATGGAACTAAATTGATTCCTCTTAAGGTGCAATAGAGCCCTTAATCAAAAGTAACTAAAGGAAGAAGATGTCATGTAAATGTAAATATAGTAGTCCTGAAATAGAAATTCAGGGCAGACCAATAGAGTGGAAGTCTTTAAGCATTCTGTGCACCTAGAAGGAATGATCTCAGAAGAATTATCTCCTCCTCAAGATAAGGACAGCAAGAAATGCATGTACATCCCTATGCCAGGTAGCCACATCAAGTTAATGATTAACCATTATGTTAGTCCAGTTAATAGTTCCCTTCTGACTTGCATAAAGAAGTCCAAGTCATTGTTCTCTTTGAATTGCAAATAGTGACTCTGTTATTAGATGATTAGAAACTATGGTTAATCTTAAACCCACAATTTTCTAATGGAATAAAAGGCACCTTGCCTGTAAGTTAGCTATACTTTAGACCCTGGAAAACACACACACACACAAAGGATATTAAGAAGCATTATTCCTTAGGAAAATTTCCCTTTTTTTTCTTTTTTCTTTTCTTTTTTTTTTTTTTTCCTTAACTATTTTTCATATTTAGTCATGTTTTATTTCTCTAAATCATTCTTTAAAATGTTGAGAAATAATGACACATGCGTTTCTATATCCTGGCATGCTTATAGCAGCAGAAGTGCAGATATATAACACATCTAAATAGAATTCTAGTTTTAAAAAATCCTATCATATCTCCATTTTACCTGTTTTAGAACATTGATTAACTCATGTCTGAGCTTCTCTTTCGAAGTTTGCCTCTAGTTTTCTGTGCAGCTGAGGTTACAGATGTTTATGTGGAGTGGCTGTTACAGTAATTTCCTGAGTTAACCTACCCCCTCTTCTTTTGATATTAGCAGTAGTTATGTGTTCTTGGCATTTTTTGCAATCATATATCTTAAAGGAGAGGTAGTAAAAATATTTTCCAGTGTTATATCTTGATATCCCTTTCTTCAATGCTTAAGAATAATTCATAACCATCTCAAAAATATTCTTGAATTTCTCTATTGTTAAGTACAGTGTCATTAATCCAGTTTGATGTAGAATCATAGAATTATTAATATTGGAAAAGACCTCAACCAAAAGGATCAGCAGGTCCAACCACTAACCCAGCACCACCGTGTCCACCACAAAACCCTGTTCTCAAGTGCCTCAACCACAAGTTTCTAGAACACTTCCAGAGATGGTGATTTTACCATCTCCCTGGACAGCCTATTCCTATACCTGTCCACCCTTTCAGGGACACAATTTATACTGTTACCCATTCTAGTCATTACTAAAGCTGTTATGACCCTTAGAGGACTGTGAGTGCTTCTGTTTAACTTTTTATTCACTTTGACTTTTTTTTTCACCAGTTATAAGATAATTATTTATTAATTTCCTGTAAAAAAGATTGCTCAATGGTGACAATGTAGCTTACTTTTTTTGTTTGTTCACTTTTTATCAACAACCATAAAAGAAGTGGTTAAAAACAAATAGGAAATTTTATTTATATATATAATTTTACAAGGTTTTTTATGCCATAATGCTTAACATGCACATTTGTAGAATGTAGTAGCAAGTCAAGGTAAACACAAGAAAATATGGCAGAGTACAAATAAAGCAAGCTGATTTTTTTTTTTTTAAAGACAGGAACCTATTCCATTATGAACTGCAGAATTCCTCTTCTAAAACCACTGTATTTTTAGATTTTGTATTTTGTTTGTACTGGAAATGGATATAATAAAATAACCAGAAGTTGATACTAAAATCAGAAGGGAAATATAGTGATGCTTCTGAGTGTCTGTTGGTTTGATTTCCCTGAATTATCGATAAGACATTTTTACTCTGTTGTTTTCTGACTGAAGTATAAATAAAATCGGACTGATTTTCTTGAGGCATTTCTCAAGGACACAATACATGGTCATGATAGAGATTCTTCAAGATATATAGGTGAAAAGAATAGACTTGTTTTATTTTGTCATCCTACCTTTCTTAATCAGAATTTCCTCTGATTAGAGTTACTTGGACAGCTTATAAAGATACATTTTCATTCTGTTCTGATATTGCAGTATACACGTGTCAGGGTCCGCAAACATATGCGGGGAACCTGATGGTTCGTTTTAAGGATCTCAGAGCGCAAAAGACACAGCAGGGGACAACTCAGTTTACTCAATAAAAAATGCACCTTTATTTAGTGCCACCAAAATGCAATAGTGGGGAGAGAAATAAAGAATACTAAGAAAGCTAGAAAAAGAGGGGAAGGGGATTATAGCTACCAACGTGGAGGGACGAGTCCTTGAGGCCGAGATGCCCATAGACGCGATCCTCTCCAGTGGGGTGTACACGAAAGTGAGCGGGGGTCTCCAGGGTTCTTATAGGTTGGTCAAAGCAGGAACCAAAGCGAGGGGCACAGAGCCAAAGCAGGAGCCATCTGTGTTGAGGCAAAGCAAGGGGCACAGAGCCTGAGTGGGAACCAGCCGTGTTGAGGTTGGGAGCTCAGGGACAAGCTGCACACCATACATAGGATACTATATATCACATACTATACTCTGGTATGGACAGACCAGTTTGGGCAAGCAGCCTTGGCTCAGTCCACTGTGACCAGTTCCATTGTTCTTGCACTTCGTTCTCGTGGAGATGCATACCAGTCCCCTGAGACTTGGCAAACATTCCACCATAGCCAGGCCAGGGGCTCCTTTCAGAGTCTGGGGTCTCAGTCCTCAATCATTGGAGACAGTCGTGAAGCACATCACATCCTTGGACAAACTCTGACAACATGTTGGAGGATTAACGTACTCAGTGCTAGATCTCCATCCTCCGTATGCTATTACAGTATATTGTGGGTTGTCTACAGCAGTTTGGTTGTTCAGTCATATACTTTTCAAGATTAGTTTCCTCATGTTTGCAGTAGACAGTGTTGTATATTATAAACATTATTTTGTAATGGTTGTGAATCAAGTTTTTGTTATTATTGCAATTTTGAGGTATTGCAGATTCTTGAACTTCACTACTTCAAAGAAGAAAATGAGGAGACCTTAGAAAAGGCATTCAAAATTTGAGAAGGCTTGTATGCACTGTTTCAATTCAGCTCAGTTTCTGCTGACCACTGTAACACTACCTGACATAACTGAAAATAGCAACCATAGATTGACATGTAATATTGTCCCTACCAGATATCTTCTGGACTCCTGAGTTTCTCTGTAAATACACAAGATACATCCCTATTTAGACTGGCAAAATTATGAAAAACAGATGTATTCTGTAAACAGAGACCATCAAAAGGGGTTTTAACACTATTTCACTACAATGCACAGCAAATAAAGCCCTGGAGTTCAACAAAGAGAGGAGAATTGTAAATAAGGTAGATTCTTTGCAAATGTTGATTACCTATCTTCTTTAGTTACAAAATCAATGTATCCTGTTTAGGGGACAAATGTCCCTTTTAAGTTTCAGCATTTGTGTAGCCTGAGGACCACACTTGCCTGAAGAAAACCCCCTGGTTTACTATTGTTTTCCTACTTTTGATATTAAATGAAAAAAGAATAAATAACTGATTTACTGTACAGAAGTCTGAATTTTTAATCCAGTACTGAATCACAAATGATTAGTGGCTTCCAAACAGTGGTTATAATACTTTTCATATCATCTTAATTTAGCCCTGCTTCCCTGGGAACTAAATGAGAATGTCATATACTCCAGGGGGAAAAGAAAAAAACAAAACAAAGCAAAACCCTATAGACTCACCCGTGCCACTGCACAAACTCTATGTATAAATAGTCAGGTTTGCTAACAATTTTAGACTGTGCTTGCTGTGAAGAAAAACAAAAAAAATTATTGTGAAAATATTTCTAAATATTTGGAAATTAGTTTGGCTTTAAATCATGTAAATTTTCAGTTTCTCAGGAAATTTTGCTGCCTCATGACTTTCATAAGCAGCAAATTACAGTGAGAGGCAATATTTTGCTATTTTAGGGAGTTTGAGAGTAATTAGAAGTAGTTAATTAAAAGCAATGAGGGCAAAAGGGGGGGAACACAAGGTTAAGTGCTGCATTTCCATAACAGCTGTCATCCACTAAAAGAACGGAAATTTTCATCTCAGGAATGCAGTTTGCGTAGGTGGTTTCCTCCAAAATAAAGACTGAAAATCTGGAAAGGATATGGAGGCTGTCTGATCAAAATATGTTACAACTAACTTTAACAGTTGCAAAACTAAGCAAAAAAATGAAGAAAATTATGTAAAAATCCAGAAGACCCTTACAAACATATCAAAGTAAAATGAAATGTACTCCATCAGTGTTCCTTAGCATATTATGCCAATATATTTAAACAAATATTTATTTGTACTGGTTTTGCAATTGAGGTAGTATTTAATGTCATGTCTATTCCATCTACTGATTAAAAACTCCTTCAACTTACATAAATTATATCTTGTTTCTTACTTCATGACGAATGTGTACATACAAAGCAGTATCTTACCGCCCATTATGACCAAGTTTATATTTTTCTTAGTATAGTAACTTGACTCAAAACTTAACTCATGAATAGTTAAATACTTATCTCTGTTAGGAGATAATTATTTCACCAGTGGCACTGGGCAGAAATTAATTAAAAATAAAAGACAATTCTGCAACAAACATAAGCAGTAAAGGAGGTATGAGCTAATCTAAGTAGTTAACATCCAGCTAACCATGAAAAAGTTGAAATAGAAGGATCAGAAATAAATAAATAAATATTTTTAGCAAATTGTGCCTTGCATATGAAAAACTGTTTTAAAAATCTTTTCTTATTTGATTAAGAATGAATTTCTGCACCTGATGGCTCCTGGGGAGCACTTCTCTAATAAACTTTGAAGTTCCCATTCCATTCCTGACACTCACCAATCTCAGTAAGCCTTTAAGAAAATTGAACACATTCTTTTAATATAGAAGTAATTAAATGAGCAACAACTATAACTCTCCTGTGAAACTAATTGGAGGGAAAAAAATTTTGGAAGAAATATTAAATAATGTCTACTAGTTATTTTCTTACTGTAGGCTCAAAAATAGCTTTTTTTTCAGTAAAGCCTTCAATTCCACTTTCATTTTTGTCATATCTAGTTTTGACTGGAAGATGTAAATATTTAAAACCTTACAGAAATTTTATAAATAATAAAAAATATGAATCCTGTATAAAATTTAAAGAAGAAGAAAGAACAAATTCTCTTCATCCTTCTTCCACAGCTATACATGATTACAAGGAATCACTTATGCTGTTACAAAAATGCTGTTTAAATTCCATGCTGTTTCATTGTGCCTACACTACACCCTTATATTTCTAAAGAAGAAACTAAAATAATTTTAGATAGTTTGAAAGAGGCATTTGGACTCATCAAGTTCACTGCCTGCTCAAAGCAAGGACAGTAACATGCCAACAGAACATAATTTAAATTTTTTCTCTGTATATCATGAAAGTCTGATATTTACTTTCGCTGTAAAAAATTACATTGCTCCAGTTAAATGCATGATGTTAAGTTATACAAATACTTTAATACATTATGCGAAGTTGTTGATTCATTTGGGAAACATCTCCAAAGAATCCTTTATCTCATTGTGCTGGTATAAAAATTATTACAATCTTTTACTGTCCTATTCTTTTTATTTCTTTGCATCATAAGGAAGTAATAGCTAATTCTTATAATATGAAACATCAGAAAATGATGGTCAGATTTGTTCTAGGCTAAACTTTGAAGATATTCATTCAAACTCCTTCTGTCCTGCTTATCTCATTTACCAAATACCCTTTTTCTTTATGAATCGTAATCTTACTGGTCATCTGTAACTTAGAGAGTATTCCTGGTATGTTTAGGTAATATAAAACTCATATCTGTCTTTTCTGTCTTTTTTTAATGTTGAGAAGAATAATTTACAAAGAAGTAATTGTGCTTCTTGTTGCAGAGATGATCCTCTATCTAACTATGACGTATAGAACAGGAAAACTTAACTTTTTCTCTATTCAATGGAAACATAACAAATCCTGAATTCTCTTATTTGCTTTACATTGCTTTTCAGAACAGTGATTAGTAGCAGCTAACACTGATATATACCAAGCAGTTACTTTTCCACCATTAACTTTGTTAGATCATCATCAGAGTCACTACCATGATGCACGTAGGAAAGCAGAGTACAGGTGTGGAACAGTTCTTTTAGTCAGCCTGGTTCAAAAATCACTGATTTGCATGGAGAGGAACAATAAGAAACATCTGGAAAAAAAAAAAAAAAAAAAAAAGGGGAATATTGTAGAAGGATTTTGTGGATTTACTGCATTTCATATTGGTCAGAGCCCATTTGAGAAAAAAGAATGGATAGCTCATTTTGTCTTGGAACACAAATTCAAACTCAGGAGATTAGAACTCATAACTCACTCATAACTCATTCTAAACCCTATTTTTTTTTTTTTTTTTTGGTTTGTTGTGAGTTGGTTTTTGTTGTTGTTGTTGTTGTTGGTTTTTTTGTTTTTGTTTTTTTTTTTTTTTCCTCCAATATGAGTTCTATATGCTGTAAAGTATTTTCTAAACTGAAGAAATTGCTGGATATCAGTAAACCAGAGATAATAATTTTTTATCTTCTATGAGTTTGTATTGTTTCTGAAGAAGAAAATTCAGCAGGATTCAAGAAAGACACTTTCTTGAAAAAGAGCTGAAAGACTACATAAATTTAGGGCATTGCACATAGCAATAGACTGCTGTATGTGGAATTAAATCTCTAGACTTTCCTTTAAAAAAAAAAAATAAACAAAAGCTGTAGGGTCATATACTGGTTTAACTTAGACAATGCAATTGAGCTAATGACTGATTTGATTTACTTTTCCCATCCTGTTTCTTTCCAACTCCCATCATATATTTGTGCATCTTCTCTCAACACTGTACTCCTTAGAACCTGTGTGTCATATCTTTAATTTACCATTGAAATAAGTAGCATTCATCAAAATGGTGTTCTAAATAATTATCAGTTTCCAAATTATAGCTTTTTTTGCAGAGAAAACATCTGAGTGATTAATTTTTTTATTAGATTTACCATCATACCAGTATTATATTATTTCTCTCAAGACTAATTTTTAACTGGATAGAATTCAGGGTAATGTTGGGAAAGATGAGACAGGAAAAGCTTACAGATATGATTGTCTAGCAAGATATTCTAAAAATGTAAGACCTGTGAGTGATATAGGAATGAAAGCTAGCTTTGAGATGTAAGCATGGCTGGCAGGAAGACAGTGATTAGCTGGAGATGGGTTGAGTGATAGCAAACAAAGGGGCTCAAGGACGTAGCCCCCCAAGGTATCAGGGAAAAAAGGTACATCAGAAAGTAGCCTTTAGAGTTTAGAGCACAGAATGATACAGTAATATAGCAGTTCTCATAGACTGTGCAAAGTCTGTAGGTTTTGTATCTCCCACTGGTTGGTTACTGTAAACTAGAATATTCAACACAAAAGGAGACATAATGTATTGTAACAAAGACCTTGTTCTTTTACCTCTTACCCTCTTGCCCCTTGCTCTCTCTCTCTCTTTGAGGCACACCTTCAGCCGAGGCTAGTGGCTGTAGGCAGGCCCTTTTACCCACGACCCATGCAATAAAACCACGTGTTCTTAGAGTGTCTGAGGTCTCCAGAGACCCCTCTCCCCGCTGCCAGTGGATATTCCTATGGAGTAGGAATTGCAGAGATTAAAATTATTTTAATTAAATCTCTTTTATGCACTAACAATGTGTGTCCTGTTTTATATTACAATAGCTTTAATATTATAGGTGCTCATTTAGATGGCCCATAGGTATGCCTAAATACAGGCAAAGAACCTCAAATTCAATTCAGCAGCAATCTTCCCTTTTATTTTTTTTTTATATGGTTCTTCTAAAGCATATGATCCTAGTCTTCAACAAGTGATGCTGTGCTTTAGAACTAATCTTTCCTTTGACCGCAGAGTGTAAGCTGCGGTCAGACTGCAAACTGAACAAAAAGGTTGCAATATAGATAACATTGCTCTTCTGCCTTTCATTTCCTAGAGCCCCATCTGTATTTGAGTCTGTGGGATTAACTGATTGAAGTCTGTGGTGTTTCACATACTTTCAGGAGGTCTGAGTAGCAAATTATATTTTTTATGAAAAAGAATAAGAGTGGCAGAAAAGTTCATCTGTGCGAGATAAGTGAGTATCTCATTAGAGGATGGACATCCTACAGCTAAGAACAGTTAAGGTCTAGTGTGTTTTCACACTGCAGTTACAGGAAATGCTTGCTATATCATATAACTTAAAGTTCTGAAAAGCCAACAGATGGACATGTCCATAAATAAATAGATCATATCTTAAATAATGAAAGAATACGTCTTCATTCTTTTTAAACAAGATAAAATAATATGTGAGCTTGTGGCAGGGAGCATTTGTTTCCTGGTAGTTTTTGCTTCGTTTTTGTTTTTACTGATGCATCTTACTTTTCTTTCTTGCATTTAGGAAAATACATACATATATGAAGCGCAAAAGATCTAAGTGGATGTTACATGTAGAAATTAATTGTTGTCAAAGGGCAACCCTGGGTTTGGCTGTAAACCCCTGCTGGCTGCGGTCTGGCAAGGCCTGAATGTGGCAGGAAACACCAAAGCCAACAGTGAGCCCTACCACAAGTCCCTGGGACTTTGGGTGAGCATTGAGCCAAGGCTGGCACTGGTTCCCAGCAGGAGCATGAGGCTGAAAAATAGTGGTCTAAGACATCAAGCCAAGGCACCAATCCACATGTCCATGATGGAGATGAGCTAACTTCAGTGTGGCCATGAAGCGTTTTTCTAGGACACACAGATGAAGACTGCCACGCCTATAATGGTCTCACCAGGCCTGGATCAAATTGTATATACTAGGCCCCTGGGTGCACAGGGTGTGTGGGAACTCAGTCAAAGCCAGTAAAAGCTGTTGAGATCCATTTGTTGCACTTCAGACCTTGACATGGATGTTAACCTCTATTTCTGTTTTGACCTCATTTGCTGTTACTAACATTTTTCCAGTGCAAAGGTTTTTTCTACAGGCAAGAGGATTTTCCCTTGCAAAAGTCTAGTTTGGTTTCTTACCTTCAAACCAGAAATCTCAGGTATATCAGTAAGAACCATCGATTCTGCAGCTTGTGAAGAATGTAAACTATGTGTATCCTAATATCTATGAACACTCTGGTACTCTAATACACTTTTAAAATTAGTTGTAAAAAGCAGAACAAAATGTGAACATTATTCCGGCTGAGCTTTGGAAAAGACTCAGAATTTGTAGCAGTGTGTCTGCCAGAGCACTGCAACACAGGATTTGTCCCCAAAATAATGAGGTTTCTGGACTACTTGAAAAAAACTTGACAAGTATACTTTTGCTATTACTATACATTTTCCTGCAAAAAGTTACATTAATAGAATGAAGTTTGACAAGGTAAAAGGAAAAATGTTTTTTTCCAGAAAGGTCAAAGGAAAACTGGATAAAAGCTGAATGAATTTCAGAGGTTCAAAGATGCAGTAGTGAAGCTGGCAAGAATATGTTCAAAGCCCAAAAAGTACTTTTATTTTCTCTTTTAGCTACAACATACAGTGTTGAAACTGGCTGGAATCCTACCTGCTACCACATAATGAAGGCTTCCTGAAAGGATTCAGCACAGGAAAGCTATCAGAAATACCAAATTTGATTATGAATTTAGCTTAACTGGGACAAATTGGAAAAAGGTAATTAGTGATGGATTTCTTCAGAGGAGAAAGGGTTGAAGAAAAGAGGATCAAAGTGGTTCACAGAAGTACAGGTATAGAAAATGGAGAAAAGAGGTGAATAGAAAGGGATAGATGAATGCAAACAAGCTGCTGAGCAGCACACTTGTCTGACTGAGGCTCATACCTGATCAGTACAGTCTGTCCTATCTTGTTATTAAATCATGTTCCTTACTATTTTCTGTGCAGTTTCACTCTGTATTTATGTACCTAGAGGCTAGCACCTGGAAAAGGAGACAGAGTTCACAGAGAGTACTCAGGAATGCCTGCAGCATGTAGAGTCTGGAGTGTATTTTTCCATTAGGAAATTTCAATCCTCTGTATCTGTATGTGTTTACACTGGTAAACTTCAAACTTGACTAGCATGAAAAAAAAATGACAACACTGGCTAGCAATATTCATGTATGTGATAGCTGGAGGTATTTATGTGGATGCCATGACAACAATATTTTCTCTCTGTGTTGGTTTTTGTAGCCTGACACACGGGTGGGCGTGTGCATGTGCATGCATGTACCTCTCCAGCTGCATCTCTGGAATCCATGTTCAGTCTTGCCACTGCCCAGACCTGCCAACAGGAACAGGAGCAGTTACATCTGTCCCAATGAGGTGGAAGAAACGCCCTGGATCTGATAGTGCTCGATTTTCAGTGCCAGGGGCATGAGAAGGCAGTATCCCCACAGCCCAAACTCCTGTAGCTCACAATAATTCCCTTAAAGGGATCTGTTTCTGGCAGTCTGCTCTGAATTTAAAGGGGATACATATTCAGACAGACAGACAAGCTCTGAGATTGTCAACAAAGTCTGAAAACTAGTTGACAATTTGACAAACAAGGAAGATACAAACATTTGTTTAAATGGCATGTGTAAGAAAGTTGAGTGCTGAAGCAGTTTTCTCACACCAGCACTCAGCACACCACTGTGCATACAGTAGTGAGCACACCGAGATGATCTGCAGTGTTTGGCCAATGATTTCTCAGTGTTCTTAGACTCTGATTCATAAATTTAATGTGAAACTGCAAAACATTCTCATGAATGAACTATGTAATTTTGACTAGTGCAGTTTGCAATATCTCAAGTTTATTAATTACTAACCATTCTCTCATCTTGACTGTGTTACTTTCTCGCATATCATGTCCAACACCACCCACACAGCTAATGAAAAACACAAATGAAGAAACTTAGACTGAAGCTACCAAATTCAGAGTTAATATCTGGGTTCAGCATGGCTGACAGCTCCCTGTAAATTTTCAAGGGTACTCCAGGGACCCTGTGGCTCTAGTACATGTGGTGTGGGTGTGACTGCCAGAGTGGCTCCTGGATAATCCCACAGGGAAGTTTTCTGGAACACAGATAAAAGATGAACTTAGAATTTCAAGTTTAGAATAATTGTTTTGAGATACTGTGCTTCATTTCAGTATTGTATCTCTCTTCTACCTTTTCCAGACACAGAGTTTGATCAACTGTCATCTGATTAAGCAGATTCAAAGTATGTAAGATATACTTATGCATATACACTTACATACTATATGTTTCCTTAACACATATTCAGAATAAAATGGACAATATTTTTTAATATATTGGTATAGACAACAAGGGACATTTTGTATTATCTCACTAATTTTTATGCTTCCATTCTGTTTCTTTACTATCGATCTTTCTTGACATGTAATGCAAATTTAAAATAACATGCAATCCATCGTGTGAAACTGCTCACTATATAATAGACTTTTTTTTTTTTTCTTGGAAATATTATCAAATTGTCCCCATCACTCATCAGATCTCAAGTTAAGTCTCTGTCTTTTGGTCTATGAGACAGAAATAGACTGTGGTGGGAGAGATGGATGAGTACAAAGTCTGCTATAGATATTACAGTAATGATTGTACTTACTTGGAGGGCACTGAGAATTGATAGGTAGCAATGAAAAATTGCAAAGTTAGTTAAAAGAAAGTACATGGAATGGATGGGCATTTTGCTACTTTTCTAATGACTATATCCATGAGATCTTTATAGCACAATATAATTTTGTTTGTTTGTTTTGCTTTATATTTTTTAATCTTTTAAATCTGAAAATATCTTTACTGGTACATATTACTGTATTCAGAAGTAAATGGTTTACATTTGTTGATAAATTATCTTTGTTGTAGCTCTTAAAAACCTTGTTTAACTTTGCAAAAACCTCTTTGAATTGAATTTAATACATCTGAAATGCACAGGCTGTAGATTTTCAGGAGGACCAGAGAAGAAAGCCTAAATATATAGCTACAATGAGTATTTATTAACATGAACTTAGAACATACACATTTCCTTAAGAAGATTTAAATAGTTCAAAATTTATTCTATTTCTCCTTGGGCTTTATTCTTACTTAAACTGATATTCTTTCCAAAACTTGAGGTTTTGTTGCAAATTTTTCTGGCATATGTATTTCAAGTTATTTTATTCAAACTATTTAACATTCATAGGCCATATTAATCTTGTACTATGTATATTACCCTTCCATATTGTAAGATGGTATACTACTAAATTATTACTTTTTAAAAGATAAAATATAGCCTTAGACATAAGTATGGATAAAAAGAGGCAAAATAGACTTAATATTTTGTGTTTCCATGCGTACAGAAATGGGGAAAAAATGTCCTGCTGAAAGCTCTTAAACTACTCAGTTTTAAGCCACATATTTGAATGTATTATAGATTTATTTTAATAAGAAAGAAAGAAAAAAAAAGAACTCCATTTAGGATAAGGAAAGATGGGCATCTGTAATTTCAAGACCAAAGGATTGTCATGGTTTTTAATTTACTATTTCAGACTGGCAATCAATAGACCAGAATATTATTTTTTTTATTGATTTTTGCTATTGATCTAGGACCAAATTCAATGCTCAAATAAAGATTGTCTTATTTAGGCCTTAGTTACAGATTGCAATGCAGGCAAAGAATATCCAAAGTGGATTGAATACACTTCATGAGCAATGAGTATTTTAAGCACTGCTGTAACAACAGTATGTCTTCCTGCATATGCTGTACCCCTGAGTTACAGTGTGCTCTCATGTGTTTGTCTTTGAAAAAATAAACTTTAGTTTCCCATTGTAACTTTCAAATAATTCTTAGCTAAGAGGTGGGAAAATGTACCATGAAGTGCAGTATGCTGTGGTCAAATGTAAAAAAAATATATATTGTTATATTTGTAAGACCTATAATCAGATAACCCATAGATTTTTAGTAGTATCCTTTCTTGGCTTTGCAGAAATACATACAAGAAGAGGAAGATAAAATTTAGGGAATGTTGAGACCAAAGGGTAATAGACTAAAGAAATTTAGAAGCTGGGGGTTCATTTGAAAAAATCAGTGAAACAGAATATTCTGTTACAAGCATATATCTCTGTGATAATTGATACCTCTCTTGAATCACAGGAAAAAAAAAATTCTTGAAAATATAGTAATAACTTACAGATTTTTTTTTCCAATTATGCTTTCCTCAAGTTCTTTATTTTCCCTGCTACCAATTTGCTATTGGAAATAAATGCTTAAGAAAACCCCAGCTTTCTAAAGATATTGCCAATGGGATCCTGCATGGAAAGAAGAGAGAATATTAAGAAGTTGAGTCCTATTTAACATTAGATATTGCAGCAAGACCATCATGATCAAAGTGTCTTTCTGCAAAGGAGAGAAGCTGTGTCACCGCTAGATTTAGAAAGGTGAAACCCTTTCTAGTTCTAGTAAAATAAAATATCTCTTCTGCATGGTTGCTGCAGAGAGTGTGGATCACTGCTCCGGGAGGTCACACAGGTTCTTAACTGCTACACAAATTTCAGCTGCATCATCACCAAAGGTCTTTGTCTCAGTTGGCAACACATCATTCTTGGAGACTCTTAATAGCAAAAATATCAGATATTTAGCCATTGTGAGCAAAAATCCTTTAGTAGGAAGTATTTTCAAAAGTAGGCAACATAGTTAATACAAAAAACCCCAAACCCTAATAATTTTAAAACTTAAATATAATTTGCTTGGCATACCTATTCTAGTCCCTCTGTCCCTAGAGCTTCTGTGGCTCTTTGAAGCCTAACTTTAACCCTAATGGAATGGTGATGCTGCAGTTAAGGTCCTCACGCCAATGAGTGTCCCAGACTGAAAAAATGTGAGTGCATTGTTGGTGTCCTTCCATAATCCCCTTGGTGTGCCTTTTCCAGCCCCAGTGTCCCATGACTGTATAGGCTTTCTGAGTCTCTGAACCCGATATAAAACAGAATAACGTTCTGGTGCTGCACCTGAGTTGCCCAGGGTGGCCCAGTTTGGAGTAATGTTGAGGCACCGTGTTGGTGCCCTATTGTAATCCTGTTGGCAAGCCTTTTCCAGAAGCAATGTCTTGGAGCTCTAGGGTTTGTGAGTCTCCAAACCCTAACCGTAATCCTGACCCTGATGGGACTTTGGTACTGCAGATGAGTTTCCAATCTCCACGGATGGCCATCATTAGAAAGGGGTAGATGCAGCCATGCTGGTGCTGAAGTTACATCATTTTCCAGCCTCACTATCCCAGTGACTGTGGGACTTCTGGCCCTCTGAACACAAACCATAAAGATACCTTGATGCTGTGCCCAAGGTACACATCACTATTGCTGTTCCAGTTTAGAAAGTTTTGGAGGCAGCAATACTATGTCCAGCATGATCCCCTTGACATGCCTAGTCCAGCCCTAGTGTCTGGAACTGTTGGGTCTATCAAAACCCTAAACCTAACCAAATAATTTTATAATGTCATATCCCCTATTTTTCATGTTGGATACCTTCACACCACAGATACACCATTACATGAAAGTAAGAGATTTCTACTGTTGGGATTCTGCCCAAGGCCAGTATATATTACTTTGTTACACCAGCAGTATTTTTTCTTGGTTGTACAAAGAAAACCATATCGTGGCTGAATAAATTTCAGGGTTTTTTTTTCTTTTTTTAGCTTATTATTTATTCAAGATTTATATCTAGTATACAATTGAAGTCACATTCTTGTGAGCCAGGGTAATAATCTAGAACATATTTATTCTTACAGTAATAACATTTATGAAAACATGTACTAGATCCTTTCATGTGAAGTGGTTTAGAATGTTAGAAATCTAACAGAAGTGAGGAATTCACATATGGATTTATCTACCTGATGGAAGATACACACAAAACTATACATAAATCATAACTATTAAGAAGCTGGGTATGAAGAATATTACTTTATTTTTTTTCTGGTTTTTAAAGGAAACAAATGGTTTTCTCTACCAAGATACTTGAATAAAAATCTAGAAGTAAAATAATGAAAACATGATTAGGTATTAACAATAACCATCAGAATTAAAAATATCTTTTTTTTAAACCCTGCCTCCTCGTGCTTTTTATTTATTTCCTGTTTATTATTCAAGAGAATGCTTGCTTGTGTTTATTGAATATCCTTAACAATAGCTTCAGATAGTATTTCAATGCCTCCTCCTTCCTTTTTATCCATCTTTTGTTGCTGGACTACTTCTTAGCAATAGTAGTAGTTAGATAATGGTCTTTGGTTTCCACTTTTGAAACATGCTATCTCCCAAAACTTCCACAATATTTATTTAAGAGTAAAATTTAGACTATAAATTCCAGCTCAAGCTAATTTTATGTCTAGGTTTACCTTGAAATTGGTTTTGTAATTAGTTATAAAGTCTGTGTAATGTATTAAACATGGGTATTACCTATATGTGTTTGTTTTGTGTTCCAGAACTTAATGCAAATAATTATGTATGCCACTTCAAACAGGTGCTAATTAGCTAACAGATTCTTTTCTGTGATTTTTGCTTGAATGAAGATGTTCAAATAACAGTATTTTCAAACGTGGATGAAAGTTTATTAGACCTTCCTCAATATATTGATAGTATATTTCAGTCGTTCAAGGTCACCACAGGACCTAAAGAGCCAAACTGAGTTGTCTTGAGATAACAAATTTTTAATGAACTGTGATATACAGATAGAATATTATTTTCTAAAGTTGGATGACTACTGATCTGAATGACTGGAGAATTCAAATGGCATCAAACATTAGACATCTGTGGAAACAGATGCTTTAAAGTATTCAGTCTTAATTAACTTGTTAATCTTTAAAATGTGGTTTGATACTCTTTTATAATAAATAATAAGAAGTAGATAACAGGAGTTCAAATGTTCATTTCTATCATAACATCATTGTATTGTCTTTGTGATACTTGGGCATGTCTGTACATATATATATATACATATAATTATATTTTACTCTACAATAGGCTTTAGTACCACGGAATTCATTGTTGATTGTTCTGTTTGAGGTCTTTTATGTTGCAAAAGTGCAATGCAGTAGGAAAAGAAAACAACAGAATTCTTTAATCATTCCCAGGTAGAAAAGATAAGGATTATTGCTAAAGATTGTGAAATAATTAATATGAGAATTAGGGAAAAAACCATAAAACATATTATTTGTCTACTGACTCACAATTTTTTAAGTTGTCAAGAAAGCTGATATTTTTCTTGGATTTTTGATTCCCCCCTCTCCCCTTATGATGAGCATGTATTTAGCATGCATTTAGCATGTATTTATTTCTTTAGGCTGAAATTTTGATTTTCAAAACCAGAGGATCTGGTTTGATTTCTTAAATGCTTGAGGCTTACAATATTACCTCTAGCATCTAATTTTTTATTGCAGTGGGACCTGTAAATACATTTTAAGAAAACAATTTAGCACCAAACAGACCCTTCTCTTTTTCCTGTCTTGCCAGTAGTCACTAGGGAGGAAAACACAATTAGAGTTTTATAAATGTCTGAACGAACTGTCTTTTCTGCCAAAGGACACTATGGTATTTCCATTTCTATATAAAGACAGAGACAACATAAAGAACAATGGAGACTGAGTTGCAAAGTAAAGATGACAAACTAGTTTACACATATGCTCTACAAAAGTAGAATCAAGCACTGAAGATATTTTGTAGAAGATTCCTCCTCCATCTGCAACTTGTATCAATATTTTTCCCATGACTTCACCAGTGTTTTTTAATCAATTAAATGAAAGATGAACTCCAATGACCAAGAATTTAATCCAGATTGACAGAGGATGCAAAGTGCAGTGCTGCTTGGAGTAATTTGATCAATATTGTGCTCCCTGACTAGCAGTTAAGTCTAATGAGTTTAGGAGAATCCAGAAGCAAGGAAGGAAAAAGATTAATCTCTCACAACCTCTCTTGCTTTCTGAGATGCTATACTTCCTCGACTAAGAAATTAATAAGGCAGATATATAGTTCAATATTATATATTCATAAAGTTATTATATATTCACCATATATATATTCAGTGAACTATAGTTATTGTGTTTCCTGAGGTGAAAAAATGGATCTGTTACATTTGCAGTATCTACTCAATGAGATTTGGAAAGCCAGAGAGATGCTATGAAAAATTGAAGCCTAGGACTTAAACATGGGTAATTGGTTCATTTATTGATGGTATTGAATTCAATCTTTACACTCGTCTGACATAATCGCTTTCAGAGGTAGCGAGGCTCAAAAATCCAGTCTGGCATCCCATGAATTCCTGACATCTAACAAAAATATGTGAGGTAACGAACTCTGAACTGGTGTCAGAAATGTGGAAAGCTTCTTTAGCTATTAATTCAGTAGGAACAGTTCATTACATGCTCTATGCCTGCCACCTTTGGCAAAAGTTTAGAAATTGAAAGCAAGATTTCTGAACATTTTATAAAGGCTGATAGCAACTATTTCAGGCTTTTCAATTGTACTTTGTGAAATGCTTGACTCTAGTACTTGCATGCTGCAACTTTGTGGGTGGAGAGAGTATTTATTTATTTTTAATCATTGCTCAATTTTGTTATATGATAGCTAAATAAGTTATATTCTTATTTAATTTCTTGGCTTCTTATACCGGGTTCCATGTTGTGTAAAAAAAAAAATGCCAATATAGTTTTAAATGCCCCATAATAGGTCAGAATTAGTAGTATCTAAACTTGTTGCTGCTTTTTATAGTATTAAAAATGCATGTATGTTGCATGATAGTCTATAATGAATATTTGCAACAATGCACACCAAAATAACGTAATTGCTAGAAAAGACAGGAATTAGCTTGAATATGGACAAAAACTTTCACTCAGTACATTCTTGCTATTAATACTGCAAAATTAGGCAAAATAATACATAATCTTTAAGCGACCACCTTAGTGGACTTCCAATCTGGGGTTAAAAAACACTGCCAACATGCCAAAACAAACAAACAAGTCCCATAACTTAATTTTGCTGTATTGCTGCAAACTCTCTGGAAAGACATGCCTCAATTTTAATCTGGAATATACCATACACATCACTGCTACTCTTCTAAGTTTGGGTAGATAAGAGTTGTAAATTTGTCTCTCAGTTGTCTAAAACAGTATTTTTATTATATTTATTTATATTATATTTATTTTTCTACCCATTCCCCTACGTGAAACAAGTCTGTCTCTGATCTATATCAATGTATAGGTGATAAATGTGTAATCAACACTGTAAGCCACTTATTTAACAAGGATTTGTGGCATGTAAACAATTACTCTTGTAAGAAGAAAGAAAATTGTTTTGTGAGTAAATGCTCTACTGTACCACTTGTGTTGCAAGAGCAAATTTCACAAGTGTTTGAACAGATGTAAAATATAAAACATTCTAAGCCATAAATGCATTGTGAAAAACAGAAGTATGTCTCTGGTTTTTTCCTTTGGTTGGCTATTAGAGGACCATCTGTTGTGGAATTTGCTGTGTTTTTTTCTTCTATACGTGGTAATAAATGCATAAATTTGTGTCTGTTTTTCATAATGCAATGAGATGTAGAGCACTTCTGATACAGACATTGATGGCAATATGGGGTCTTTAACTCAGCTTGCCAGCCAATTCACTGGCAAGTGCTCCCAGTGAATTTTTCTCATTCTGAGTCTCAGAGGGACAATGCATGATAATGATGGCTTGAAGAGGGAGTAAAGGAGTGATAAAAGATCAAGGATTCTCGACTGACATTTTCTCACACTGAATTACTATGCTGCTAAATTTACTTACATAGAAAGGAAAGCTGATAGCACTGCAGTCAACAGTATTAAGATAAAATAAAGTGCTTGTCTTCTTGATCCTTCTATGCTACAGTCTTACACTTAACTACAGTTGGTCCATGATCTTTAAAAGTTTAAACCTCGCCAAGTTTTTTTCCTTTTGAATTTGTTTAAATGTATCTTGCTTTTCTCATCAAGTGTGTGTTCTCAAAAGAATTTAACAGTTAACACAATCAACATAATTATTTGATATGATACAATTCCAAGACATCAAAATGCAGAATTATTTCTGATCAAGTACAGTAATTGTGGTTTTCATGTTCTAATAATTTTAATCAGCATGATATGGCTCTCTAAATACAAAGGTATACAACAGATCAAAATGGTTTTAAATCTCTGTGTAAAGAAAGGCTTAATCAGATCAGTACTGATTATAGACCACAGGTATTTAACATTAATTTCAAAAATTTTCAAGGTACATTCAGTAAATGGAGAAAGATCATATTGGAAATTGTCAAGCAAGTGGTATAGTCAGGCAGATATTACCCTCATGCCTCAGAAAAAGCAAGGAGGGATTAAGGAACTGCTGGCCAGTCAGTACAATATCAGTCCCAGGTAGAGTTTTAGGAATTTTTCTTGTAAGTATGTCAAGGCACAGGAAGAAAATAAAGAGTTTTGGGAACAATCAGTATGAATTTTCCAAGGGCATACATCTCTTGATGGATCTGAATTTTCCATTATAAGATGATATACTTAGTGAATAACAGAATACTGGATGTTGATTTCAAACTGTAGAATGCTACACATAAAGTCTAAGAATTTGTTATAAATGCCAATAAAACACTGTTAAACTCTTGATCAAATAAACTTAAAAATACACTGTTTTATTGTCAAATAAATTACGCACCATAAAATATCAGATTTTAACATATTTACCTAAAAATCTGAAAGTATTTCAATGTAACAATACTAAACACATTTGCTCTAATATTCCACTTTTAATTTGTATATCTACACATTTTCATATTTTGAACAGATTTTGAAAAAATATTGATCCTTTTTAGCTTTTAAATCTCAAATAAATTCAGGTGCCATTCAAAACTGTTGAAAAGCAATTCAAATTGCTGTTAATCTATATATATTATTAATGTTTTTCCTTGAATGTTTAGAGATTATTTATTCTTAACTTTTGAAAAAAAATAAAGTGTTTATAAAAATTTTATTGAAGATATGCTGGCTAAATAGGAGAATGGTTTATTAATGATATGAAGCATTTACTATTTAAGAAAGGTTCTGTTATAGTCCCCTGGTGCATCGTTTAAAATGCGTATCAAGCTGGAAAACTAAAAAAAAAAAAAAAACAAACAAAACAATCAGAGTTTTGTGAAGCCATAGTCTTCATTAGACTAGAAAGTATTATCAATTACATGCTACTAAATTTGCTCTTTCAATTAATCTTCTAATCTTCATGCAATGCTGAAAAGGTCAGCTTTAACACAGAACTTGCTTGAAAGATTTAGGGGATATGTGTTGATGGGTGAAGATGCTGATGTAAGTAGCCATAAATGTTTGAAGGGAAAAATATTTACATAAGAAAATGCTGGTCCAAAAGAGTGAACAGAGAAATTGACTGTCTTCTGGTGGACTGTGAGCCTAGGAGCTAGGTCTAGGAACCAGAAAAGTGCAGCTGGCATTTTCGAAGTGCAGCTAGGTACCAAGAAACAGGACACATCCTGGTAAAACATGGATAATTAGAAAATATAATACACAAATCTCAAAAAAACCCCTCACGTCAGTACACATTTTCTCCAGGTTAAACAACACCAGCACCCTCATCTGCTTCTCACAAGTTTTGTGCTTCAGACTATTCACCAGGTTTATTTCACTTCTTTAGGATGGGAAATGAAGCTGGTGATAAGCTTGTGACAAGCTCCAGCAGCTCAATGTCTTTCTTGTCATGAGGGGCCCAAAACTGAACACAGTTTTGATAAGGCTGTGATCTCACCAGTGCCTACTATGGGGTGGCAATCATTTTCCTGGTAGTACTGGCCATCTACCTGTACACACCTGAAGTCTGGATAACCCTCTAGGTCATGAGAGATGAAAAAGGAAATGGACAGATTTCTGCATTTATTCTGAAATTCAGATTAGAATTATCTTCCTAGAAAAATTAGGAATTATGAAAATTTTAGCAATTGATTGCTAAATACTTGTGATTGCTTAAACTTGCCACTTATTTAATGATTATGGCCCATTAAGCCATGAAGTACTAAAAAGAGTTAAAAGGCTTGATATATTGTAGACCCTTTAATATTGCTGTAAAAAGAGTGGCTGGAGAGAGGGTTTTTGTAGCCATAAAATGGAAATTAATAGTTGATACCTGTTTCCTGCGGTATTTTCAGGAATTTAAACTGTTACTGAGCAGTGGAATGCAACATGCCTAGGCAATGGGGCTGCAGCAATGTGTCAGCCTGTAAGCGCCAGAGAGACAGAGCTTGGTTATGAAACACAAAGCAAGCAGAAGCAATAGATGCCATTTTATGCAGGGACTGCATCTGTTACCTCTACAAAAAGATGGAAGCTGTTCTCGTTTTCAGCATTATGGCAGCTAAATTACATCCAGTGCTGAAATAACAGGTATAAACAATAATGAGAAAGGGAACAGTTGTACCCTTAAGGCAAGCAAAAATCTGGAGCTGTGGAGTCTTGGGGTCTTTTTACTGAGCATTTCCAACATTCATGTAAGAAATACAAAACTTAGAATTGAAAATAACTCATGATATAGAGAGTTTCACTGCACAGAATAATTAAAAATACTGTTGATATTTCCTATTTGGCAATAGAAGACATAAATTAGTAGGGTGTGTTTGTTTGTTGTTTGTTATTTTTTTTTTCAGTGTTCTTTACTAGATACCTGCTTTTTTTTTGAAGGACATTGATTTTTTTCTTTTTTAGTATTTCTTTTTATTTTTCAGATTAGATGTGACCTTATTTGAGAAGATAACTAACTATGGGTATGATTAAATATAAACAAGAATTTCAAAAACCATTCATTTAGATGAACAACTTGAAAAGGCATGTGAAATATTCTGTTAATTTTTGATTATTGGGAAAAAATGTGTAGTTAACATCAGAAGCTCTATCCCAAGTTGAAAAGATGCTTTTGTTTCCTAGGCTTGACTAACTCTTAGAGAATGTGTGCATTATACATTTTGTAGGCTTTTGGTGTTATATAGAATTATGATACTAATTTTTTAAATAAACCACTGGAATTTGAGGGCCATGTTCCAAACTTCAATGAAAGTTCAGTTCAGGACTGAAACTGTTTGACTGAGAAAATCACAGTGCAGAATGAACCATATAACATTTTGCATTTCAGTGACTTTGGACACAGATACATCACCATCATTCAGCTTTTAATATGCAGAAAGAACATGATTTCCGACTGAGACAGAGGAGATGATGTCTTCAGAACTGAGATGGTCTTTTGTGTCCCTTGTGGAACTCTGAAAAAGTTACCAAGAAAAACAATCCTTAGAGTATCTTCCAAAATACTAACACAGCATATGTACTACTGTCCTTTCAAGCACATTCTCAAAAAATATATAAGTTGCATATGAAAAACATAAGAAAAAACATTATTGCTGATGGCTATTGTGACTCTTGAAAAAGGAAACAGTTTTCAAGCATGGTATAGGATGCATTGCAGCTCATGAAAATTCAGATGTCATATCTCATGAGAAAATAATATTTCAGATGCATTTTTGATGACACCAGTAGAACTTAAATTCTTCTCATCGTGACATGTTTCTAGTACAGCAATACAGGTTTGTTGGTTTCTGAAAGTTGACCACTTGCCTATATATATATTTAACATTTATGTGTTCCTTTAGAGAGAAGGAAGAAGTCACATTTTCAGCATAGTAGTAGAAAACCTAAATACACTATGTGTGCAATGTATGATGTTAGACTTGGTAAGATGAAGCCGAGTCAGAAATGACCAAAAAACGAAAAAAAACCCAACCCAAACCAAAAAAAAACAACCAACCAACCCCAAAACCACCCCCCCCCAAAAAAAAAAACCACCAAAAACCACAACCCACGTAATCCAAGTTAACAAATGCAGGTGTTCAAAAATGCAAAAAATAATGAGGACCTTTTATGTTTGGTTGTTTTTTTTGTTTGTTTGCTTGTTTTCTAAAATATATAGAAGCAGCTGAAATAAAATTATGAAAAAAAATTAATCACTAATATCTGGTTTCAGTGTGACTGCAAAATATTTGCCTCTAATTTGAAACCACCTCGTGATACCTAACATACTTTTAAAATCTACACATTTCCTCATTATATGAATTCCTTGTGTTTATCATACTCGTTGTCAGACTCCTGAGCAGATGTCTGCAGATCAGTTATTCATTTCATTGGATAATCCATAGGGCAGTTTAGGTTATTCATGGGATAATAGAGAGAAGACAGCATCATATAATCTAAAACAGATTTTTTTAAAATCTGATATTTGAATCTGAACTTTCTCTGGGAATCCTCTACTGTCCTTTACATGGGGATGAAAACAAACCAGCAATCCTAAATATTTTTTTTTTAATCTAATCTCAAACACTTATACAAACATGAAGTGAATGATTTTTTAAAGTATGTATACTGACTGCAAATAAAGCTTAGGAGGTTTAGATCACATTTCATTGTGGACTCAGTATATGTAAAAGAATATAAACTTTAGTGCTTCTACAGAAAACAAGAAGTTCAAAATGTTTGGTTTTTTTTTTTTTTTCATACACATGAATCCTGAATTGGAAGGGACGCAGGAGTATCATTAATTCTTGACCTCACACAGGGAAACCTAAAAGTTAAACCATCTATCTCAGAGCATTTTCCAAATCCTTCTCTAACACCTAAACACTTGGGGCCATGATCACTTCCCTGGGAAGCTTGTTCTAATGCTTGACCACCCTCTCAGTGGTGGTTCCAGACAGACCCATAAGCCATTTCCTCACATCCTCTCACTGAACACCAGAGAGAAGTGGTCAACACCTCCCTCTTGGCTTCCCCTGGTGCAGAATTTGTAGACAGCAGCATGTCCCCTCAGTTTCCTCTCATCTAAGCTGAACAAGCCTTATACCTCCAGACATCCTCATGAATCACTCTCTAGTTCTTTCATAATATTTGCTGCCCGACTTTTTGATACACTCTAATATTTATATTCTAATCTGTTCTTCTTACATAATGGATCCACACACTGCACACAGTGCTCAAGGTGAGGCTGCAACAATGCTGAGTATAACATGACAATCACTTGAAGTCTAGAAGTACATCCAAGATTGTGCTGATGCAGGGACAGAATCCAGCATTTCTCCTTGATGATTTTCACACAGTTAGTTATTACCCAGTGCTCTAATCTATCAAGATCATTCCTGTAACACCTCTCTCCTCTCGAGGAAATCAAGGACTCCTTCCTAAATTACTATCATCATCAAACTTCATGTGCACTCAACTCCTGTGCCCAGGTAACTGATAAAAATATTGAAGAGAATTGAGTCCTATTGAAGCAAACCAAGCCCTGAGGAACATCAGTAGTGACTGATCACCAAGCTGTTGTCACCACATTTGCTACAACACTTTGAGACCAACCATTCAGGCATGCTCACCCCTCATACTGTTTATGTGTCTGGCTGGATCCTGGATAATTGCCCAGGATAGTCTGGGAGACGGTATTAAAAGCTTTATTAAAATCTCTCAGCCTTGCCCCATATCTGCTACATTCCCTTTATCCACATGATGGATAACCTTGTCAAAAAAAGTTTATTAAGTTATTAAGGCATAACTTTTTCTCCATGAACCCTGTTAGCTTTAACCAATGACTGCATTGTCTTTCAAGTGTTTTTCAATAAGTCCCAGAATAATCTTCTCCATAATTTTTTCCAGACACTGAATTGTAATTATCAGGGTCTTCCTTCTTGTCCTTCTTAAGAAACTGGAATAATATTTGCTAGCTTTCAGTCAGCTGGAATGTCTCAAGAGTGCCAATGCCATTGATAAATAACTGAGACCTCTCTTAATAACATTGGCCAATCTTCTCAGCTCCTTTGAATGAGTCTCATCAGGCTCTGTGGACTTAAGGGCATTTAGTTGTTGCAAATCCCATACAAGTTCAAAGCCGTGGGGAATGTACCACTCTTCCAGTCACAGTCCTCCAGTTCAGGGCTTTGTTTTTTTAACCTGAACCCATCATTGGTTTTAAAGGCAAAGAAGGCATTAAATGTCCCTGCTGTAGCTTACTTCTTATTTATGAGGTAATCAATTTCATCAAATAATAGACTCATGTTTTCTTTATTCCTCTTTGTGTTGTTAACATAACTTTAGAAGCTTTTTGTGTTTATTTTTTTTGTGAGACTTTTTGTTTCGTTTTAGTTTTGGTTTTTGTTGTTGTTTGTTTTGATTTTTTATTCTTGTCATTGTGGAATTATAATTCTTTTAAAAAATTAATCTGCAGTACTTCTGTGAGAAATTCTATGATGGATTGTTAGGTTCATAATTTTTTTTTTTTTGAGATTCTAGATAACATGATGTTTTGCACTTATGACCTAGATATTTTGAAATTACAGAGACTTTCATAGATGTATAGAAAATACTAGTGCTAGAAATCTGCCATTCTGTAACAGACTTGCCACACTGCCAAGCAGCTTCAGCAGCAGCTACTGAAGCCACAGCTAAAGCCATTCCCACCAGATTCAGGACTAGAATAGAGAATTAGAAGCAATATGGTAATATGGCAGAGCTGTTTCAGAAAGGACATTACTATTAATAGCTTCATTTTGAGATCTCAGAACAAGGATGACTGGATGAATAATGTCTATGGATGAACTACGTGCATGTTAGAAGGATTTCTGTTTCCTGACATGTGGTAAATCAAAAAGAAAGAAAATGGTAAAACAAAGAAGAACATATATGACTGTTGTCATTCTAATATCTATTGTCATTTGGAAGCTCACTGCTCAGAAAATTAGCATCAAATCAAACTGGTGATGATGGGTCATAAATCTGTACCATCTCATGCACACAACAAAACTGATACCCTGTACTTTAGTCTTTGCCTGTCTCCGGGAAATTATGAAGGGCAGTATTTGGCTACAATTACTGAAGACAAATTCATATAAGAAGATGTTGCCATTAATCAATTCTAAATAGAAATATTTCTATGGGAGAATCTCATCCATGAAATTCTAATCTCAGAACGTATGGTTCAGACAAGTTTCATGGCAATATTCTCTACTGTAAAACAAATTGATCAAGGTTTTCCTTTTTCTGGGCATGGAAGGCAAGCTGACTGTTCAGATTGATTTACACTTATTCCGAATATGACTTTTCTGTCATAGGCAGACTTTTCTGAAGGCATCTGACCTGTTAGTTCTGTCTTTTTGCAAAGCAACATATTTTTTCCCACAATCTTGTACATCCTCTTGTACATGATGGCATTTCAGCCAAAGTCAGTGTCCTAGTACTCTGTCCCTCTGACTGCTGTAAGAGATCTCAGATTCACCTTTTGTAACTTATTAAAGAAAATCTAGTTTTTTTTTAAATACATTAGCTTAAAACCTGATGAGATATTGTATTTCAGGATTTCTCTTGAATTTTTGTCCATCTTTAAACTAAACAAAACTAAAACTAATAAGTAACAGTACTAGAGTTTCATTTTTGCATCGTAAGTCTTTCTTCAGTACCACTCAGAAATGTCTTTTCTGACTAGCAATGTAGCAGAGAATCAGCTGTGCCTGAAAACTATGCTTGGCCTATCAGGTTAGACCTGCATTCAGAATAATACCTAAATCCAGCACTTTTGCTGAAGTCTTTTTTTTCTTAAGAAAATCTCTCATTTGATTTTTTCACTTCTGAGACTGTAATAAGTAGCTTTTTTTTTTTAATAATATCTCCAATAAAACAGAAAGATGTTATCTAAGAGTGTTTGTATGGCTAGTTTATTATTGCTATAATTTCAAAGAGAGAGACTGATTCTGCTATTAGTATATGATAGTGCCCTGTGATCCAATTGTCTTAGCTTTTATTGAAATAATCAGATAATATATTAGAAGAGATATTACTGTTCCCAAATGAAATTTTGGGAATATTACCTGCTTTCATTACTTCTTTTAGTAAGAACTCTTCTGTGCTCATGCAGCACCTAGCATAACAGTTTCTGGCAGATTTTTTACTAGATAGTACTTCTAGTGATAATAATTATAATATTTACTACACTCCTATTATGTCCTGACCTGAGGCTGACTACATAAGAATAAAGCTATTAAACAAAACAGCTTCCTGCTTAAGCATAGTAATCTTGTTAAAAACAACTATGTTTCCATATACAGTTTTGGAGAAAATTGAAATAAATTATTCATCAAGCATATATTAGCCACTCTGAGCCAATAATTTCTACCATTTGCTGAAAATACAGCTAGTAAAAAATATTCTTTCTCCAGAGGATCTAGGCTTTTTTTTTTTTTTTCTTTCCATAGTCTATATTCAGGAGAAACTTCCAAAAATGTTAAGCATAAGTGATTCCATGTGAATTTGAAAACATTTGTTTTTCTACTCTGATGCAATTTTTTTTGATTGCATTAAATTAATGATCATTATTACAGTTTTCATGTTGGCCTTAAGGAACAAAACACATTTCTAAACTAGAAAATAGGATCACAATAAATATCAACAGATTCCCTGGGAAGTTTAGATGTATGGCACAGATGTACACATTTTGTTTTGGTAGTAGTTCTGTTGCACAGCTATGAGAAATAACAGAGGACCAAATCTTCTTTCATGTCTTTGTGCTGCAAGTAGAGCCAACAAGCTGAATGGTTCTTCCTTATGTATTCCACTTAAGGAATTGGCATCACTAGGTAAATTAGATTACTGTTGTAAAATCTGTACTTTTATGTTACCCTTAAAACGTGAGTAGTACACTCTCTAATTGAATGCAGAGCAAGGGAACTGTCACTAAGTAAGCACTATCCTTTTGAGAACAGCTTGTTATGTTCCTCTTATGCATAATATTATACCTATGGTTTGCTTTTTTCTTTCTATCCCATTAAATTACTGTGACTTCAAACACTTCCAAACAGATCCAAATTCCTTCCTTTTTCATCTTTGTACAGCTAATACAGCAGGGCTGCATCTGTTGTCTTTATACATCTTTTTTCTATCTCAGCATCTACAGTCTTCCATGGCAAATTTAACCTCTCATTTAACCCCTCTTCTTAAATTGTATCATCAGGGAATTAAGAACAGAGACAAAATGAAATTGGTTTATATATGGAAAAATCCAGGCAAATTATTTATTTCTTTGAGTCTTTCTTGCTTTCCTTACTAATTTTCTTATTTAACTGCGTATTACACTTACTTCAAGTGTGAGCATAACACACACCTCATTTTATTCCTAATTCCCTGTTTTCCAATTACTTATTCTGCACACATTTTCAATACTCCTTTAATCTCTCTCTGTTACTTACTTAATTCTTGAAAAGTGTGATTAACATAATTGAAAAATTTTTATATTTCAGATACAAGACTCTGCAAGTGATTTTCTTCTAGAAAGTGTAAGTTACAAAATCTTAATACCAAGATTTTTCTGGTGGCCTCTGAATATTCATGTGCTGGTGCCTAACATTAGGAATTTCAAAGATCTTAAAGAGTCTAAACTTTCCAAATAAAAGTTTATTTGGAATGTTTAGCAACACAGAGATATGGATGTTTAATAACATAAAGATTTTTTTTTCTCAGTATTTTTCATGATAAAGATATGTTATATAAATCCTAATTGAAATCTCTTCAGTGAGCTTAAATCAGCTGGTCAACAGCTAATTATGTTTGCCCACTGCTCATCATGACGACTTTTACTGTCTCTGTTCTTTGGTCACAAAGTGAAAATTCTTATGGATAAACATATTTTCTCACACTGTTTCTCCTGCATTAAATCATAAGAAGATTTTTGTGTCCTTGTCATATATCTTCTCATATATAAAATTAAATATATCTCTGTAAGAAATTTAAATTGTTCACTAAAAATTTCTTCAATTAGATAATTCTGCTTGAGACAATGCATGTCCATTTCAGTCTTCATGAAAGAAAAATCATCACTTGTATTGTTATCTGTCTGAAATTTTTTTGTAGCATGATAAAGGAAAAAAAGAACATAGTCAGGAGTTTGGAGCTTATGGAATAACTCTTCAAATTTTTGTGGAATATTAGTAGGACAAGGTATTGAATAATCTATCAATAATCAATTAGATTTAAATAAATCCCAGAATTAAACTTCTAAAATATTGTCAGTTATGTTTTCTTGGTTTAAGAAGAAATTAAGAAACTAATATTAGCAATAAAATTTATACAGTGTGAGTTTGAAAAGGTTTTCAACATACTCTGCAGGGGAAAATCATTAATAATGTAGGGGTTGTAAGAAATTCTAATACAGACATGACCATAAAAAGGTGTCTAAAACCCCCAGTACTGCAAGTCTAATTAGAATTATTTGTAAGTTTCCCAGCTGGATATGAAGCAAGTTTGTTTTGGACTTCATTCTGGTCAGTATTTTTTCTGCAAACAGATTTCCTGCTCTTAAAGGAGAAAAAAAAATAGATATTATCAATCTATGAGGAGTTGCAACCATACTGAAAAATGGTCAAAATGGTCAAAAGGCAAGAAATACATTTCACTCCATTAAAGGTATACATTCATTCTTGAACTAAGAAAAACATATCAAAGTAAAATTGATCTGACTAAGCAGCTTTATATAAATTGTGTAAGATACATTTAAAAATAGAGGATCTGGGTTTTCAATAGACTAAATATAGATTATGGCTATACCATCTGGTAGTGTTGTAATAAATTAATAAGAGGTAAAATATTCTTTAAGGTATAGACTCCATAATTTTGCATAAAACTCAGAGAAGGAAGTAAAGAATTAATGTTTTGTTTATATGTTTTGTTTTCTTTTTTGTTTGTTTATTTTTTACCTTGGAATCACTTGGATCAGAAAAGTAGCTCTTAAGTAGTTCTAGTGGGACACTGAAATTTATCCTTCAATGGATATTTTCAAGATCAGGTTAGACACAACAATCAGGAACTGTTTAGGGATCTTTAAAGAAAAGGTATTTTTCTCAGATTCTCCTTGACCTTATGACTAGACTCTTAAGCTCTTTATTTTAAGGCTTTATATCCTGCCCAATAAAGGACATTTCTCTAAACATGGTGATAGACTTAGAGTCTTATAGCCTTTGAATATTTGATTATTGGGATATGTATATTAAAACTTATTTGGAATGACAGATTCTATATGTGAGAACAAAGAAGTAACTTTCTGTATTTTTGCTGAAGTGGCCAATATAAACTGAGAAATCAAGAAAAGACTGGCACAGACTTTGCATTTAGTTTCATTTTATAAGAGAAATAAAATCAGATAAATGATAATGTGAGAATGGATAAAGTATATACTAATAGAATTAATTAGAAATAGATTTACACCTTGTTATTTCATTATTTATCACGGTAAATGAAATGTTAATCATTGGCCTTATTTCATTTAGTCTTGGTTAGAGATATATTAAATAAAAAGTTCATTACTGATGTAAGAGAATGTGAAGTAAAAAAACCCTTTCTTATGTCATAGAACATATTCACATCAAATCACTTTGGAAGAGAATGTTAAAACATTCTACTGAGAATTTTAGTAGCTTAGTATGATGGGATAAATAACACCATTAACATGATTTTTTTAATGAAAAATCTTAATTTTCAGTATGCTAATTTGAAAACTCAATTAAAAAAAAAAGAATGTCACGGATGTCACAGTAAAAAGTCTTCATCAAATAGTTATTGAAAAATTGTGATGCTATTTTTTACATTGGGTTTTATTTTTCTAATGATGACATAAGAGGAGGACCATAAAAAAATACAATCTTGGACTGTGTGTTGAAGTTTGATTCAATTTAAATTTAAATGGAAAAAAACCCCAACATGGGTCTAGAATTAATATTTTGGATTCAAGTAAAGGACAAGTTTGATACACTAAGAAAAAAAAACTTAAACTCAAAATCTTAAATGTGACATTAATGAAAAAATCTTCAGATTGTGGGTAATTTGTAGAAGACTTTCTCTTAAATTTTTGTAATGCTCTGGTCTGTAGATTGATGATTCTTTAATATATGCAAATATAGTGTCTTGAAAAATGTGATAGGAGAATGAAATAGAAAAGATATAGGGTTATGCATTTGGGACAGTACTCAAGATATTATTTTCTTAGCTTTCCAAAAACTGGGACTGAGACAGGGAATGTCACTTTATTTTAAATTGGAAGAAAACTTTTATTTTAAACTGAAGAATGGTGCAATCAAATATAACCTGCACATTAAGAAACACAGATATGAAATTAGAAAAATGTTTGTCAACGTCAGATTCCAGAATGATGACACCAACCCACGAGAAAGAAGTCCTTAGTTGTGTTTTAAATTGATTTCCATATTTCCACAAAATTATAGAAATGTTTATTATGAATTACTGGAGTTTGAGAATTTTATTGAATATCAGTGCAGGTATATGTTCATGGAGGAGAAAAAAAAAAAAAAAAAAACAAAACACTAAACCAGACTAAAAATATGTTGTCCTTCGCACAGATCAGTTAAATTATTTAAATTATTAACTTCCTTGAAAAATCAAGTTAACATAACTTGTCTATGAAGACAGAAAAGAAAAAAGAACAAAAGGGTAAAAAATTACTGCCTAAAGCCTTATAAGAGATATATTTTTCTTTCCTGAACAAAAAGTATCAGAAATCTCAAGAGCATTTCAGGCCAAAAAACTCAGAACACAAACTTTATTTGTAAATTGGAAGTACTATCAATGCAGAGAGACTCGCTGCTTTTCTCACACAGGAAATATTTTACAGTGATTTAAATATTTATATAGAGACGATTTGCTAAAAGAAAGTGATAAAACTGATACTTTTTTACCAGCTAAATTAAAGTAGCATCTCTACAATTTATCTGACTCTCACACTACATTTATTACATCCTCAGAATCAAGAAAAAGAAATAAAGCAGCATATAATTCAGTTTGTTAAGTAAATAACTGAAGTGTTTCAATGTTTTCACATTGCTAAAAAAATCAAGAAGCCAGTGAAAGTATTCAAGTTAAATGTTCTCACCCCTAAAACTGGGACTTGTTTTCTTGCAATTATGCTTTACACAATGTGTTTTGATATGTTTGGAAGAAAAACCTTGACAATGGTTTTCTACTAAATGTATTAGAAGCAATGATTTATGTTCCAGGAAAAAAAGCAACCACACACATTATGGTATATTAATTTTAAGGTGCAATGAAGGTGTCTATATTTTAATAAACACCAGATTCACATAACTTAAAGATGCCTAATAATAAATCATAGTGTCGTGGTGTTCGTGCTTATGGAACAATATATGTGCATGATCTGAATTCACTCTCACTCTTGAAAAATATTTTTATCCTTTATAAACATTATTTGAAGGCTACTGATAGAGCATTTTGTATTTCCTAAAGTAGGGAGGTTTTTTTGT
Source organism: Sylvia atricapilla (assembly GCF_009819655.1). Taxonomy (NCBI): domain Eukaryota; kingdom Metazoa; phylum Chordata; class Aves; order Passeriformes; family Sylviidae; genus Sylvia; species Sylvia atricapilla. The sequence goes on from NC_089141.1 coordinate 69,826,110, forward strand.
CCTGTGGATTTATAAGTAATCAAATGTCATGAATCTCTAGCATTAAAAATCTTGAATGGTGCATTAAAATACTGAAGCATCACACCCCAGTGTATATTTTGCATTCAGATGTCATAATCATAAACCAATATCAAACATTCCCATATAGAAAATAGAATTGTCAACTTCTCTGTTATTCAAAAGGTGTTCTAGATATTTTGTCAAATATTATTATTCTGCCTTTTTTTTATTGCTCTTTTTCTTTTATCTGTAATAACAAATTTTTTTAAAAGCAAGTACCTTACAAGAGACCTTCAGAGAATAACTTTTTAGGTGGGTTATCAATATCATATACATGGCAGGGTGAGTATCATACCATGTGCTTGCCCATTGACATGAAGAATTTATGCTTTAACAACTTTTGCTCTCTTATTTTTTCTTTTTTTTCCCTTTAAATAGATTTATTTTAAAATAATTATTTTTTTCCTCCTTAATAAAAAGAGTTTATTTATTTGTTTAACTAATGATATTTTAACTAACTTTTCCCCTTCATGTCTCATCCCCTGAAAAAGTTCTTTTTTCTTTATTCTTACCAGTCTTTTGGTAGCTTCAAGGCTATAGAGATGATGATTTTGTAAGACATGTCTCAGTTGATTCATGTTTCTAGGCAAAACATGCAGTATTGAACAGGAATTGTTTTGAAGAAAGCTCCAAAAGACAGTTATCTAAAAAAACATTTTGATATGATAGGTTGCTTGTGAAATGGAAAGTTACCAAAAAATATATACTGTGTATAATCACATTAATTTGTAGACTTTGCCTAAGTATCTTCAAAACTTCTGTTCATATTATCATATGCAAATGATAATACCTTGCAAAATTTCAAACTGATTGCATGCTTGTGCTCTTTTAAGACCATTTTCAACTATCATTTGTACAGTTGCCTTTATGACTTGAAAATATTCAAGAAATAATGGGCAATTCAAATACAAATTCATAATCCATGAATTTCTAACATTCATGCTCTGAGGCAATTTTGTATGCTGTAAAGAATATGTATTTTCCAAAACATCCTTAATTGTTTTCCCAGTGGAAAGAGGAATTAATTTATAGTCCATTTGGCAATATAGAGAGATTTCAGATTATGAAGTTGTATTGGTTGAAGTGTAGATGAAACATTAACTGTATCATTTTTTGTGTATTTTTGGGTATTGTAGTTGTAAAATTTGTAGTTGTAAACAATTCTTCTGTGTACAAACTCGTTGAAGACAATGATGGATAATACTTTTTTAGGCTTTGTATTTATGCACTCCAATGTAAGTAGTCAACAATATCCAGGGAGTAATTCAGCCCCAGGTTACAACATTAAGGTTGTCTATAATATCTCTCTATTAGTTAGATGTTCTGTTTTGCACTATGAAGTGCAATCCCTGGATTTGAGAGAAATGTTCAGCTCATCTTAAAATGCATGTGCATGTTTGGTGAGTCTTACACTTTTTTCAGGCAACACTGGGCTCTCTGTATTTGTTCATGAATTATCATCTAGAAGTGTTTGATTTGTCCTGTGTTTTCCTATTCGACCCTCATTTTCTGTGGACAGTAAAACTTAGGTGTCTGAATTTGAAATTGATTTAATAGAAAGATATTGTGGCTCAGCTTTAGGCTTAGACTGTAATGTGTGGATTAGATAAAATACAGTTTTGTTTCATGGAACTTGACATAGATATGTGTTCCTATATTCAGCTCTTTAAAAAAGAAAATATGGTATTTCAAACATCTTTTTATTCCAATGGCGATTTACTACTTTAGTATGAGATTTTTTCTAAATTCATAATTTTGGGACTTAACATATTGTAAAGGCAAAATATTCTCTCTAGGTCAAATAAACATGGTTTATCTAAAGCAAGTGGTTGGATTGGGGGACAAAAACGTGAAAATGAAAGTGAAAATAAAATTTCCAGAAAAATAAAATCAACTCCAGATAATTACAGGTTTGGATGACAATTTTTCTTGTGGTTTCCCTAATGTTGTCTGGCCAAATTATTTATCTTCAAGTAGCATAAGGAGTGAAGGGTTTAAGAGATTCCAGATGCAGAGCTTTTCTTTTTTATCTCTCTTTTCATTTTTTATTTGGTTAACATACCAGTTTCAGCTTTTTGTGTCTCATGGCAGATATTTTTTGTGAAATTTGATGAAGGCATACTCTTTTTCTAGTCTTTCCCACAGGACTGTGAGGATTCCCTGCAAACTCTCCATCTGATTTGAGCACACGAGCAGCATGCTGCATCAAAGCCCAATTAAAGACTGGTGTTCTCTTCTATTTCCAAGCCACTGATGTTGATTAAAATATTTCAGGTCTCTTTGAAAGGCTGCAAGAAAGATTTGGCATGTCATCATGTTTCAGATTCCACTTAAACTCAGAGGGGTTTGGATCTTAACAATAAAACAAATGCTATTTTAGGTTTTTTTAACAGCACATTAAGTTAAAAATAGAATCCTGAAGGCATCCCTACTTGCACTTATTTTCATTGATTAAAACCCTCAGCCTATGTAATGTAATTTCTTTTAAAAAAAGTCATATACATATTTGCACATGTATAGTTGTGATTTTAAGTATTTTTCATTGAAGTTGTAGAGTAGCAAATCTTTATGTTCTTTAAAAATGCAAGTTTGTGATTCTACCTTAAGGATTCTACATTAAAAAAGAAAAAAAAGTCAATATTTTCATTGCTTAGTGTTTTTTTAAAAGACAATTTTCTGATAGTCTTGTGAGAAATAAATAAAATTTAGTCCAACTCTTGGGCAATTACATAGAAGAAAAATTAGACAAGATCATTAGTGCCATAGTTTCTCAACATAAAATAATGTATGACCATCTCTAGCTTTTCATCATTATTTCTAAGATTTTATATTTTATATACCACAACGTACCTAATCAGTGATGCTTGTATATTTACTTGTGTAATATCCTTTAGCTTATATGGGTGGTTTGTGCATTAGTAAAAGGAAATCTACTAACAGAATGAAATAATGATAGCTATTTTGACTATTATTAATAATAACACTAACAAAGGCAGAGGAAATAGAATAGAAAGAAGGGTCAGAAAAGAAGAAAATAAGAGTTTTGTAGTTGATTTGCTTTTTAGATGCTGGGAAAAATCTGTACAACTGTGTCCTAAAATATGACATGGACTTTTATCTTTTGATACATTGATACCCATAACCATTTAGGTTTATGCCTAACTGTGCATGCAGTTTACAATTCACTCTAGCTATGAGAAGCTAGTATTTTTAAGCAAGCATTCTCTGTGTGGCTTTGGAGAATAAATCATGTCAAAATGTTACAGTTATACCTTTAATCCTATGGCCATATTATTATCTTTTCCTTTTATACCTACCTAAGTTATGTTAATGTTGGTTATTCTGACTTACTAGAGCTCTACATGGATAAAACTCTCATTCAGCAAGGAGACCATAACATGGCTTGTTGTTGCCAACTGACTATACACTTACAATGACGCTTTCAAAAAAGGATTTTAATGTTCGAAAAAAAATCACTTTCCTGTATTGTTTAAATTGCTATAGTCTGGGCACAATTGCATTATTGCACGAATTTGTACTGAGCCACACATGACATGACATTTGAGATTTACAAATTATATTGGGAATTATTTTATGATTGATTCTTGGGGAATGTGATCCATTTTTATATCAAGTGTGTATCAATTTTTGTATCAAGTGTGTATCAAGTCATTTATTGCCAGCTGAACTTTCTTCAATTTGTAATTTATAGAGAATGCGATATTAAGGGTATCACTACTGGTTTTGTTCCTTTTCTTCAGGGGCATGAGGGTAACTGAGAAAAACTAGCAACATAAATTTCTCATAATACCTTTTAATTCTGAGTCCATAATATGTGTTGACATTAAAGAAATAAACAATTATGATATCTGAGATAAGGGAACTTCAGAAGCATAGTGTATATCAGGTGTTGAGGTTTGAGCCCAGAAGCATTTCTCTGCCCTGAAAATTGTCCATCTAAAAATTGTCCATCCAAATATTCCACATGAAAGAAGATAGTATGACTATCTTGTCCCCTTCTCTGCAATTTCTGCCTGGCCTGGAAGTCTGAGGAAGGTCGTCATGGATTCATTATTTTTCTTCATATGCACAAAATCCAACATAACTGACAGAAATGGCTTTATGACTTTTATTGTCACTACATTCCAGGTTTTTGTTGTTGTTGTTGTTGTTGTTTGTTTGTTTGTTTGTTTTGTATGGTTGTATTAATCTTCCACAACAGTAATTATGAATTCCAATATAGTTCCAATGAATTGTTTTGTACCTTAAGAGTTTTGCATAGTCTAAATTACCTTTTTTTGTTCCCACAGCTTTTTCATTGCCTTAAATCAGTTTTACAGAAAGCACTTCAGAGAAAAACCATGCATCTGTTCTGGAATGTAATCCCAAATGAGTTTGAAGACAATAAAACTCTTTCTTATGCACAGATCAAATAAAAAGAACCATGCACTTTATGGCATCTTTGTGGATAACTTCTCTATTTTTAAGTTGCCTAAACTTAAAACTGATATTTCTCCTCTCTGAATTATCAATACAAATTAACAATATAAACTAAATCTTCAGAGTCTCACCACAAATCCACATACCTTTAATACTGAAAAATAAGGTACCATGTTTTGATTACAAGGTAATTGGAAACCTGCATTATGATTTGCTTCTTTAATGGATGAAATTAGACTGAGTTGTGCATTAAAAAGAAAAGGATAAAATTAAATATAAAAAAATTAGCATTGATATTTCCATTTAAAAATTGATTATAGTTTTTTCAACATATCATGAAACTAATAAGGAATTGCACCTACCTATGAGTGTTCCTGTGCTCATTTTGGGGATAGACTTGATATTCTTCATGGTAGGTAGGATGGGGTAGTATGTGGGATGAGTGCTGGAAGCAACATTCATAATACAGAAGGGGTTTTTTGTTGGTAAGAAATGCCTGCCCACCATCAAGACCTTTTCTGCTTTTTGTACTTCCCTACCAGCCTGGAGGCAGCAGATGCAAAAGAAACTGGGAGGGACACAGGTGAGACAGTTGACACCAAATGACCCAAGGGATATTCCATGCCAAATGGGGTCATCCTCAGCATGTAAAGGTGAGGGAAGAAGAAGGAATGGGGGATGATCAGGATGATGATTCTTGTCTTCCCCAAGTCATAATTAGGCATGATGAAGACCTGCTTTCCTAGAGATTACTGAATACCTGCCACCCTGTGGTAATCAGTGAATCTCCTCACAATTCAGAACACACTTGTAGTCTTGCAGTTTCCTTCAAAGTAGGTCATAACTTCAGTAGACTTCCTGGCAAGCTCATTGTCTAAAAAATCATTATTATTTCTCCAGTTTTCGTTACTCAGCAAAATATTAAACCTTATTTTAATTTGACCATTTTTCCATTTCCTTTTTATTATGCTAAAGAAGATATTTTTTCTTGGTGCTTTAGGGCTCATTTACTAAACTTCATATTTAAATGAAGAAGATTTATTATTAAAGAACAAGAAAATATAACCAAAAAAGCAAACAAATAAACAAAAAAACAAAATAAAACAACAACAGCAACAACAACAAAAAAAACACAAACAAAACAAAACCCATAAGGATAGTCAGTATTTGCAGTAAGTGGGGAACTTACTGTGGAAGAAAAAGATTGTCTATACAGACCATCTATATAAATGGTGTATTTTCTCATAAATAGGATCCGAAGACTTACTTTTTTTCTGAAAGGACTGTTATTTCTATGATATATGCTAGACAATGATGTTTGAGATAGATAACACCTGAGTTTGCAGTAACATTTTCAATTCCTCCCTTTGTTCTTTCACTTACTTTTTGATCTTCTAGATAAAAAACCCCAAAAAACAGCCACAATAACCATACTATGTCAATATTAATCAGTGAATGAGAATGGAACACAATGAGTTGCTGAGAATGTTCTATATAAATAATGACTTTAAGAAGAACAATATTCACTAAATAGGCTTTTCCTTTAAGTATGTAGGATTTATATGGTACTGATTTAGTACTAAATACCATAAATTATTAAACTAGTTATATTTAAATTATGAGTTTAATTTTACTAAATATTATAATTCCTAGGGTTTTTTCCCCATAGGGGAATTCAAAATATATAATTGCACTCTTCAATTCACTATATAATTAATGAATAATGATAATCATCACATAGAAAATCCAGAAAGAGATAAATGGTGAAGCGGGAGCCACAATCTTCTGTCTAAATGGATTACTAAATAAAGTACTTTTTATGAAATATTTCTTCGCTCAAATGCCACTGAATTAACTTCCCACATCCAACCAAATGGACAAGTTTCAGCCAGCTGATCATGTCTAGATACAATGATCATGCACCAAACTGAGCTACACCTTCTCCTTCGAATTTCTTAAATTAAAAAAAAAGAAATAAAGCCCTCAATAATTAGGCTTAAAATTAATTATAAAAAATATAATTTAGGTTCCTCTCATTGATATTAATGATTTTTCATGTGCTATATACAAACTGTTATCTTTTTAACTCTACATTAGGCTATTTTCATTGCCGTCATAAATAAAATGTGGATAATGACATCATTTTACACTTTCCCTTTACATTTATTCACTGCAAATATTAACCAGACCCTAAGTCAAATCCTGTTCAAACATCAGTCAAACCAACATGTAAGCTGTTATAGAAGTAGAAAAGCATTCTTGAATATCATGGAGCTAACCTGCAAATATTTAAAAATTATTTATGATGCAGCATCACGTGAGACATGAAAAGTTTATATTGTGGTATGGATTTTTATTGAAAAAAACATACCTTGTCTATGCTGGCATCTATACTCTTTACATTCAAAACTATATCTGGTAAGCTTGTTTCACACTTTTCTTTGTACCACTTCTTCTGAGAAACCGGATCATAGAATCACAAAATGGTTAGGGATGAAAGACAACTAAATATATTCTCTAATTGCCTGAACACTTTGTATGCAATTTTTAAAAGTTTATATTTTTATATCACCACAAAGTGTGAAAGACATGGTTCAATGTCTCTCACTTTAGAATTGGCCCTTTAAAGTGTCTTAACCTTGATTGTAAAGCAAATATTAACTGCCTAGTGATATTGTGCACATTGAACATTTGGGTTAAGTTTCAGACCTTTGAAATCAGTAAAATAAACTTGAATAAGGTGCTACTTACTGTTAAAGTAAATAGCAGAGCCTAATTCTATGTCTGCAAGCTAAAGTAAAAATTTTTTCAGTTGTGATCTCTAAGCATAAATTTTGTGACCCCAGGAAATTCTCTGGAAGGCTAGATTTTTTCAACTCATACCAAAGGATTTGTAATGTACTAAATTGAACACCTTTGTTTGTCTGGTTTTGATGTTATGTCATTTGGGGTTTTTTTTCTTGGCTTTGTTTGTTTGGGTTTTTTGTTTTGGTTTGGTGTTTTTTTGGTGGTGTTTTTTTGTTTTGTTTTGTTGTTGTTTGTTTGTTTTTGTTTTTTTAATGGAAGCTTGATTCTCATTTCAATGCTGCTTACCACAGTCATCATCTTGTTTGGTAATTCCGTCTCAAGTACAGAACTTCTGAAACATGCAATTAGTGTGTCTATGCACAGGACAAGAAAAAGTAGGATTTCTTCCTGTTAGTCACACCATACTAACCCTAGTCTGACAGGATCAATAGTTGTGTACACACAAGTATTGCAGATTTAATCTTTCTCCTATACTTTAGACAAAAAATTTTGACTGCCTATAGTCATGGACAGCAAATACATGCATTGGATTATACTTTCATTTTAATAAGATCATATATTAATTAAATTACTAGCAACTGGAAAGTGGTACAAGCAGTAGAATATTTTTTTCAAACTCAAGATATACCTAATTAAAACAATGTCAAAAGATGATTATAGTGAAAAAGATAAAACCCCAACATTTCAGACATATTATACGCATATTCCTCTTCTTTGTTTTGCATGATATTCTTGACTCATTCAAGTCATTATTGTAATTTTTTAAAGAAGGTATAATCTTTTTATATTAACTACACTAGAGAGCTTTGACAAAAAATAACTTTGGTATATAATTTGACTTTTTTTGTTTTAAAATCAACTATAAATATTACCCATGTGTGCTGTATCATTTTCAATGATAAAACAAGGACAAAAATAAATATACTGGATTAAAGAAGGAATAGGCAATGTAGTGTTTTGATTTGTAGTGATGGATTTTTCTTTCTATAAAAGTAGTAGAAAAAGAACAAAAAATTAATAATTTAACCTAGGATTTAACCTCGGACCATGTCTTAGATCATTTATGGTATAGCTTCAGGCTTTGTCAAAGGAGGCACACTAAGAAATTATTCTAAAAATACTATTGTAGAAACAATTCACTTATCAAAAATATTAACAAAGACAAATGAAAATGTATAAAAGCAGAGCTGTCAGTAGTATGACTTAAGCCAACTCTAAGACTAGCACGATAACCGATAGAATTGTGATCCTAAGCTCATGCCTCATGGCATGCCTTGTGGGATGCCTCCACTGAGAACTTTTAATGAGTCACTTTGAGCAGTCTGTTTTCATTTGCATCAGAAGTTTCCAAATTCCCTTGAAAAATTCTCTTGTTCCACCCCACATCTTATGGTACATTTGATTTAAATGGGCACATAAATCTAAAACCTTATCTAACACAGTTCTGAATCTCCTGAAGAAAGTAGCATTTCTAATATTTGAGATGAGTGCCAAGTTTACAACTTTTAAAGGAAACTCATGCCTATTTATTAAATATATTTTCCTAAGAAAACCTGTGTTTTAACATACATAAATAATTGTTTGACTTGTCAAAACTACACCGAAATGTACTTGACTGATGCTTTATTCTAATCTGGGTTTTTTGCCTCAGTTTATTTCACTTCTTTAAACTGAATATGGGAAAAAAAACCCTTGAAATTGCTGAAAGAGTGATGTCTTGTTATATCTACCATACTATAGGATTGTGTATTGTGTATGATTGCATATGATAGGTAGATAATAGACATGAAAAAATTCAATTTAAATTCAATTATTTGGCCTTGATAGAGCATACTTGATTTCATGAAAGAGCACTTAATCCTCCTTCTATTGAATTACTACAAAAAGTCTGGTAAACCAAGGAGCAATATAACTGTGCATTCCAGCAAGCAATGTTCACTGTAGGAGTTCTGGCCTCTAGTCACTACTCTAAGGACTGAAGGTATTTTACATCAGATTTCAATGGAGTGAAGTGCAGAACTCTCCCTAAGGAACCACACTAGTACAAGATCTACATCATCATGTTTTTGTTTACTCTTTCTCCTACAAGGAATGTTCAAGTATTTCCTGCAATTTTTTAAAGCTTCAGCAGCACCCGCTGTACAACAGCCTGTAATTTTACTCAAGAAAACAACTTGCTTTTGCTTATTGGATTTTGAGTCTAGAGAATTCCTCTGGGGGATTTTCTGACATCCTTGGTTGATTTCATATAAGAAAGATAGTAATGGTTGCTCTACATTCTAAATAAGCATTTTAGGATGTTTTTAACCCTTGAAAATAAATATGGTGCTGAGTTTCCAGAGAGGGTAGAAATATAAAAATGGCAAACTCACATACGGTGACATGGAAAAATTCCAATTTGTAGCATTTTTTAGAAAGTTATCTATAAACCATTACTCCTAATTCAAATTGATAATATGTAAAAATATTTTGTTTTTATAGTGAACAAGGTTTGGTATGATAATGAAAGGGCAAATAAATCAAAAGCAAAAAACAAACTAGATAGAAAAACAAAATTAAGCATAAGGCTTTCCTGTATTCATTCCAATCAATACTGAGAAACAGTGCACGGGAGTTACTTGCAGATCCCTGAATTAGAAAATTCAGGAGGGTTATTACAAATAGCACTGCAAATAAATGCCTCTGTTTAAACCATCTGAGTGAGGAAAATATGAACCTGTGCTGTTTGAATAAGGTGTAGACAAATGGAATAAATCAAACCCACAGGTCAAAACCATTTGAATTTTAAGAAAAGAACATTTTTTCCTGCCTCTTGCTATGAGGCAAATGCTGGAACTGACCTTGGTGCTGAGCAAAGTTCTTCTCATATGGTTGGAAATACTATACAGAGTGAAGAAAATTCTTCTGATTCTATAAATCAGGAAAAAAAATAGAATCAACTCTTCTCAAAAAATTTCAAGCATCCAAGAAAAAGTGTGAGCCTAACCTTTATATAACAGTGGTTTTGGTAAGGAAAGGAAAGGGGGTGGGGGGAAAAGGAACAGTTTGTAATTCAAAATATGATCTTCAAATTCTGCTGAGTAAGAGGCCAACTTGCTTAAACAGCAAGGGTTTTTTTTTTAGTTTCAAGCTTTAAGAGAAAATACAGAAAATCTGTAACACTTGCATCTTGAAAACATAAAAAGAGGTCAAGGGACATATGACATATCATTATCAATGGACAAAGAACAGCATTTTTTTCCCCACACTCATATTAGTCATAATGTATAATAATAATAAAAAAATCTTCCTACTTTCCAGAGAGATGTACAAAAAACGCTAATTGTGAAGAATTCAATAAATATATTTTTAAATTGGACTTGAGAATATTGTTTTTATTTCATTTAGGGTTTTTAAGTTCTGTGGAAATTCATTCTTGATCCATAGTTATTACATGCTCAGGAATCCATTGGGAGTGGGGAACAAGGGGAATCAAAACTCAAGAGCATTCTGAAAAAAACTTACAACATTAACGCACTAGAATCACAATATCCCCCACTGTTTCAAAGATTAGCAGCATGAACTGAGCTAAACTTGTGAGGGCAAATAATTTTATTTCAGTTTCATTAAAGACCAAATGGCCTTACCTAGTCAACAAACTCAATACTGCAACTTGAATAACTAGCTTGTATTTCTTCACTTTAAGATCTACATTTAGCTTACACTTTGCCTACTATTTTTCTTAAATGAGTTATGTGAATTAGTTAAGCAGTCTCTACAAAATTTATAAAACAGCTAGGTCTCCCCTGCATTGGAAACTGATAACTTATGTGAACATTTGCTAAAATTAAGAGACAAATGGAGATAAACACAATATATTCAAAGCAAAATACTTTAATTTTACTTTTACCTCACTTTTTCTCAATTTTTCAGTCATTCACTGCCTTATGTTAACTGGTGCCTTCATTGTTAATATCTTAGCATGCATCCATATTCTTTAAAATAGGAAGCAATCCAAGTTCGCAAATTAAGACCCTCTGTACCACCTCATCAATGAAAGACCACAATGAAAGACCAAAACCTGAGCCAAACTCAGATTTAAATGAATGCACTGCCAAAAAATTCCTCAAGAGAACTCCTTGTAGAACATAATCTCGTTTTTAATTTCAAGTTCTCTATTGGCTAATAGAGATTGCCTTTTTGTTACTTTAAATAACATCTCTTTTCAAAAAGCATGCATAACATGACAAGCTTCATATTTGTCTACTAGATGGAAAGGAAGCAAGAGTAAGACATGCAGATCCTCTGTGAACTGCAGTAAGATTATTGGGTTTTGGTAAAAATGCACTCACTTAAAATTCCAAAAGCATAGACTATGAAATGCTGTGGACAGATAAGTACTCCAGAATTTTTCATTTGACATCAAATCAGAGCAAGGGTTATCTGTGTTTATTCAGAATGAGCCAGTATTAGTTTCTAAGCTGACAAACATGATCCTTGACTGAGGTAATTTTAGCACTTAACAAGAAGTATGTATTATACTATAACTCCCTTCTGCAGTCAGCTTACTCTAAAGATGTGCCTCAATATCTGTGGGAAAGAACAATGTTTTTCTCTTACCATTGTAATATTTATTTGGATTAATATGAACTAGTATGGTCTATTTACATTAAATAAACACATGTATTTTATCCATTCATATAAAATAATATAATGTTGTTATGCATATATATGTTATATAAATATAAAAAACATTACAACCAAACCATATAGAATTAAAACTTTTTTTTTTTCCTCCTCACAAGAGGAATTGAAAGTGTCAAAGGTTAATTTCTAAGAGAAAAAGTCAGTTAAGATTTGGGAAATTTATGCTGTACTACCTTTACAGGGGAGCATAAAAATCATTTTATATTCCTTACTGTTACACACACATAATAAACAGATTTTTGCAAAAAATCCTGAGCAAAGATCCTATCTTAGTGTCAGGAGAATACTGTCTTATATTGTTTTTTTTACCCACCGACTAAGCTGTCCCCTCAGGATTACAAAGAACTTCATGTTTGTGGTTTAGTTCAGGCTTTTTTAATACATCTCTTTATTTACTGAAGAAAGGAGCTTCAGCTGTGAATCAGTCTCTTCCTAACACCACATAAGTTACTTAAAACCTAAATTTATATAGGAAAGTTTATTAAAATTATTTTATGTAGGATCCAGCAATTCTGGTCTTCAAATGGTCTTCATATGGTCTTTATGAATATTTTTCTAAATATATTCAAGATAGATAACAAAGGAAAAAATTGTCTTGAAATCTATGACTTTGTTATTTGTATTTTTCTAATGGAATGATGGGTAGAAAAAGAGACAGACACTTTGTATTTTAGTTGTATTTGTCAAAATCGACAAACAGCTAAGGAACGTGTAGGCTAAAATTTTATACAGGTCTGTGTGCTCTGTGCACAAACACTTTTTTATTTCTTCAGATCAGAACTATTTAGTCATGTGCTGCGCTACACAAAATTGACATATACTGTTGTATTTTTTGCAAAATAAAATATTAAATATATATAATTCAGAAGTTTATTTAATGTGCTGAAATCTGAAGACATTCAAAAAAATTGAAAAATCTTTTTATGGGTGAAAATTAAGGGAAAAAAATCTTGCATCCTTTAGATATATTGATGATAAGCTACATCACAAAGCATGTGAATTTCCCTTTCTGCTACAAGCAGTACTTACAATGTATGTTCCTGATGTTTGCACTTTTCACAAGCTAAACTAATGAGTTAATTGATAACAAGTATGCCTCTCATGATGTGTTCTCTACTTAAATTACTAGGTGTTTTGCATTCCCCTTTCTGGGATGTCTTTCTAGATGAGTTTGCTGTACATTCTATTCATAGAAAACAAAGAACAAGGAGATTTTTTTTTCCCTCTTGGAAAGTAAATATTGTTGTCATAGGTATAATCTTAGAAGAACTCTTGTAACTGATTTGTACAAAATTTTTGTGCTTAAAATTATAATAGTTTACTTTTAAAGATGGTTATTATTTGTACCTTGTAGACTCCTCTCTTATCTTTCACGATTAGATTAATTAAATTTGAGTATGTGTTCTGGCTTTCTGCAAGAATATAAACTTTTTTAAGCTGTGTTTTTGAAACTCACTCAGAAGAACACAAAGGGTAGCCTTTCACAAAGGGTATCTATCTTAGAAGCAGAATTTGTCCAATAAAAGAAATCAATCTATGAAATCCAAATAGTAAACCAATGAAAGTGAGGTAATTAAAAATATATAAAAAAATTACTTGTAGCAACAAAAAATTGTTAAATTATATTCTCTAACGAAATAGTGTTCCAATCAGTTGTTTTGAAAACACACTTTAAAAGACACAAAATGGAAGTTATGACACTTACGAAAGTCTTTAAGTAGTAAAGCAGACAAGAGGACATGGAAAGCTCAATATTTCTCTCATGGCATTGCTACTCCTTTTTTTCTGTGGAGCATAACCCCACAGCATTCATTGTGGTCCATGCCAGAGGAAGTCAGTCAGAAGTAGAAGACTAAAGTTATATCTTCAGAAGTGTTTAGTGAAAAACTCCATTGCTTTTTCCCTTGTCACAGCTGACTGCTACCTAAGGCAACTATTTTAAATAATGTAGGTGAAAACTCTTGAAAACTGTTTAAAAGTCCATTAACAAGATTAAACTGCCTCAAACACACTAGATTAATTATGTATAAAAGAAAATGTATTCACTGCAGTAACTTACTGAGTAATAAAGATATAATGCCATATCTTGAAAAGTAGAAAATTGGAGTAAAATAAAAATGTGTTTACAGAGTAGCTTTCCTTGAATTGTGTTAAATCAAGAACTTCAAGCATTTGGAAAATGGAGTCATTCTTACACAGACTCCAATGAAATATTCCTGAAGAATAAGTGAAATAAATGAAAAATATGAAAACAAGAACAAAAAATGCATATTATAGGTATTTGATTCAGTTCACCCTGATTTTGTCTGACAATTTTATGTTTTCCATAAAACTAATTACTATTCTAAATCAGTGTTAGACAGTTATTATGTCCTCTAAAAGTGTGTCTTATATAAGTAAAGACCAGCTCCTCTGTGCAACAGAGAAGCTACTTAGAGGCCTAAAAGGAAGGCATGGTATGGGAGCATTTCCCAGGTCCAGAAACAACTCCCAATTTTCTCTCAACTTCACCCCCAGCTGCCCATTTTCTGAAGGAAAACAAACATAGCTGAGGTATGATCTGGAAGCGAGGACCATATTCTCTCTGGTTCAGATTTTAGACAGCAGGGGCCAAGTCACTGTGAAGAGTCTCTGCCTTGTTTATACATAAACAATAATGCTATTTCTTTGTATTTAATTCAGTCTCTCAAGACAGATTCCAAAATATAAGTCCTATTTCTTCAGGACTTCTCCTTTTTTTGAGTCACATTTATTCTAGGCACATTGCTGTGTTGACATCAAGAAAACAGACAGAACTATAAATCAAAAAGTGAGATTCTGAATTCCTCACTGTAAAACTTTATAAAACTTGTGTAAGTTTCAGGATTCTGAATACAATTATTTCAACATATAATTATTGCAAGATATAAAACATGTCAAAAATACAGTAAAGATGGATAATAATGATATTTTAATGCAAAATATTACTCAAAGATATGTTTTTACTACACTTCTTTGTTTATTTTATTTTGATTTACTATGGTTTTTTGAATGCATATGAAGAGATTAGGGAGAGTGTTAACTGTATGGTTGGATTTTATTTTTCTTTCAAAGAAAGTGAAGACAATAAATAAAACTTCTATCTTATATATTATGTTCTTATATTGAAAAAAAAAAAGTGAAAATTATAAGGTGTAGCCTAACTACTGTTACTTATTTACAAATGTCAGATCCAAACGAAGATTTTATGGTCCTTATTAATGAACTTTAGGAATCTTGTTTTGAACAGTGGACGCATTCAAAAGTTATCAGCAGTATGTGGCTAAGTGATGCTTAAGTTTTGCTCATGGCTCAGAAACATTATTCTGGGGCAGTTCCAATGTCAACTGCCTGCACAAAAGCAAATTCATTCCTCTAAAGACAAAAGCATGAGACTAGTAAGGCATATGAAGAGCAAAAATAATAGTCAGTAGTCTCCTGGTCTGTCATAAAACTATCCACAAATCACAGATCCTGGAAATAAGCATATTATGATGGAAAAACAGGTTCCAGTAATCTTGCTATGTGCTTTCATTTAAGTCAAAGTGCTTATAAAAATTTGGCTTGCTCTGTGTAAAACAGGACTTGTTCCATATTTATAACTCATTAGGGTGCAATTTTTTCAGGAAAGTTTAAGCATTGTCACAATGTTGCAGAATATATTAAATCCCCAGAATTACTGTAGTCAGAGAGCTTTCATTTATTTGCCAAAAAGTTCTTTCTATGGGGACAGAGAAGGACCCTGAAAATCTATATTTAGTATCTCTACTATCTATTTGTATCAAGTGATTCAGTTACTCTGTGCAGTCTGATATATTTTCTATCACCTGAAAAGTGGCTGCAGATCAATTAAAATTGTTTTTTGCTGGTTTCCTATCTAGATTGAATTTCTGAAACTGCTCATGATAAGGAAGGAAATGAACAAGAAAACACTGATAAAGTTGTCTTACCACAAACAAATGGTCATCAGTCCTGAAAGAGCTCCTCCCCAAGGTTGAGATAAAATCATCTGTGGCAGAGAAAGATTGAGGGATTGAGTTAAATTCCCTGTTTAAAGGGTAATGCTTGACTGTCTGTCACCTCTGCACTAATAGCTTATTCCTTCACCTGCTGCTCAAGGTCAAAATACAGGTTTCAGTTTGCCTATGTCTTGTTTAGTTAATATTTTATGTCATTGATACATTATTTTTTCTCAAGACTGAAGAGGAATTATTCCCTGAGCTTCAGAGTGACTTTTGAGTGAAGTAAGGAGGTATCCTGTTTTCTCACAGAAGACTCTGGACTTAGTATACAATTTGACAATCTTCAGGTACTAATTTCAAAACTGGAACTATTTCCTGATAGCACTTAGAAAAGGTTTGAGACTATAGTGTCTCACAGGAACAGCAAAGAGTGGTGTAACAACTCATGCATGCAGATTCCTTTTCCTTGTATAGCAGAAGGCTAATGTGTCCTAAGCACAGGCTGAGAATAATCTTTCTGGAAATGGAAGAAGCAAAGAAAATAATGAAGGCCTGCATTACTACATTAATTGCTAAGGGCACAGGTTAACAAAACAATGTCCCTCACAGCTTTTCTTTTGACTTGCAAATCAGAGACAATACCAGCAAGAAAACCAAAACCATTCTTTCAAAAATAGAAATCTTTGGGCAGGTTTGAAAACACTCTCTAAAAAGAGTGAAAATACTTTCTGAAGGGTATAATTTTCTTATTTGAAAATGATAGGTACTTTTAAACCATCACATTGAAAGGCTGATATCCCAGCAGACCATGTTTGATTACTTGCCCAGAGCACAACAAAAAGATAGGCTTGGAATTCTTTTATTTTCACAGACTAAAGTGACATAGTCAGTGAGCACCTGAGTGCTTCACTTAATGTATTTCAAAATATCTTGGGAGAAAATCCTATCCTTTAAAATTTTGGCTCTGAGGGTTAGCTGGAGGACAATAGTACTAATAAGAATGTGAGAAGCTTCGTGTCACACCCATTTGTGTGGGATTTCACATCTCATTGTGAAAAGCAGCTGGGTTTTGATCCGATTTGGTGCATGCTTATCAAAGAATGGTTACAAAGATATGTTTATATATAAGATACCTTCTTTGTCTCTTTTGAGCAGTGAAATCTAATCTTACCTACTTATTTACAGAGTGAGACAGAAGTATTCCTCAGTGAATTACTCAGAGAAGCTTGGGCACTTTGCCAAAGAGTACTGGTAGGTCTTCCAACTGGAAATAAATATATATATATATTTATAATGCACATCAACTTTTGATGAGACTGCTTGCTCTTTCAAGGTTATAAAAGTTATTCAAGGAATCTTCCTGCTCCCTTGTCTGTATCATATGCAAAACTTCAAAATTGCAGCTGAGCATCCTGTGCTTTGAATCAATATTGCTGGTGCTTAAAATAATAGTCATGTAAAAGATGACAGGAACAAAATCAAATACCTAAGTCATTAAATGTATTCTGAAATATTTCAATGTGATTTGCAAAATTAAACCTGTATCATAGTGTGTACTAAAGAGATGATGATAAATAAATTATGAGGCACAAAATCGCTGCTTCACTCAACAGAGCCAAATATAATCAAAATTAAAAAAAACCCCACACCCAAACTAGAGTAAACTTAAGTTGTATGAGATATTTTTAGTGAAAAATACTATTTCCTCATATCTTTATTGTTTGTCTCTACTTTGAACTTCAATTCAGATTCCTTTCATCATTGTTTTCTACATTCAGCAATTTAGATAGAAGTCTTCTGTTAAATGAGACTGAAAGAAGAAATGGTTTTCTCTAGGTGAGTATACCCATGTACATTGGAGAATTGAAGGGAGTATACCCATGTATATCTGAGAACTGAATTTCTAAATGCATGTTAAAAGTTTGGCTAACCTGAAAAGACAAATTGACAAATTGTTGATTACTACTCAGATTTACAGCAGGTTTCAATTCTATGCAGGACATAAAACTTTAAAAAAAATGCTAGGTCTGTATATACAAAGGGAAATGGAACTAGAGCACCTTTCCTTTGAGGACATCCTGTTACTGAGGATGAAGTGAAAAATGCTTGCCACATGGAACAAATGGTTCCATGAAAACAAGCAGTTGGACTTAGAACTTTTTAATCGGTCACAGAGAAATATTTGTGTTATGATTACAGTGCCACTGTGGGATAATACTTGTGACTGAAGTTATGTACTTAGTGGATAAAAGTAATTTAGGAAGGACAAGACAGGAAAGCAGGGATTCTGTCCCTTGAAACTGGTGATGAGCCTGTCAAGCGCTTTCTAATAAAAATCTGAGGATAGATATAATCACACTGGTATCTGCTCAAAGAAAAACAGTAGTCATAACTGTAAAGACTTTTAAAAAGGGTCAAGGAAATTTTTATGTAAGTGATTAATAAACCTTTAGGGAAGACATTCCACTGGATCTGCTAATTATAAACAAGAAAGAACTTTTTCAGAATGTAAAAACAGAGGGAAGATTTGAACTTGAGGCTTAACATCCTAAGAGAAGTGAACAACACCAAAATAAAATTGGAGCATACTATTTGAAAAACATGTTTGATTTTATCTGAGAAATATCTACATTGTGATTAAAATTAAAATTGGAAAATAGTTTACTTTTTTTTTACACTGTCCTATTTTTTTTATTTTTTTTTTGTTAAGGAAAAAAAGTAGAAAAGAAAATTCCTTAAATCTATTTGGAGTCTCCTAATTTTACAGTTGACAGTTTTTACACATTTAAATTTTGAAGATGCATATCTAGAGAATGATAAAAGGAAGAAATGTAGTTACAAACCTGAGAAGACCATTCTTGGAAATATGGTTGATATTTTATCAGAACAAACTTTCAGATTCTGGGTCTAAAAGAAATGTTTGGGCTGTTTCCCAGATCAACAACCTACATATTCTGTCACTACGGTAAAGAGAGTAAAGACTTCCTTATATTTATGTGCTTTACCACAACAATAGGCAGCTGATCCTGTGACAGGTGAAGTGAGGAATGGGTCTCTGGAAAATGCAGATCATTCTCACAATCATATAACAGACATGACAGAGATGTTTGTGGTTTGACTTGGTTTTAACAAGTGCTACATTTTTGTAGTGGTTTCGTATTGTGGGTTCTAAAAATACCATAAAATTTAATAGTCTCTGTAAAAAGGCAAACCTATACTGGAGACACCACCCTAATGTGGTCAGTCTACCATTTATGAGCAGGTCTGCCTGCAGCATCAGATTACAGATACATGTAGGAGTTCATTCACTTCTTGATTTTCTAATTGAAAGCAGAAATCTCAACCTTTTTCCTTTCATCAAATCATATTCACAGCTGAAGAATGACAGACATGCTGGTCTCTATATGTCAAAGTGAATGGGGATTTTTTGGTCCAGCTACTATCTTTCTGTTTGGTATCATCAATTTAGGCATAATTAGCTTTGACATGATCAGTTTTTTACAAACACACTCTAAGACAGATTTTACTCTCCTGTTCATACACGCTGCTGCATCCACATTTGGATCTTACCAGACATAATTTGAGTAAGAGGTAGCGCTCAGGTCAACCATGGAAAGAAAGTTTGCCCTGAGAAAGAGAGAAAAAGAAGGCAAGACAGAAATCATAAGGGTGAAATAAATGAGATATAACAAGACCATAAAAGAAATATTTGGGAAAGAAATATCCTGAGAGGGAAAAAGTTTTCTTAAGAGAGAGACACCTTTATAAGAGAGGGGTAGGTATTCTATTCTTTGTTGCTTTAAAAAAAATAAACTAAAATGGGAAACTTGGTATTCTCAATGCAGTACTTTTTTTTTTTTTTCTTTATTTTGGCTTTAAGGTTGAATTTAAACATGTACAATATTTTCAAAGAAGAAAACTGTTAGTACAGCTAAGTGTTGAATAGCAGGTTTTTTGACTATTATTTGGACTACTTCATCCTGTGAAGATGCCAGAGGATTTGTCACTTTCCAATAGCTGAAAATGGCAGAGTTCCCCAGTGAGGCAGCTTTCTTTCATAGACAAGAACTACATAGATCTAGGATCAGATAGTGGTTTGGGTGTCTTAGAAAACACTTTTACATAAAAAGAAAGTGCAGATTCTCAAATAAGTGTGTCATTTTTCTAAATAATCCATTCCAGATGAAGGGAAATTTCTCTGTGTTGCTTGCCTACAGTTTTTTAATTGTTTGTTGACTGTTGGAGCCACCAAATAGTGTTACCCGAATAGGACAAGTAATAGAATTTTCCCACAAAACAGAAATATAAGGTTTTGCAAAATCTGTGAGTGAGTAGATACTACTACTTAAACAGCTTAATGGGAAATTATTTGTTTGTCCATAGATTTTAATGAAGGAATAGTAAATGGATCAATATATGTCCTATATACGGCAAGAAGTATTCTAGTACAAGTGGTGTATTTTACCCCAAAGAATTTAACAGCACCGCTAACAGCTGTGTAAAGTCTATATGGAAACATGCTCTGATTTTTTAAGCCATTTCCTCCACTCCCAGATATTCCCAGATGTCTGATACTTTGAACAGAATGTGTCATAGCATGTTCATCAATTTGTATACACCATTATACATAAATTTTATTTAAACATGATTTTAAAAAGAGAAAAATTAAGAAAACTTTAAATGTGAATACATCATTATGCATTTATGCAATGTAATATATGTCTTCAGAAAATAATTTATCTTGCCTGGAAAACACTCATCATTGCCATATTTCATCAACGTTTGACATGTGAGTCTGTTAATAAGAATGGCTCCATAAAAATTGCATTGAAGTTGAATGGTTACTTCACTGCCTTCAACTAAAGTTTGCTGATGTGAAGTTTCTAATTGCCAGCTCTAAGCTTTAAGAGTCAGTCTGGGTCCTTTCAACTTCCCAAACCATCACCAGTAAATTGGACTTTGTCAGCCATATTGTGGTCTGAATTATGATTTTTCCCCCTACCTATTTCCTTCTTCAATAATATTTTAAAAGACTTTTCAAACAAAAGTCTCATGGGTATAATTTGGGTTCCAGGTTGCTGACTATTTCTGAAATCAAGCTATATACAAAGAAATTAGGACGTGAGTTGAATTCAACTGTTACGGGGAATATTGCTGCAAAATTACAAGTGAAGTCCAAAGAGCAAAGGAAGAGCTCATGCCATTGAAGGGAGGGTCTATTTCCCAGAGTTTCCCACTGTCAGCAAGTGAAATCATTTGGCTTGGAAAGCTTTGTATTTACTAGCACAGCAGAAAAGTAGTAAGTCATTTATTATATATATTGCTTCACCATGTAATCTCTTATTGTTTAGCAGTAGTAGAAGTGTCAGATTAAAAATAAATATTTCATGACTTGTAACAGTAATGAGTTCTTGCTTTGATGTATAATCCATTATTAAACTCACCAAATGTGTTTTAGGCTAACTTATGTGGGTCAGCATTAGGCCTTTGTAAAATACAGCTTTCTAACCAGATGGTTAGAGGTTGTCATTAAATTAGCCTGAATCAGTCGGTATCCCATCAGTTAATCTCGTGTGCTATAAATGGCAGATGAGTATTCTTTGTACTGATTATGCAACTTACAGCATCTGCCCATTTTCTGCTTGGCTGGGTCCTGTCTGAAATGGTCATTTCCCCAAACCTGCTAGAGCCAATCAAAAACCTGCCCAGTCTGCAAGAAGACTGCAGGCATATGGCTATTTGGCTTATACTTTCACCATAGGGTACTTAGCTATTATGTATGAGCATGGGAAACTGTGTAAGATAAAGTCATTAAAGTGCTGAACAGTAAGAATTATGGCCATGTTACACATAATGACAGTGCTGCAGAAAACGCTCATCTGTGTATATTTTCCAGTTGAATGGTTATTTTATGAATGGCATTTAGTTTCTTATGATGTGGGAGAAAGCTGTCATTCTTGAATTATTTGATTCATATGAATGTAGTTAAACTTTCTCGCAATCATAATGTTCTTGTTATGCCATTTGGGAGCATAGATTTGTAGTGTACATATAGATCTCTAAAATAAAATCCCACAATTTGAGAACATAATGACCTGAAAAATAGGCAAAAACCTGGATGCAACCATCCTTGGATGGTTACTGTGTAAATAACATGCCATCAATTATTTTCCCATAATCCTTCTGCAGGAATATTGAACAGATGTAAAACTGCTATATGGATACTAAGAATACTACCTTAATACTATCTTAGTAACAGTGATAATCACAACTACTTTCCATATTATATTTTCCTTAATAATAAGCCTTAAGTAGATGTTAAATACCAAAAAAGGAATTTCTGGAGTATGTCTTCTCTTTTCCAGATATCATACTTGACACTATGATACAGTAGATAGAGTAATTGCAGCATACTGGTAATTAACAGTGGTAGTGGATTAACAAAGCATTTATGAGACAAAACTGTTGAACTCCTAGTAGCAATAGTTAAAAAAAAAAAAATCCCTACTTATATTTCTATCCAATGAAACTAAATAAAACAATGACTTTTGATTAAGGCATCATGCATAGTTACAGAAAAGACTGTGGTTCAGAGTTCTTAAGATTTGTATGTTCCATGATAATATTACAGGTGCATGTTACAAGAGTGTTATACCTGCTTTTCATTAAGTTACTGGAAATAGAAAGCAAAATTTCTTTCTCTGCACTTCACCTGTGGAGCATGAAAATGTCTATAAATAACATTTAAAATTTTTATTCATATTGTTGAAAAAAATGTGTCTATATTTTTAAGACACATAAACAGTCACCTACAGAAAGGTTCTTTAAATTTGTAAATTCCGGAAGTAATTACAGGGTTAAATAGAAAATTCTTAGCACAAGGATAGTCTTACACTGCATGCACATTGAAAATATAACTTCATTTATGCCATTGCTTTCTATTCTGTGACAGACCAATCATGTGGATGAGAACTTTCACAGAGAAATGCTTTTATCCAAAGAAGAGATTCATAGAACAGTCTGTCTAAAGGAGACATTGTTGACTCCCAAGTTATACTCTTGAGTAGGTAGATTAATAACACCTGTGATTTATTTTGTATTTTTATTAAAAGGCAAACTAAATTTAATTTCCTGACAGTTTGCATCTACATCAAATGTCCAGAAATGGCAAAATGAGGCAATGAGGAAAAAGTGTATTCCTTTCCATACTGTAGACAGCTAAACACTCCTGCTGTAAGCCTTTACTTCCACCTCAGGGATATCTCCAGTAACTAATATTGCAACTACAGATTCATATTCCCCTCCCAAAATCAGCAGTAATTTAATCTGTTGATAAAGTAATGAACTTCCATGCCTATCCCAAGTTGGGCTGAAGGTGGAAGGGGTATGAGGAGCAGCAGAATCATATAATATTTGGGTTGGAAGGGACCTTAAAGATCATGTAATTTCAACCACCCTTGAGCATGTGGCTCAGAGCCCTGGCCTTGAATATTTTGTATGGGAGACCCACATAAGGAGTTTTCATAAGCCCTTTTGTCTGTTGAACCATTAAGGAAAGGCCTGAGGAAAACCTCCACTAATCCCTGGCATCCATATTGAGAAATCTTTCCCCTCTTCTATTCTTTGTATCACTCTTCTACCGCAATTCTAGGCTGGTTTCCCGAGGTATTCACTCATGACACAGAAAGGACACATCCTGGACAGCTTTCCCAGGAAAGAAATAGATCATGAACACAGCTGCTTTGAGAAGTGAGCCCTGAGGGAGCTAGGCAGAGACAGCCACGTCTGTGGCGCCTACAGGGGAACCACTCTGAAGTATGGAATGTCTAACAGGAGAAAATAGCTGAATATATTGGAAGTGACTAAAAAAAAATGAGCACATGAAAGATCACAAGATACTTCAAATATTTTCCCCAACAGATTGGACCTATCTGGAGAAAATGCTTTTTCCATAACATCCACAGCTTCAATGATTGCTAGTTATATTGCATTACATGCATGTAATATAACCAGAACTTCAAAATCAGAAATGGTGCAATGTACAGACAGAAATGTGTTCCCTTGTGTTGTCAACAGAATATGAAGACAGATTGTAATCTGTAAAATAATGCCATTTTATAACAGCACAACAGCATATGAATGTCAGCTCTGCTTCACCTAACAACATATCAACTACTCCTGATAATCTCCTTTTTTGTCCTGATCTAACTCACTTCTATTAGGAGTGTAGTTACCCAAGATTTTTCTAGGGTAACTCTCTTTTCCATACTGATACTTTTTTTTTTTTTGTCTACCTTTTGTTGAGCTTTTCTTAATAATGTTATTGCACAATTCGCCAAGATATGACATATAAGAGTTGTCATCAAGAAACTCAACTTTGATGGTTTTAAGAATTCTTCTTTCCTATTCATACAGTAAATGAAACAATGAAATGAACTTATGTAAAACTTTGTTGCTATTAAGCACATACATAATTCATTAGTGCTTTGTTATTTTTACAGCTAAATTCACAGAGACCCCAGGACTTAGAAAAATTCTCATCAATAATAGAGAGCAACTAAGAAAACTCAGTATCAGCACAAAACATAAGAGAATGGAGGAGAAAAAAGTTACTTCTTTTTGGTCTGCTGAAATGAGGAAAATGATTTAGATTAAATTTTTCATGGAAAATTGTGAAGTACTAAATTTTACTAATTTTTAGGGAGGTATATTTAAGTTCTGTCCTTTTTTAGGAATCTTATCAATTGACAGACATCCTGGGTGAGTCATACATGATTCTTTCACTATTTATAAACCTTATCTGGCAGGTATAATAGCACAAAAATAAATTACTTGAAAGAATGAGCAGGAAATGTAGATAAGGTCTTCCTTCTTATTGTCATCTATTGTCACTCTTTTCCTACATGTTTTGCCTCCACTTCAGTCTAAAATATAAATATTTATTAGGACTATTGAATATTATCCTCTCAAAATGTTTATCCTCTGACTGAAGCCTGAATGTCTGAGTGCCCTTAATTTTTAGCTGTTAATGAGTACATAAATTATAATAGCTAGGCTCAAAAGAGATACTAAGGTGACTAATAACAAGAAGCAGCTTTATATTATCAAACAAGAGTTCAATCCATCTAAGATCTCATTGTCCCTCTAAATGTGATTTTTTTTTTCACCTGTAGAACATTCTAAAGACAACTGGATTTTTTTTTAATTTAAGTGCTGCAGCTAGGCACTTCAAGGTAGATTATTCACTGAAGTGTGTTCACCATCAAGGAGTGATTCTATTAAATGTGATTACATTAGGATATCAATACCACTGAGAAAAGTTTTTTTTTTCCAATGAAAATTCTCAATCTAAAGAGCAAATACAAAGTATTTTTTCCTACTTTTCAAGAAGAATCTAGAAAAAAACACTCAAACTGCTAGAAACAATTTGCATGTTGTGATCATGAGCAGCACTGTGAAAGTTAGAATTTGGGCAATACATATGGACCACTGAAGCTGGAAGGGAAAGACACGATTTGGGCTGGGTCATTCATTCTTCATGGCATGCTGTCTACCTCTGTCTTAATCTGTAAGAAATCAGGGCAGCAGCCAGCAACAGCCAGTACATCAACAAATAAAACCCCTCATCAGTTGAGTTTTATGCTCACAACCTAACATTATTATTTAATAGTATTCAACTAATTTAATATTTGGAAAGTTGCATACTTATTGTTTGAGAAATTAGATTTTCAAAGGGTAAATTTCTACTGTAATGTCGGTATAATAGACAGTTCTTGATGTTCTTTTAAGGAATTCAATTGCTTTAACATCGTAAAATTCCCAATTGTTTTTACACTTAGCTTTGATTCCAACTTAGAACAATAGTTACTTTAAGTTGTTTTATTCAAACCAAAAGTCACCAGTGACTGTAAATTTCCAGTGCCAGGAACAATATCTTGGTCTAACATATTACAAGACTCCACAAGATTCTGAGAATCTCTAAATTGTCTCTTTTATAAGTTTTAGGTAAGACAACACATTAATACATGGGCAACATGTAGCATCTTTAATAGACTATTCAGAAATTATATTCTGCGTTGTGGTTTGGAAACAAACCAAGTGAGAGGCTCCAAGTCAGAAATACAATTTAATGAGATGAAAAGGGAAAATAAAATAAAAATAAAATAAATGCAATAATACAACAAAGACTACTGACAGAGTCAGAATACAACCTGAGCAGGGTGATGGAAGCAGTCCAGGCAAGGTGGTCTTCCTATAGCAGTAATCCTGTAGGAAAGTCTGGTAGGTCTGGTCCTCTGGGAATCCAGTGGGTAAGAACTGATTGTACTGTCCCAAATATCTGCTTATATCCAGGTGAGAATGCTTTGCTCCTCACCCTGGGCGGAGCATCTCACAATGGGATGATGAGTCATATAGGAAGTTCTTGATGGTCTGTTAAAGAGAGATAACTCCTGGAGGGAGTTATCTATGTGTTATGCAGCAAGGCGTTGATGGGCCATTAACCGAAGATGGTGATAGAATACATCCTATACTACGACCCAGGACATCGTAACAGTGGCAAGCATCAATATTTTTATTTTGACATTCATTTAAAAAAAAAATAATATATATATATATATATATATATATCTTAGGCCACAAGCATGAATAGCATAATCTTGAGCAAAGGAATGTTAGAAATTGTAATATTACTGTGAGATTTTTTCTCTTATAAAAATACAAATAATATGAATATATTTATCTAAATTACACAGAAAACTAATAATACGACAGGGCTGGATAAATACCTTACAGAGATATAAAGTGTATGAAAAGCAATTTAAAAAGCAGTGGAAATATTTGAATTGTCAAATTTAATCAAGCTTTAAAAGTAGAAAATAAAATAAAAATAGGCAATTATTTTGTTGAACTAACAAAGAAAACCAGGTGCAACTTTTCAGATTCATAAGTAAGAAGAGAAGATACAAATGGTAAGACCAGCCGCAGTGGACATAATTAGATGGAGTTTGAGCCAAATACACAAGAACAAAACTAGTATTTTACCTCACATATATAAGGTAGTATTTATCCATGTTAAATTATATGAGTGTAAAAACATGTCGGAAAAGACATGAATAACTGCAATTGTGAAAGACAGATACAATTAACATTCATATTGCCTAATATTACAAAATAATAGTCCACTTACAGAATAATAACAAGGACTTTTTATGAAACCATCAATTTCTGCTGCTTGACTAGAAAATCACACATTTTTTTTACAAATATATACCCCCTGAAAAATTACCATCCCATGAATTTGATTTCAAACCTAGCACAGTTGTAGGACGTATTATGAATCACAAAGGAATAGATCAGCTAGGCATGAAGAGAAAAGTAAATTATGTCAAGAATTTAATAAAATGTTAATGATATTACTTTAATGTAAGATTATTCTTTAATACATTAACTTCTTAGCAATGGCAATCTGTCTAAACTTAACTGAAGATACTGAGAATTCAGCTATACTTCATAGTGGATCTGTCATCACAGTTGGATGCATCTTCTCTGGACTTCTCTATGTACAATTTGCATAAATAGTCCTAACCTAACTTATTTCACTTTCACAAAGAGCATCTTGGAGGTTCAGAGACTTGGGAGTCTAAAGGGCAGGCTTTAGAGTGGACATCCTTTATCATCCAGGTACTTGGAATAACCTTCCTTGTCTTTCACATTTCTAAGCTTTGGTTTATGTCCAGTATTCTTCTATTCCTCTTAGGCTGCTCATCCTTGCTTTTGCCTTCTGGGAACAATCATTTTTTGTTTAAACCATTCCTGGAATGTCTTGTCCATATTTCCTGTCTTTCAGCCATGGATGCATAACTTTATGCACTTCAGAATGTACCTTTTAATTTGCAAAAATTGTCCTTGAAGATCAGTCCTGGCTTACAACCATCATAGTCAAAAATACATTGTCTTCAATCAGTGAATAAGTTCATCCTTTCCCCTTTCTGTGATTAATGGCCTGTGTTAGCATTCTTAGCTACTAATTAGTGAAGCATGTGCATTTTTCATCAGAAATAATGTCTCTGTCTTCCCTTATTTTTTAAAATTCAGTTCCATTCTTTCCTTAGTATGCCTAAAAAGAAAAGATGAAAACCCTTTACAGACATCTCCTCCACAACATTTTGTGTTGGTCTTGCTCTATGTCTAGAATTAAAAATTCCAAAACTTCTTTTCCTCTGACTTGTTATTCACATCTGGTGCACATAACACAAGGAATAAAATAACAAACAAAACTATAAAACTACCATTACAAAAAAGGTTCTGTTGCCGTTCTGTGGAGTAAATTTTTATAAGGAATTCACCCTTCCTTGGATTTTTTTACTTTACCAGTTTCTCCCTCATTATTTGTCTGCCTAGAGCCATCAAACTGCTAGATTTTTGCTCATTAATACTGATTGTTCTTACTGGACAGAGATACACGAAAAGAAAGAGAAAATAAAAGAAAATAAGTTTAAAGGTCTTTCTCTTATCTGTAGAGGTTTTTTCAGTAAAACTCAGCACATACTAGAAAAACAAAATAAAACAAAACAAAACCCAACAAACCAAAACAAAACAAACTCAACCAAAAAAAAAAAAAAAAAAAAACCCAACAAAACAAAAAACACCACTAAATCTGGTTCCTTTCCTTAACCTATTTTTATAATTGCAAACAAACAGGAGTTCCAATGAAATGAAAGTTATAATGATAATTAACTCTTCTGCAGCCATATTTATTTGATTATTTTGTTTGATTATGTCTACAAACACTTGAGTTTCAGAAAGAGGTGCTGTCTATATTTGTCCTTGCTAAGTATCTCCAGACAGACTCACTTCATAAGATTATTAACTTATTAATAATACCACTAATATTATAAATTTGTAGGTGGCATTGGTACATCTTATAGGGATCACTTCTGTCAAAATAAAGTACATTAATAATTTGTATGTCAGCTCAAGTAAGAAAGGAAAGGTTAAATATTTAGCTGAATTTTAGTATCATATACAATTTTCACAAAGTTTAGTTTCATGCAAATTGCACTCACTGGTATACTATTACAGATAATATATTTTACAGTGAGACATTTAGGTTTTCAATCTTTGCTGCTACTAAAAAAATTAAATGTAATTTAAGTTTAAATCATGTAATTTAGAATTTTGCCAGTGCAACTTCAGCTTTCAGGAAAAGAAGGGGCCTTTTAGCCATGGGCTATTCCCTCTCTAAAAAAATGTTTCTTTAGTCCAAATCTAAGACCTAAATGTTTTTAAAGGAAATGAGAATCAGTGAGTATTGGAATACATCTTTTATACTATGAAAATTTTAGTGCTCAGAATTTTGAACTATTTTTTAAGAACAAGTAAAACTGTGGTTTACACACATGATTTCAGATATCAACAGTTATACTGAGGAAGAAAATAGGAGGCAAATATAAATTAAATTATTAAGCATCTGAATTGTTAATTCAGATGTTGATGAATGTGCAGGAATAGGTAAGGAATATTCTGTATGGATAGATGTGTGCATTATGAATATTCTTCTGCTTGTGGCGTTACTTGTGTACATAATAGAGCACCACAATATTATTTAAGATTCCTTACAACACTTCTATGATTAAATTACTTACACTTCAACTTTGTACCTTTTAGTCTGTATTATGCTGTGAACAGAACTATTATGCTTTAAAAGTAACCTGACTGTGACCCTAGTTCAACAGTGTTTATTTTTCTTGCTTAAATTTGTATACAGTATGTACACATTGAAATGCTTTGATTAGTTGAACTTGTATTTATTTATACATACTAAATGACAACATTTCAATGTCTGCTTATCTTATATATATTATAAAATACTCAAAGCAGATTTTGTATCTGAAGGCAAACATTGATCATTATCAACTGGCAATAGATTAACTAGAATCAGATTTTTTTCCCTGTTTCCTTTTTTAGGTATAATGCATTATCATACTGCTATTATTGAATTAGCAATACTAAAAAGAAGAAGCATTAAATCATTCTGACTACTTGCATCCAGCCTATTAAGTAAATAAAAAAAGAGAACTATATCAGAAACAATAACAGAAAAAAAATTTGGAGGCTGTCTTCTAATAATGTTTGAGCATTCTAATATGTTCAAGAGCTCCATCAGTCTAATTATGTTCAGTTGAATAAATTTAATTTATTACGTGTTTCATGATATACACAACAAAAAATTTGACCAAATGAAATGGTGAATTGAGAGAATATTCCTTTGCAAAAAACTTCTAGGTGGGAAACACTGTAAGGTTAAGTTCACAGATAATAAGGCAATCCAAAATACATTGAAACCCAAAGCTTTTCCTTTGATGCCAGATTAAAATTCTAGGACAGAAATTCAGGTCAACATATCCAGGTCTGACAGAGACCCTGAGGAGATCTACTGTCTTAACCAATCATTTATTTGTTTTTCTTCTGTGATATGGGAATGTCTTGATGCATAATACTTTAAAAATGAAGACACACAGGAGAACTACCAGTAAGTCCATAATGTAAAGTTTTTAGCTTTGACTTAATAGCCTGAAGATGTTAATCTAATCTCCAGTTCATTTATTTTCAATGCCAAGTGAAGGGAAAAATGGAATGAGTTTGAACAAAGATGCCTGAGGGATCACTTGCAAATGCCTGCAGTAGGAAGCTACCTACAACACAGCCCTTTCCAGTCTTAAGGTTCCTGCTATGATAAACCTTTCCCATGTTGCCGTGGTCATTGGTGGGAAGGAAGCAGCAAGAATGAAGCAAATAGTTTTGACTGCACAATTAAGTTTCCTTTGTAGAATTTAAAAAAGAAGAAAAAAATAGACAGGAATGGTCAAATTAAATGCATCAGTTAATGTATTAATTAACTGGTAAAACCCTACACCTTATATGGCTGGAATAATCTACCACAAAGCTCCCAGACTCAGAGAGCTAAGTCTAAGGTGCTGGAAGCCAAACTACTACAATTTAGATACAGTGAAGCAAAATGTGGAGGTGAACCAGTATTTGGCAAAGTGACAATACACTTAGTAGTTGCAAATACTGTCCCACATGGCAGAACTAAAAAACTATTATACTAGCTGTCTTTCAGTGCAAAGGATTGATTTTTTCATATGATATGGTATTTACTGGATCAGCTAACAACAGAAATTGGTTTAAATTTTCAATTAAGACATACTCTTATGATTTATATATTTTTTGCCTTTTAACTTATATGATAAATAAAAGAAAATAAAAGCCATTAAACCTGGAAAATGACACTTTATTAGGTGGTAACACTTTTAGTCAAGTGGTTAATAGCAAAACTTATATAGGACAAAGAAAATGAATACTGATTTAGGAAGGAAAAAATCTAGGGATAAAAAGGAATGAAGCTGTATTTCTGAAGCAGATTACATAAATATTTAAGCACTTTTTTTTTCTGTAATGAATATGAAAACATGTTCAGACCAAATGCATTTTTGTTTTATTCTGGATAGAATCATAACAAGCTTATTTAGCTCTATATAGCCAAGCCATAAACATTGTTATATTCCAAGTTCTCAGTAAGCATAATATTTCTACATTTTTTCAAAACACCAGACCTCCTGAGGCTGCAATTATAGGGAACAATACAGAAGAAAATTTGTTTACATGAACCAGTGTGGTTACATCTTTGTAGCACGAAATTGAAATGCCCTGTAATTTTTCATGTTTGGGTGGCAGATATTTGATGGACATGTATTGTATGTTTTGATATTGGTAACCAATTCTATGTCTCTCAGAACTGGTAACCAATTCTCTGTCTCTCTGGGCATCTCAATAACTGAGATCCTCTACACTTATGATGGGTGTTAGATTTCCTGTCTAAAAGGATGCAACTGTCAGAAGAACAAGGTTTTTCTAGCTGCCTATTTATATCATACTTGAAGGCAGAAAGGAAGAAAGATTAGAAATCAGTGCAGAAGGAACAATACTCTCCACATATTGTGTTAGAACCAGTATATTTGCAAAAGTTATCAAGAGCAGAGTGAAACAATGAGCTTGTCCATTACACAGTATTGTACTGGCAAGATGCAAGTTTTTGATATTGACTTCCTGTTATCTGACATATTTATATATTAAAAAGAAAAAAATAAGGGGAGAAAAGCAGACAATTCTAGAATAGTATAGACAAAATACTGTATTACTCCTCGTAAGAATCAACAAAATGACCTCACAAGAACTTCAGACAACAAGTTACGTTTTTTTTTTTCCTGTTTACAACTCCTAGATTAATGAAATCAGGCCCTTCAATCATAATTGTATGCTGACAACCCTTTGCAAGTTTAAAAAAATTGGAGTGTCATCTTTTCCATGACGTGTATCTGTAAAATAAACCTCATATTTTCAGATACAGATATGCTAAATACTGAAATGTTAAGTACTTCATTTCTAACCCTCTTTGATACGAGGCATGAAGTGTGTGTTCTATTCTCAGGACATATCAAAGCCCAAGGAAAGAAAAAGGCTGTGAGATTGGTGCCAGGCAGCTATTGTACAAAATTCTGTGGTTTATAGGTCATGTTTCTGGAAGCAGTTTCAAAGTGAAGTGTTTTCAGTTTGTCTGCTATGCCTTAGGCACAGAACAAGTAGATTGTGAAAGGGTTATTCAGTCTGTAAAAAAAACCCCAACCCATTGTGGCTCTACAGGAGGGAGCACATTTAATTAACGAAAAATAAAATTTTCGTTGCATAGACAGCAGCAAAAAATGTTTCTTATTCTCTTGAGAGCCTTAAGAAAAATAGACCTTTGAAGCTAGAGTGATAGAATCGTTTTATTAAAGAAGCTTAAATGAGTATTTCAAATGCTTAAATTGGAGTTCCTATGTTTACATGAAAATATATAGTCTTAACTTCATGTGGAATGTCCTTCATAGGGGAAGTAAAAGATATTTTCTTTAAGGGATATAAATCTGCCAAAGCAATGTCAAGATAAAGTTGTGAATAGCAAAATAATCAATTAGAATTTTTTTAAAAAATATGAACTTTCAAAATTTAATTCCCTTAAATTAATAATTTTAATTTATTTTAAACACAGTATGTTTTTCAGGAGTATGGCTGACTTTTTTTATAGAATTCAAACAAATATCTTTATGGTACTACACTAAGTTTTTTCAAAGATTTATAAAGCATATAAAATATCTTAAAGTGAAGTATTTTGTTCTTTTCCAGTATATAAATAGATATGATTGTCCCTTGAAGCAGTTTGCATAATTCTATTATTTAGTTAGCAGCCTAGTCTTTTCTATTTCAATGTACTAAAAATATCCATGTAGTATATTTATGTAACAAGGACAGGAACAGTGGAATAATAGACTTTCTAAAAAATTGAATACCAAAATTTAACTGCATTAAGGCTAATACTAGGTTTCTCTTTTAATCCTATAAAATATGGGCATTCTAAATTACTTTAAAGAAGTACTTCCAACAAGGTTTCTTTTGCAGGAGAACCTCAGCTTATATATTTTTATATATAAATATATATGTGTGTGTGTGTGTATGCATGTATGTATATATTACATTATATCCCTTTGTAAAATTTTCAACCTTTTCTAAGATGATATGGCTTTTAGGATTTTGTGGTGGCGTTTAATGACAAATTACTTCAAAGTGTATCAGTAGATCAATATACAGATGAACTGATTTGCTGATCTCTCCTGCCTACAGCAGGTCATAAATAGTAACTTAAAATTCCAAAAATACAATCACTGTACTTGAATCTAAAGATGATCTCATTTGCATCTGCGAGAATTTTTATCATTCTTGTACAATGAATGTTTTGCTTTCTTTTTTAATTATTTATCAGTTAATTGCTTAGTTAATTTGCCTGTATGCACTTATTTGCACTGTTTTGAAGAGTAAATGTATCCTTAGTTTTGTCGAAATATAACATTATCATAATATAGGGGTTACAGGCTTTACATCTTCTGATTGAGAATTAAACTAGAATCGTTACTAATTCATTGAGCTTTGTTTCCTTTACCAGTATTTTTCTTGCTCACTTTAACTGAACAAAAATTTTCCCTTTGCTCCCTTCCACTCTTCTCCTTCCTGTCCTTTTTTTTTTTTTTTTTTTTTTTTTTTTTTTTTCTGTTGACAAAGACAATTCCTGCTAGGTCTTGCTTGTGGATGTGTTCTTTTATCATCAAATTGAAGAAATATGTCATGTCTTAAAAAACAAAACATGCTTTTGAATCTCAAATAATTGCATTTCATTTTATAGAACTGCTTTGGCAATATTTCAAAGCCATGTCTGCAAGCATCTTAAAATCTTTCACACTGCTATGATATGATGAATAAAAACTTCAGGTGTTTGGCTTATCTGAGAAGCAGGTAGTCCTTTACTGCAGCCTTAATTACTACCTGAAAAAATCATCCCCCTGAGAGCAGTGAATGAAAGACTAGCTTTTATAACTTGCTGTCATGAGGAAGAAGGAGAAGATAGTGAAAGTAAGAATATCTATTCAAGAAAATTGGAACAGGATGTATAAAAAAAATTTGAATATTTTTGGCTTAATTTTGAAAATCTTTAAATTAGCTACTGACTTGTTTTGGCAGTTACCATACAGTCTGCTTCTCTAATCTTCATACTACTGTGATTTAGAAGAAATCAACATCTAAATAGAAATAGAGATGTAATTATCCTACCTTAATGATACTTTAAATATTGCAATTGAGATAACTACTTTAGTATGCTCTTTAAGTTTATTGGAGAGAACAACATCACAGAATCACAGATTGGTTGAGGTTGGAAGGGATCTCTGAAGGTCATCTGGTCCAATCACTCTGCTTTAGAAAGGCCACCTAGATATAGCTGTCCAGAACTACTTCCAGATGGCTTCACAACCTCTCTTAGACAACTTCTGTAGCATTCAGTCCCCCCTAACAGTGAAGGAGTGCTTCCTGATATCCATAGGGAATATCCTCTGACTCACCTTGGGCCCATTGCTTCCAGACCTGTCACTGGGCAGCTCCATGAGTATCCCACCCTGCCTTCTTTCCAGCCTCCTCTCAGGTTTTTGTATACACTGAAAAGATCCACCCAAATCTTCTCTTCTCTAGCCTAAGCAGTCCCAGTATCAGCCTTTGCTCACAAGGAAGATGTCCACAGTACATCCATGTCTCTAATGATGAGATGGCCAGAAATAGACACAGGGCTCCAAGTGTGGCCTCATCAGTGTTGACTAGAGGGGGAAGATTACTTCCCTCAATCTTCTGGCATCACTTCTAATGCAGCCTAGGATATTGTTAGACTCTGTACGGCAAAGGCACATCACTGTCTCATGGTTCATCTCCTGCTAGACCTCATCCACATCTAGTATGACAAACTGCATTCTAAAACTTATTCCTCTCCATTGCCAATGAAGAAATTTTGAAGAAAGTACATTAGTAGATATTACAATACGTAGACCAACTCATTGCTCCAATGCCAGTTGGAAGTTTGCCTCAATTTCAAAGCATGTCAGATGAGATTAAACATCTGCTCTTAAACACTGCGTGTAATCAGTTGCCTGTATACAGAAATCTCATGCCTGGACTGCAGACACTTGAGACACCTGCAGGAGGGCATACAGGTCTATACTCTGGAAAGGAGAGTGGTAATCAATAAAAATAGTCTAGATATCTAAAATGGTGTTAAGTCTGTTTTTAAGAAATGTGTCTTCATGCTCAGTGTGCAATTCCAGCAGGTTACAAATAACATTTCCAACACATATCAAAATTTAATCAACATTTAATTGTATGCTCTGGAGAAATAGTATTTCAAAGTCCTCCACTGATTCTGGCTGATCTGAATCAATATTTGTGGAAGACACATGACTCACAACAAAGAAACCCGGAATAATATTCTAGGATCTGTTAAATCTAGGCACTAGACACCATTTTTGCACAAGTAACTCAATCAACACATAGGTATTTATATTTGAGCTCTAGATGAGGATCAGTCACAGAAACCTGGCTGGTCTCCAACAGCTTCTCCTCTAACAGCTGCTCCAGAAGGGCACACACTTAACATAAATCTTCTGCCTAATCTATCTTGAATAATCCAGATCTCAAGTAGCATTAATGGTTTAGTCAAAAGTGCATACATAATCAACGCTTTTTACTGTTTGACTTTTCCCTAGGATATCTGATACAGGACAAGAAGATAGCACTTGATATGTATGAGAATATCAAGGGAAGGATTTATCTTGAGTGAAACCTGGCTTCTAGGCAGAGTGCCCCAAATCATCTTAAATTACCAGAGTATGTGTGATCAAATTAATCAAGCCTACAGCAAATATATGTAGTAAAGTAAAAGGCTTTCTCAAATAGTTTCATCACAGAAACTATTTATAGGACATTAGCAGCTTTGAAGAATTGTTGGCAGAAGTTAATGTTAGATTAGAGCACTGATGTTAGTTGAGGTGTGATGAATGTTCAAGACCAAAAAACATTATGAGACAGAAAATTAGGGTTTGCAGGAATACTACTTTCTTCTGGGCAGCAGCTAGAGGTTTGATAAGATAGCCCACCTCACCTGAAAAGGCTGAGCCAATGAGGTTCAATTTTTCCTTAAGTTCATTTCATTGCCACTAGACACCTACAAATATGCAACTGCATTGAGCTTGAAATCCTAACAAAGCAGGAAGTCAGGTGAATTGCTTGTAGACACCACTGCACAAATATATCTCATTTTAGCTGTGTTTCTCTACACTTGAATCCAGCCCAAGATCCTGCATATTTGTATTTCTTCAGAAGCAAACAAGGAATTACTGTCTTATGCGTCAAAATCTTAACAAAACATTTTGTGAGTACCATCCTTCTCTACCTCACTGGAAAAAGTATATATCTGAAAGAGAAGCATTTTATTCTGTCGGCAGGGAGCTTGTTTGTGTGCAATAAGTGATATTATTAGTAGTGTCAATACTATGAATTATTTATAATTTTTATTGAAAGAAAATGCATTTATGATTTCTATGACGGATGTCATAATTGCAAATGTTTTTTAGTATTGAGGTCTTTTTCACAAAATTATCTCTTCAGCTACTTATACATAGGCAAAGAAAGATGATAAGTTTTCATTTGACAGGGACAAATTTTTGGATGTTTCTGTCACAGCAGATTTCTTTAGTACCTGTTACTATTTTATCTAATTTTCTGGAAAAGACAGGTACTCTAAGTAAAACAATAAAAACATTTTTTAAATGGCAGCATTCCCTTCCTTGTATTTCAAATGGCAGGTGCTAATCTTAAAGGCAGTAGGTGCTTAATAGCAGGTGTCTGAGTGAATTAATTTGAACTATGCCAGCCTTCTAGGAAAGCAATTATATGCCTGTGGTTCTTTTGATGGCTACAATATGCTAATTAAAACAATATTTCATTTTCTCATCTTATATCATCAATTACAAGACAAGAACACATACAAATGTTTTAAGTAGCACTACTTATTGTCTCTAAAAGTGCAAGTACTTTTATAGTATACAAATAAGCAAAAAGCAGATTTGCTACATGAAAATTTTTGTGCTGTGTCAGTTTATTCATCCCAAAAACTCATTGGATAGCTTAATCATACATAATCATATATAATCAAATACCATTGTAACATTAGTCCTTTCAGACCCTTTAGTGCCCAATTAAGAAAATATTAACTGAATAAACACATGAGAATGTCCCTAAAATTACTGTCTTTTCTTGAGACTTTTGTAGGGTCTGATTCTAAATGTTAACAAGCCTTAAGAGGCTAAAAATGCATTTTGAGTAAGCAGAATTCTGAGGGATATTTTCAGATGATAATTTTTTTTAATATAAAGCATGTTTTTACTAGAAAGTAGAACATGAAACCTGGGAAAAAACCCTTGTATTTTATTGAAAAAGCATAAACAAAAAAACAATAAATATGAGATGCTAAGAAATGTTGATATATAAGTATACAAAAACTTTATAAAAGCAGATGTAAGTTGTCATGGTCAAAGAGAATAAAAGCGTGGAAAAATATTAAGGGAAAAGATAAAAGTAATATAAATTGGCAATATTAGGATGTAGTTTAGGAACAAGTAAAAAAGATCTCATCAGAAACTAAATAAATTTATTACAGGTTCTTTTAGAAAGTTGTATAATTCAAATTAAATAAAATTAGTCAGATTGAATAATTTCTAACTGATATCAAAGTAAAATATAATGAATTTTAATAAAAGAAAATATCCATAGCCTCAAAAAAGATGGGGTGCTAGCACACAGTGACTGCAGACAAGATTCCCTGCTCCATTGCAAACACTTTTTCCTGTTAAACATGACTACTATCCAAAGTGGGACCAGTACTCACTACTGAATTGTATCAAAGCACACATCACCAGTTTTAAAAACAGTAGTCAAGAATTGACTGAAGTGTTTAAAACAGGGAAACAGTATGCTAAAACAAATTACTATGTGCCTAAGTTGGTGGTGGTAACAGCCCAGACACTCCTGACCCCTGAAAACATTGCATGGCCACCACTGGGCCCTTCTGTCTGATACCAGAAGCTGCTTGGACACATTCCTCTGCCTTCACAAAAATGCTCTGAGGTTGTCTGTCGCCGACCGCTCAATTCCCTGGCAGGGGTCTTCTGGGTGCCGCGACCTTCCCAAGTGAGTCGCCCAATGAGAGACGGCCTCAACCCAGGCGGCACAGGCACTCCTCTAGAGTGATCAGCTCTTTTGTGAGATCGCAGAAGCGATCAAGCCTGTCAGCTCTCGCCAGGCTGTGGCTGCCGAAGCAGCTTTCTTCCAGGCAGGGGTTTACGCAGGTGGCGCAGGAGAAATCACAGGAGCCAGGGGTCTTCTTCAGGAGCCTTCTTTATTCTCCGACAACTCTCTGAGGAAGGACCTCAAAGGTCACGGGAGCCGGATTTTTATTCTTAACTCAGGGGGTGGGGTTTACTAAAGCAACTAATTGTGGCACGGATAGAAAAGTTAGCCAATTGGAGAAGGAATCCAAAAAGAACAATCAAAATACAGAACTGAGGGGAAGACACGACAACCAATCAGGGGTAGGATAATTAACATACCAGGAAGTAACTTTAACTGCCAACTTCAAACAGCAAGGGGTTAGACAACTAGGTTAGGGAAATTCAAGGGCTAGACACCCTCCATGGGAGCACTGGGAGCGTTGCTCCCTCTGCATAGTCTTTGGGAGCCTCCACAGTTGTCTTCTTAATTCTCAGTGATGATTATAAAAATGAGACTCAAAAATATTTATATAATTTTGGGAGTCAGGGATTAGGACCCAGCTTTGAACTAAGAAGCCAAGTTATGTAACTGGCTTTAAATCTTAAATCTAAGATTTACACTTTAAAATACTTGTTTCAAAATTCTTCAGACTGTAGTGTACAGGAGAACACTGTTTGGCATACTACCCTATTACTGATACACTGAAAAAAAAAGGGCAACAACCTGAACTCTGGTACTGATGTGATTTTGACCAGGGCCAAACTGGATTGCAGAATATGCAAAGTTGTACCAGCTGACCAGATAACAGCAAATTATACGCAGTAGACTAGATAGAGTCTTGCAGTGTTTATATGCACAAAATGACAAAATTACACCTTTAGCACCCCTTTTTTTTTTCATATGGACAGTATGGTAATGAGTGGAAGGGGAAGTCTATAGTTATCTGTTCACAAGATGTATTTATCATTTTAATTTTTGACATTTTAATATATTGTTCCATTTATTTGAAACCAAAAATGTTGTACTGCTTCATTACACACTATTACTTCATAGTACCTCTATATTTCAGGTTTGCATGTCCATTTACAGTAGCACAGTTAGAAGACCTTGCTTTCTCTGAAATATTTTTATAATGTTACCCTTTTCTTTCATTTTGGCAAGTCAGCTACATTTTTAGATTAGGAAGAGTCCAAGGCTGCTCATTAGAATCTCTTAATTATACAGAAAACTGACTGATAAGCATTTTAAATACAATATCAAAATTGAATATCATCCTCTGACAGGACTCAAAGCACACATTGTCAGCAAAATTTATAGACTATTTAAGTGATTTAGCGTAATCCTGATACCAGAATCTTTTGAATTGAGTTTGTGTTAGGTTAACTGATAAGAAGCTCATCTGCACCCAAGAAGGAAGGCAGAGAATAACAAGCACAGGGACAATAACTTGTTTAATAATCTGTCTTTGTTGCTCCCAGGCCGACATTGGAGAGTTACCACCCCATAAAAGGTCCTTCTTTACAAACCCAGAAGAGCACAGGGACAGAACTGCAAAGAGAAACCAAATTGCAGACTCCCAAGGAATGAAGGCTTTGTCCGAGCCACACCCAGGGCTCTCCCTGCAGACCCATCAGCCTTATTGGCAGCACATAAAACCATCAGGATGAGTCATCAGAACCAGCTCTTCAGGGCACCTTGCCAACTTTCAGAATAATGGGAAGGGTTATGAGATATATTGTGGGAATTAGGGAAAAAAGCATTAGAAGATTATAGAGAAATAATTATGGGATGCTCAAAAAAGACACCAATGGTGGAAAAAAACCAACTTTGGGTGCATTGTGAGGAGTTCAAGTATAGGAAAACAGAGAGATAAGGTGGGAGGGAAAGGGTCCATTTGCATTTCAGAAGAGGTTGAAGAACTTACTTGTTTGGCCATGCGGTGTGCCTGCTGTAGTCATGTCTCTTCATTAAGCTCCACCTTGACTATTTTCTGGCAAGGAGCTCTGTACTCTCTATGAATATGTGTGCCTGGAGGGGGTCTATGCTATCAGGATGAGGAATGAATTCAGGTCTCTGAATTGGTCTTTGATCACTGCTGTAGGGAGATCAAGGCAGGCCAGTGGACAGAAATACCTGGGTGCGAGAAGGAGTGTAGATCACTAAGGCCTAGCTCTGACGATGGGTACACTTATGAACCTCTAAGAGTGACAGCATGGTGGGGGGTGGGTAGGGGGGAAGATGGATTTGGGACCAGGAGAGTAGTGGTGTGAGGGTGACACAGCCTGAACCGGCAAGGACCTGATGCCATGGGAAATTATATGGCAAGTTATCATCCAGGGGGGAGCCTGGGATCCAGGGCCAGCTACAGGGCACATGTGAGACCAGCAGCTGGGTGAATCACCCTGTACACACATATTCTCATGGCAAACCTCTATCCTGCTGAGACAGAGAGGGAAGCAGGATGAGGTTGTAGGTGCTGTCTGTGTTCATGAGAGCTGTCTCCAATCTGCATGACAAGCCAGGCGTGTAAATGTGTGGAGGTGTGGACATGTAGTGTCAAACACGTGCTCGGCCTCGCTGATGGACAGATTAGGGAGTTGAGTAGAACAGGGAGAAACCTGGGCCCTAGAGCAGCACCCCTTGCCACAGGAGGTGCTGGTCACATTAGAGGAAGAGTGTTCTACATTCCCAAACTCATGTGATGGGCTGTTTTTCTTTATCAAACTATGACATTGTTTCTTAAGGAGTGAATGCTTGCAGATCAAGCCCCTCACAAGCAGCAGGGATATGTGATATTTTGAACATGGAATGAGAGCAGCATATGCCACATTAGAAAGTAAATTAATTAAAGGATGAATTATAATAACATTCTGCAAGTAATTTAAAAGCAATTTTTCTGTTATCAGCAGCATTTTTTCAGTTCATGCATGTCACTATGAAAATATTGGTATTTTGTAACACAGGTATTTTCATTGCTGGTATATTTCAATTTTAGCTCCATTCTTTGCATATCTTGTAAGGTCTACCCATATTTTAGAATATTTTATGAGAAGCTAAGGAATTAAGAGTTT
This sequence comes from Sylvia atricapilla, assembly GCF_009819655.1. Classification (NCBI taxonomy): domain Eukaryota; kingdom Metazoa; phylum Chordata; class Aves; order Passeriformes; family Sylviidae; genus Sylvia; species Sylvia atricapilla. Next base: position 69,867,895 of record NC_089141.1, read on the forward strand.
GTCTCTTCAATTGCGGAGATTGGCCATGCTACATGTCATGCTACATGTAACTGTTCATAAATCTGTGAGCAGATGGAGATATCTTCCTGCTGACAGATTGTTGTCCTTTCCTCTGAGTGAAAAGCAGTTTAAGACACATATTTAGCATTTCCATTTTCAACTGACTATACAAAAGGGTACAGTAGCCTCTCCTGCAAATGCCTTGGAGCATATGACTTGTCTAACAGTGTATATGTTAAATCTTCAAACCATTTTCCCTCTTGGTAATTTCATTCTTAAACTACATCAGACAGTTCCCTCAGTATATTGCTATTTATGGATCCTATTCTAAGGCATTTAATCCCTAACTGAACTACAATGACCATCTATTTATCATGGAACACCTTTTTGCAACTTTTGTTTGATTGTGGTTTAACCCCAGCTGGGAACTAAGCCCCATGTACCTGCTCCCTCACACCATCATGGTGGGACAGGAGGACTTATCAGAAAAGTAAAAGTGAGAAAACTTAAGCGTTGAGATAAAGACAGCATAATAGGTATCAAAAGGTGAACATGCAAGCAAAGTAAAGCAAGGAGTTCATTCCCCATTTCTTATGGGCAGTCATGTTCAGCCATTTCCAGGAAAGCACAGCTCCACTGAGCATAACAATGACTTGGGAAGACAATCTCCATCACCACAATAAACACCTCCCCTTCCCTTTTTCTTCCTCCACCTTTTTTATGCTGGGCATGACACTGTCTGATAGGCAATCCCTTGGGTCAGTTGGGATTGGCTGTCCTGGCTGTGTTCACACTCAATTTCTTGTGTAGCCTCCAAACTCTGGACTGGTGATGTGATGTAAGAAGCAGAAAAAATCTTGACTCTGAGTAAGCACTGATCAGCAAGAATGAAAACATCTCTGTGTTGCCAACGTTTTCAGCCAAACACAACAATGCAACAAGAAATAAGAAATCAAACATTAATTATGATATTCTGCAGCTACAAATTTATCTAATGAATATCCAACTGCAATAGGCAATCATACAAACAATAATATCTAGGCTTCTTTCAAATTTATACTTTTATTTATTGTTATTTATATGGCACGGGTAAAGAGATATTTTTCTAAACTGGAAATAAATGAGATGACAAGTATCTTAAGTAAAGTCAAAATATGAAGTTCATTGTTTCAGAGTATGTATTTATTGTTTTTTTCTTACTATTTGTTTTATGTAACTTCTGACATTATTTTTCCAACAAAATCTTGAATAAATGCTATTTACCAAAGTTCAACATATTTTAATTCTAGGAATGTAATTTTAGCTTCTGTGTTAACACCTTAATAAATATATAGAAGTATCACATATCTTTAAAATTTTCTCTGGCATTACCATTTTAGATGCTATTACCTTTAAATATAATGATATTATTTCATGTAGAAAATTAATTTTAATACCAGAAGTATTTATCAAAATCCCCCCCTTTTTTTTAGTATATATTACATCATGGTTTGAAAAATAAGAATTCTGTCACCATCAACAGTAATATTACCATTTAAAAGAAAGTTCAGACATAAAAGATCAAGTAATTTCATTGTAATGCTCTTAAGTATGAAGTATGCATACAACGTTAACTGATAGATATCCAGTTGTTCATAGTCCAGGAGCTCACTCCTAGACTATGTCTATTTAGCAATTTTAAAAAATCCACAGGAATTTCTATTTGGGGAATAATCCACAGCATTTTTCTATTTGTGTGTCTTAAGGCCAATGCTTTAATTATGATCTCATGTTTATTGATCACTTAACGACAGTGACAGCAACAACAACAGAAATAATAGCATTTTTGTAATTTTGATCCAAGGAAGATGTGCCATTTTTTTTATAGATGAATCTTGAAAAAATCATTTAACTTTTCTGCCACTAGTTATTGATTTAAATAACTATATTTTCAAATTACTCAAAATCATCCTATTATTTTATTAGAAATTAAAGTATTCTTTTAGTATTAGAAACAATACTTGTATTGTACATCTATTTTCTTGTAGCGATGGGTTGACATCCCATCAGTAAGGGCATTTTTTTTTCTTTTATTTCTTTTCGAACTACATTTAGCCTTTTGGAAATTATTACCCTACTTATTGAATCATGCAAAGTCATATCTCTACTTTGCCCTGAAAACACAAAGTTTCTTCCTTATAGGCACTATATCTTTGCTTTTTGAAAAAGAATAAAAATGCTACAATGGCAGTCACTGTCATGTTGATTAAATCAATTATAAGAATATAAATAGTATGTAGATGTGACCTTGAATCACAATGGTTTTATCTATTTAGTCTCATTTTATATTAGAACAACAGACAAACATTCTGTATCCTTAAACAGAAATTATTAAACTGTTCTTTGATATTAAAACTTGTACATACATTAGGTGATCATAATTGCAGTCTTTTCATGTGGAACCAGAGCTTCCTTAAAAGCAAATTTTAAATATACCATATTTGTACCTATTTGCGATGCAAAGTAATTAATGCAAAAGTCATATAGGAAGCTAAAAAATTTTGATCCTGATAATGATAAATAAAAGCAGCAAATGTTTGTTTAAGGTCAACTACATAAATGTTGACTTCATAAAGAATTTTCTTTTTTGTTTTAAAGGAATTTTCTTATATAAAAAACTGCTCATGAATTCCCATTCCTGATTTTTTTGTTGTTGTTGTTTATACAAATTCACTTGTTGCTTTGCATTTTTTGAAAAGCCTCTAGACTTCAAACAACATTTGGAACATATATCTGGTAAAAATACTTTTTTTCTTCTGTTTTGTTCCTCTTTCTTTGGTCTTGGCTTAACAGGTCAAGGAGGCAAGACCAAAAAAAAGTTCTTTCTGTTTCTGCAATACGCTTCTGAAATACTGCTTCTGCAAATATGTCATAGGAAGTTAAATCATCCCTATGTGCCAAAATCTTCCTCAGTTTATTCTTCAAATATAGACTGTCTGATCTTTGAAAAGTATCTATTCAGAAATTTTCAGATTATTTTTAGAAGTTTGCTGCTATGTTGCTTTAGCCTTACTTGTTAATCACACTCAGACAAAATTTGTGAGAAAGTTTCTAGACATCGTAGACATTTGCTGTTGATATATCTGCCAGTGAACTCTTTCAGAATATCCTTCTTTTATGTCATTTTTTGTCTAATGCACAAGTGGAAAAGTGGATTGTAGAAATATGTTTTCACAGAGAAAAAGGAAATAAAAAACCCAAGAAGGCAGAAATGTTTTGTATTTCAGATGTACACTGATGAGCATTTTTGGAGACATAAGAACTCATTACGATTTGTGAACTTATACTTTGATTCTGTTCGGATAGTTTTGTTAGCGAGGAAAACACATAACCACTGGAATGATTATGAGGTGCTTTATTGAAGAGCTCTGGGAGCCGGGGTACAAACCCAAATCCAACTCCAACGAGGGTCCAAGAAGGGCCCTGTATTATACCATTTCGTTACATAACTCTATGTTAATCATTAAACTTACATTGTTCTATTGTATACATCCAAGCATGAATTTTGTAAATACCTTCTTTACGATTCTGGTTTGAAATAATAATCATGTTTAGCTACCAAAAATCATTACAATTCGATCATCTATCTTATGATGATTAGGTACAGTTTCATCCAACCTAGTTTCCAAATACAGGTCGTCCCAATCTTCTCCTTCTCCCCCCATCCCGATTACCCAGGCAGAGTTATACTTGATTTGGTTAAAACAATGAAAGCAACACCTGGTTGCAGTGAAGCGGAGACTCTATTCCCAGCTTCTCTGGTAACCGAAATTATTAACCCTATCCTAACATTCCCCCCTTTGAAAGTATTTCACTTTAAATCTACTAAGTGTAAATGCTTTCATTCAGTACAGTCCATTCATCTTCTATACTGGATGTTCAGCTTCAAATTCGTGGTTGATGTGGGCTTCATTAGTGCAGATCGGAGGTGCTGAAGGTGCAGTCTTGTCTCGTGTCAGCGCCTTCATTATTGTTCTGTTCCAGGATGTTCTTCTTTGTATTTCCTCTTTTAGGATCCTATAAACTAACCAGATCACTAGAAACATAATCAGTAAAATTATTACATTTTGAAGGATAGATTTCACCCATGAATTAATATTCAATCCTAATACTTTAAAAATTTTGTCTAACCAAGTAGTAGCTAAATCTTTTTGTTCCTCTTGTACCTCATGTTCTATCTGTCCTAACTGGCTAATATCATGTTCTACATTTGTTGTTACATTTGGGATGTGGATGCAGCAATGGTCAATTTGTCCTTTTAAATATCCACACACTTCGTGTTCTTTCAGGAGTAACATATCTAAAGCCAATCGATTTTGTAAAGTCATTTTGGTAGTAGCTTGTAACTGCATATTGAATTTACTAAATCCTTCTCGTGCAACTCTTGCTAATCTTTTTACCTGACCTGTGATTTTACACAGCATTTCCCTATTCTGATAATTTGCAACAGGACCAAACAGAGATTCCAGGGCCCACCCGAATTTTACTCCACTAGAGGGTTCTTGCCAGGTGTCATCTTGATTTTGATTATTCGAGACACCTCGTTTTGTTCCTATCTGCAGGAGCTCACGGCTCCCATTAAATGGGGACTTTTTCCAGATTGGGCATAAGGTGGGGAGACCCAGAGTGATTTCCTTTACCTCCCCGTCTACTGGCAAGTGTGTTGTCCAAGCACCATCACTTGTTGCCCACACAAACTGTCCTGGACTTCGGACTGTACTCTTACTACATCCTACTATGATCCTGGGTGCGATTTTGCCCTGTTTGTGTTTGATTCCTCTGCAAGCACAACCAACTTGCAAGGCTACAGCTAAAGGTGACCATTGTTTTACCTCCAGGTCGTCAGAGGTGCAGTCATAAATCTTATCACATGTCCACCAATTTACTTTTGCTGTTTCTTTTCTGCTAGCAGTACCAGTGTTTACTATCGCTGGATCTGTTTCATTTTCAGGGCCTTTCCATTTAATGCACCAAGGAGTGCTTGCCATATATTGGAACCTCTGAAATATACCCACAGACCATGCACTATCCCAGGGTTCTGATCCTTTCCACTCATTTTCTTCACACTTCCACACTAATGGGTTTCCTGTCACATTTTCTGTTACCTGTTTACATTTAACTGTTTTGTTCTCTTTTATATTAGGTAGTTTTGATGTTATGATTCCTCAACTTACTGGGTCCCCTGCTGCCTTCGGTATTGGCAGGCAGGCTGTTATTCTAGTGGTGTTTTGCATTTTGGCAAAGTCTTTGATTAATCCAATATCACATTTCAGCTTGAAGCGTATTAGGAGCTTCTATTACCTGTGTTCCTGTTTGTACCTCTCTCTTCACTTTAGAATGAAGAGCAGTTGGTAGACCTCCGTGCATTCCATATCCCAAAGTAATTCCTAATGCTTCAGCTTTGTTGGTCCTACAGCTTGCGCAGCCCACGACACAGCTCCACGAGGGACTTTCTTCACTCGGGTGTAGCATATCCAGGGTTCCACTTCAGCCACTCTGACAGCTGTAAAGGTGGTTAGTAGTACTTGATGAGGACCAGTCCACTTTTTCTTCAATGGCTCTCCATCCCAGGTCTTGAGGTACACCTTGTCTCTCGGTTTGATGTCGTGGACTGGATTTTCAAGACTCAGTGGTCTATTCTACAGGAGAGCTCTCCGGAGCTGTGCTAAAGTTTTCTTAAGAGACAGAACATAATTATACACATCTTGTTTCCCTGTAACGTGTACATTTGGATTAGGGTTTGGAGATTCATATGGCTTCCCATACTATATCTCATAGGAACTGACTGACATTCCACTCCTAGGTTTTATCCGAATCCCCAGCAATGCTATTGGTAATGCTTGTGGCCATTGCAATTTGGCTTCCTGGCATATCTTACTAAGCTGCCTCTTCAATGTCTGGTTCATCCTTTCTACTTGTCCACTTGACTGGGGTCTCCATGGGGTGTGGAGGTCTCAAGAGATTCTCAATAATCTACTCACCTCCTGTACCACCCTGGCTATAAAATATGGGCCTCTATCTGATGATATCCCTATAGGCACCCCCAAACCTGGGAATAATCTCCTGTAGTAACCACTTAACTGTTTCCTTTGTTTGATTGGTACAACAGGGAAGGGCTTCTGGCCATCCAGAAAATGTGTCAACCCCTACTATCAAATACTTATATCCTTGAGTTCTGGGTAATTCTGCAAAATCTACCTGTCAGTAATCTCTTGGTTTTGTCCCCACCCAAATTCTTCCTAGCTGTGTTTGTCGTCTGGCCACTGGATTGTTCTTTAAGCAAATCTCACATTTTGACATTACTGATTTTGCCATTGTTTGCATCTGTACTGAGATTATATCTCGTTTCAGTGATTTTACCAATGCCTCTGCACCACAATGACACTCATTATGTCTTATTTGTAAGATTTCTCTCATTACCAAGGGGGGGTACCACTATTTGCCCTTGTGTGGTTACATACCACCCTTCTGCATTCTTCTGTGCCTTCAGCAGATGTGCCAGTCTGTCATCTTCTTTTGTGTACTTCGGCTTGGGAGGTAAATTGAATTGAGAGACATTAAGTTTTGACGGAATCAAGGCCATTGTTTTCTGCACTTCCCGTGCCACCTGACGGGCTGTCCAATCTGCTCTTCGATTCCCTTCACAAATTTTAGAACTGCCCGATTGATGTGCCTTGCAGTGCATGATTGCTACTTGTTTGGGTTTTTGTACTGCATTTATCAGTTGTAGGACTGCATCTTGATGTTTAATATGTGTTCCTTGGGAGGACAGTAGTCCTCTCTCCTTCCATAATGCTTTGTGTACATGCACTACTCCAAAGGCATATTTTGAGTCAGTCCATATGTTGACTGCTTTCCCCTCACTCAGTTCTAATGCTCTGGTTAATGCAATCAGCTCTGCTCTCTGGGCAGATGTATTAGGTGGTAATGCTTTTGCTTCCACTACTGTGTTAATTGTGGTTACCGCACATCCAGCGTATCTCATTCCATTTTCCACAAAGCTGCTTCCATCCGTGAAGAGTTCCCATTCTGGTTGCTCCAGAGGAGTATCTTTCAGGTCTGCTCTTGCTGAATAGGTATATTCGATCACCTCTACGCAGTCATGTTCCAGTGGACCTTCCTCAGCTGTAGTACCTAGAAACAAGGCTGGATTCAAAAGGTTAGTTGTTTTTAGTGTCACATCATCCTGCTCGGTCAGGGTTACCTGGAATTTCATCATCCGACTCGGAGAGAGCCAGTGGCCTCCTTTCTGCTCCAGGACTGTGGTTACCATGTGTGGCACGAAGACATCAATATGTCTTCCCATCGTGGGCTTCCTGGCTTCTTGTATCAGTAGCACAGTAGCTGCCACTGCCCGCAAACATGAGGGCCACCCAGCACTTACGTTGTCAAGTTGTTTGGAAAAGTAACCCACCGGCCTTTTCCAACCTCCCAGTCGTTGGGTCAGGACTCCCAGTGCCAGGTGCTGCCTCTCATGTACATACAGCTGAAAGTCTTTAGATACATCAGGTAACCCTAATGCAGGAGCAGTCGTTAATGCTTCCTTAATTTCCTGGAAAGCCTCTCTTTGTGGTTTGCCCCAGACAAACGGCTGCGTCTTCTGGGCCTCATATAAGGGTTTTGCAATTAGTCCATAGTCCATGATCCTACAGGCGACACCACCTGGTCATTCCGAGGAAAATTCGCAGCTCAGTGTAGATTCGTGGGCTCTGGAATATCACAAATAGCTTGAACATGATTAATACCCAGCCTTCTTTGCCCTTGTGAGATTTCACATCCCAGGTAGATAACAGTCTGTTGGGCAATCTGGGCTTTTGCTTTGGACACCTTATATCCTCCCATTCCCAAGAAATTTAAAATCTCAGTTGTTACCTTTATGCAGGTTGTCTCTTCTTCAGTAGCAATCAGAATATCATCTACATATTGGAGCAATAGGTACTGGTCTCTTGGTACCTGTCCTTCTTTAGTCCAGATTTCCAGCTCCTTTGCCAGCTGACTCCTGAATAGGGTTGGGGAGTTTTTAAAACCCATCGGTAATCAAGTCCAGGTGAGTTAGGGCTTTCTTCCACTTCCAGGATGTTCCCACTCAAAGGCAAATAGGTTCCTACTATCTTGGTCAAGGGGTATGCAGAAAAAGGCATATTTTAGATCAAATACAGTAAACCATTTATTTATCTCCTTTACAGATGCTAACAATGTATAAGGACTGGCCACCACGGGATAAATATCTCTGGTTATCTCACTTATGCCCCTCAAATCCTGTACAAGTCTATACTCACCATTGGGCTTCTTCACTGGAAAAACTGGAGTATTGTATTCTGATTCACATTCTTCTAGGATTTGATATTTTAAAAATTTATCAATAGTCTTTGCTATTCCTTGCCTTGCTTTTGTTTTATAGGGTAATGTTTAATCCGTACAGCATTTTCTCCTTCTTTCAATTCTACATGTACTGGTTGTGCCAATTTAAATTTTCCAGGTACATCCATTTCACATACAGAAGGAATCACTGCATCTTCTACCTCCTTAGGAATATTAGGGATTGGCTTTTCTTTTATCATTAAAATCTTTCCTGTTTTGACTCAGGTATCATTACAAGTTCACCATTCTCAAAAGTAATTACCACTTCAAGTGCCACCCATAAATCATGCCCTAAGAGCGGAATTGGGCACTCAGGCAAATACAAGAATTCATGTGTTAAAACATTATTCCCAAAACTCAAATCTAGGGGTTGCAGGAATGACCGTGTTTCTTCCTTCCCTGTGGCTCCAATGATTACAGTCAACTTATTCTCAATTTGCCCTTCCATACAGTTCAATACAGAATGTGTATGTAAAAAGGGTAACTTCCTTTCCTTCTAAACACATAGTCACCATGGGTTCCTTTAATCCTGGCTTTCTTTCACATAAGACCATGACTCCAGCTACGCTGTCTGCTTGGGGCTGACCATTCTGGGTAAACCGGTTTGGGCACTCTTTTTCTAATGACTTTCTAATAAGTAAGTAAGCATAAATAAGTAAGCATTGATTTATTATTAGTTTTTCATGGCTTCTGCCAAAACCACATCTATTACCACTCCGACCAGTTCTACTACATCCTCACCCTTGTCCTTGTAAAACTGCCAAAAGACTCTGTCCCTGTTTCTTAGCAGCCACTTTTCTCTATTGTTATTAACTTTAAGCCACCTCAAGTAATTTGTCCAAATTTCTTAACTCTTGCCCCTCCTGCCTTAGGCCAGGCAGGGGCCAATTTTAACCAGGTCCAATGAGATACCGGGGTTACTGGTTTATCTTCATCACTCCCACTACTATCCACTCCTTCTGCACCCTCCCCATGTCTCTTTATCACAGCTACATCTTGGTTATTTCTCGGGGAAGGAAGGAGCAGGTGAAAATGACAGACGAAGGTCAGGGGGACAGGAGCAGGTGTCAGCAGGGGAAAGAGAGAGGCGTAAGCTGGGGAGAGGTAAGAGAATCAGGTTGGGTGAGACCAAGCGAAGGGGAACTCAATGTCGGGGCGGGGGGGGGGCACTGGTGGGAACTGTGGGTCCCACTAACAAATCAGCTTCTAAATCATTTTCTCCCCCCTTTTCCCCAAACTTGCACTCAAAACCAAGTGTTCCACACAACGCTTATCCTGGACACAAGCCAGGCACTGATTGTTTTCAAAGATCATTGTTTTTAACCCATACTCAGCCAGCCACTCTGGCTTTTCCTGTAAATGAAACAAATACGTAACTTCATCCAATCTCCCCCGTTAATCGCAATACTCCATCAGCTGTGATATTAGATTCGGTTCCAAAGATCCATTCTCCAGCCACCTCTGATTATCAGTCAAAACGTAACCAGGCCACCATGTATTGCAATAATTAATCAATTTATCCTTCTGTAATTCCTGACCAAAATTTTCATCCTTCCCGTGTGCTGCCAAGCACCCCAAAGGAGAAGCGGGTATGGGGGCATTGCCGCCCATAACCCCTACTTTTAACTCTTTCAGCTTCTCCATATGTTATAGTACATAACACCACCACTGCCGAACCTGCAGGGCTTTCGCCCTGTCTGACGGACGGCGCCTAGGCAATACCAGGAATTCCTTAGCCCAACCACGCGCAGCTTTCGCCGCGTCTGACAGGCAGGCACCAGACCAGAATAAAGCACCTTACCTCTTCTCCAGGGGACGTTGTGAGCGGCGGGGGGTCCCGCCTCGATGGGCTCCCCGAGAATCCCTCGGTGCCGGCTGGAGCGTGATCGGGACGGGAGGTCCTCAGCAGCACTCACAGGGTCCCATCTGGGTCGCCAAAATGTTAGCGAGGAAAACACATAACCACCGAAATGATTATGAGGTGCTTTATTGAAGAGCTCTGGGAGCCGGGGTACAAACCCAAATCCAACTCCAACGAGGGTCCAAGAAGGGCCCCGTATTATACCATTTCGTTACATAACTCTATGTTAATCATTAAACTTACATTGTTCTATTGTATACATCCAAGCATGAATTTTGTAAATACCTTCTTTACGATTCTGGTTTGAAATAATAATCATGTTTAGCTACCAAAAATCATTACAATTCGATCATCTATCTTATGATGATTAGGTACAGTTTCACCCGACCTAGTTTCCAAATACAAGTCGTCCCAATCTTCTCCTTCTCCCCCCCATCCTGATTACCCAGGCAGAGTTATACTTGATTTGGTTAAAACAATGAAAGCAACACCTGGTTGCAGTGAAGCAGAGACTCTATTCCCAGCTTCTCTGGTAACCGAAATTATTAACCCTATCCTAACAGTTTAAGTTTGACACTGAAGGTGAAAGATAATAACATGGGGAAATGATTCCTAACCATTTTTTATTTTAGAATCTATGCTATCTGAGGTAAACTTGGGAGAGCCTCAGATACCTGCTGACTCCTGACAGATCTGCATGGAGGTCAGATATACATGAGCATCTCCTCTCCTGTAAGGGAGGGAGAGTGATGGTGAAAGCAATAAAGCAGCCACAGTATTTAAGCCACAGCATTTAAGTTTTCTAGATTTTTCAATGCCCCATATTCAATTACTTAGTATTCCAGTGGTTATGATTAAAATAAAAAAATTACTTGCTTTAACACTTTAAAGATTTATTTAAGGTGAAAAATTTTCCTTGAGCACCTCTGTCTCCAGGTCACTCTTGGATTGGAATGTCTGCTATATGCTTTCTTGGAATACCTTACTGCAATTTCCCTAGTACATCAACATTTTTACAATATTATATGATAGAATGTGTTTGTATATTTTTCACAGACTGAAGAGCAGCCAATTTTTCCCTTGTACTCTTTGCAAAAACTGATGAAATAGATTTTTATACTCCAAATAACTTTATTCTTCTTAATTTATGTCAACATAACAATGCACATTTAAAATAAGGAAAAAAAATATTGTTATATATTTTCAAAATCAGTGCACAGTAAGTTTGAGAAAGACCATGGTTTTATGTAACTATTGACATAGCTATTAAGACTAACAGAAAAATAAAACATGAGAGAAATACAGTTCTCTTCCTACTTTTTCCTTTGTCCTGACAGATGAAATTTTTCCATCAGTATTTTTTTTTCAAGGAGAACTCTCTGGTTTTCAAAAGCCTCAGGAAAAAAAAATAGTTTAATTTCTTTTATGAAAAAAAAAAAGAAATAGAGATTTACAATGCCTTACAGTGTCTTACAGATTTATTTAAAGTATAATGGCCTTTGGATCAAATTGTCTCCCACAAGGCCATCTGATTATTCTAGGCTGGCAATAATAAAGATTTAAACATTTAAACAGGGAGTCTTGTAACTTATAATCACAATTCAATAGATCACCAGTTTGGAAGAAACTTCTTATTACTGGGATCTAGTGAATCTCTTTAGGCTTACCTGGAAAAAGTTTTCTAACAGAGATTTTCTAAACACGTTCTTTTTGTTTACATGCAGAACTTCCCTAGAAATTCCAGCATCCAGAACATAACATTTAAGTACCATGCAAATGACACCCTGTAAAGAGAGGCAGTAAAAGCTCTTTATGGCAGGAAAAGCTGGTGTACACATTTCTCCCTTATATTTGTAGTAGAAAGCTGTTTGTGAGCAAATGGATGATCATCACACCTGCTGGAGCAAAAGTTACCAGCAGATGTACTAATAAGTAAGATTATAGAATCATAGAGTTTTTAAGGTTGAAAAATACCTCTAAGATCATTGAGTTCAGCTGTAGGGTGAAAGATCTAAGTCTCCATTTATATTAACATGGAAACCTGGCAAGGTAATCTAAACCAGAAAACTATAAACATTCATTGATGTCAGTACCATTCTATTTCTTCTAAAGAATCTGAATTTATTTTAAAGACAAATTCTGCAAATCAGATAATAACATGTTTTGTTTTAAGTAGTGCATTATGATTATACACCTATGAAAAGCTCTTCCATAGATTTAAGGAAATTTGTGCACTGTAAACTGTATCTGTTGAATCAAAGCAAGTTATTTGGAACATAATTTATATTTCAACTTTTAACCTTTATGGTCTTGATATAATCTATGATACACATAATCTCTACAACTGTGTGTTTCATTACTGGCTGTGTCTTAAATGTCTCCATCTGTCTTGCTAGTTTCTTTGTGGATTTAAACCAAATAGTTGGGTTTTTTCCCCCTTCTCCTTCTCACAGCACTTTCTTTGTTTTTTAATTTTTTGTTTTGTTTTGGTTTGGGTTTTTTTTCCCTTATGCTTACATTTCAGAGGAAAGTTATTTCTAGGAAACACGTGTAGTTGTCATTTTTGAGGAAATGTTTACAGTTTGACTATAAATAATGAATCATCTTAGGATGGCAAATACAGAGTTTATAAAAAGTAAATTGTTTGTAACTACTCATATATAATTTGTGTCTGAAACGTGCCAGAAAATGCCTTGCAAGGGTATATTTCTTTGGAGCCATCAGTTGTATTTTGTTAACAAAACAACACAAAACAAAACAAAACAAAACCTAAAACAAACAAACAAATACCCCAAAAAACCAAACAAAACCCCCACAAAACCCCCAACCCCCCCCCCCCAAAAAAAAAACCCAAAAAACACCTATTCTGTGTTTTGGGTTTTAACATGCCTGTAAACACTGTCACTTGGAATGTCACTACTGGCAGACCATTTTATTCCTTGCTCATAAATGCAATCTCAAACAAAATTTCTTATAAAACACATTTTCATTGTTACATGAAAAATGGCAGATGGGAATGTTCACATGCAGAATTGTTTGGTTTTGTATCAAGCTGACAGATATATTTGTTAAGCTATGACTTGGAAAAATAGTGTCCAGAAGTTAAAATCTTTCACTTTTTTTTTTTTTTTTTTTATTTTTCTCCCCACTTCTAGAATTAAACATAGAAGCCGCTATATTTCATGGTGCAGGTTCATCCTAGGGACAAATTCTCATTCTGAGTGCAGGATATGGTTCAGTGAAGCTTATTAATACCTTCCTCTATGATCTTGTTTAAAGCCTTGCTGCCTGGGAGAAGAGGAGAAATTGAATCACCATCTGAAGGAAACCTGAAACATTCTCAGTACTAATTATGCATTTCCTTGTTTAGACTTTCATTATCTTTCTTCCATTCTTCTGACACTGTCTTCTAAGTAACCATTTTCAGCACGTTCTAAAAAAAAATTAAAATGCTGAGATGTGATGGTCCAGCTTTGAGTAAGATTGTAGGCTTCTGTCAGACAAATAAGATCAAAAAAGAAATGTTAGGCATAAAAATCTGAGAGGTTTATTCTACGAAAAATTTATGTTCAGTTCAGGAAAAAAACTGCATTCTTGTGTCAAGAATCATAGACTTTTCATGTGCACTCTAGATTAGAGACTATGCTAATATTTTCTTTTCTCTTTTCCTAGATAAGTCAGTGATCCATGAAATTTCATTAGATTTTAGATTTAACAACAACAACAACAACAAAAGGATTGCAGAACTGCATAGGTCTTTTATTAAGGAATCATTTCAGCAGTACATAATTGCAAATTTAAGCCACTGGATTTTAAATATCTGCCATACAAGCATCCTTTTAATGAGATTTACCTGACTTAACTAAGGCAGCTGTGTTAATCTAGCTGTGTTGGGAAACATCTGGAAAAATAACCCTAGTTTTTCCATACTAAGAGAAAATATACCCATCAGATGCCCACACATGAATGGATATTTACACGCATGTGTTACTGTGTATTGTTTTAATTTGGCAAACTTCGGTGGCACACAGATATCGTGATCTCTAGGTGTCTGTTTCTTATCAATTGTACAAGAATGACAAACTTCAGTTTTGTGAATTGTCCAGATAGTCATGTATGTAAATCGTGGTGTCCAAATGCTCAGCACAGTAACCTGTACTGGCAGGAGAGACATGAGGTGTATTTTGTATTCTTGAAAGTGTGAGAAGTGGTAGCTACTGTCATTCATCATCTAAATAGGAACAATGTTTTGGTTTTGTTTTTTTGGGGTTTTTTTTGTGTAGTTTTTTTCTCGCTTTTGTTTTTATTTCTGTGGATTTGATAATAGCTTTGAGTAGTGGAAATGAAGAGGACAGAAAGGGTCAATGTCTGAGAATCTTGAAGCAAAGAACACCTTAATTAATGCATTTTTTGACATTTTTATGACACTCACTTAGGAAGGAGAGGCAGCTAGGTCCTAATTTGGGCTGGAGGATGGGAAAAAATATTAAGGATTATTTTTAATTTAATTTGTACAAAACACTGCCAAAAAAACTGATTTTTTTTTCTTAAAGCATTCCAGTATATAAAATTTCTGCTTTTCAACCACTAATAATACTGCTATACTCTACTACAGGAAAATTTTTACATGATTCTCTTTTAACCATGTGAAATGGTGATGATGTATTAAAAGATGCTCTATACTTTACTCTTGAATATTGAATATTCCAATCATCGAAATCTTCTACCTGATGGGGAAAAAAAATAAAATAGTTACTGTATCATAAGAAGAAAATAGAACTTGAACTTCAAAGAATAGGCTTATTTTACCATCATGCCCAACTGGATACTTATTTTGATATAAGATTTATAGAATACATAACAGACTTGTTGAAACATCAGCAGCCTTTTTGCCAAGTTCTGAAATCTCAGTAG
Source organism: Sylvia atricapilla (assembly GCF_009819655.1). Classification (NCBI taxonomy): domain Eukaryota; kingdom Metazoa; phylum Chordata; class Aves; order Passeriformes; family Sylviidae; genus Sylvia; species Sylvia atricapilla. Next base: position 69,883,070 of record NC_089141.1, read on the forward strand.
TGGGTCTTGACAACCACATTTTCTGGGTATTAGATTTATAACATGAGCACAGCAATCTGTTGCTTCATTAGTGTCATGATTACGACATATCAACACAGATGAAAGAAGAAAGGAGTTAATTTAGGCATAAGGATAATAAAATGCATAACACAATGTTTTCCCATAGTTCTATGAGATTAATTCTTTTCATCTTTTCTATAAAATTTTCAGAAATTAAATTGGTCCTGTCACCACTTACCGAAACAACATGAAGTTTTGCACATAAGGTTAATTTCTTATAGTTTAAATATACAAGCTTTAACAACAACAACAACAGAGGATACCATCTGAATGCTGACTACCTAAAATTGTCTGTAGCCATTGTTGCTAATATACCATCATTTTCAAAAACATGATAATTTGTTGAGGTACATGCACCTAAAATGTCAAGAAACACCATTAAAATAAATACTCTAAATAGCAAGAATTAGTGTAGAGTAGTGGTGTAGAGTAATCCCATTTTTTTCTCCATTTCTTCAAGCAGAATAATTGAGATATTGAACCTTTTCCTCATCTGACATCCACCTTCTTTATTATGCTCATTGGTGACAAGCATATCATGGTGTTAATAACATAGCATGGTGTTAATAAGGTTGTGGGTTTGATCACTTTATGGGGTCATTCACTTAAGAGCTGGACTTGTGGGTGACTGCCAACTCAAAACATTCTGTGATTTTGTGGTATGTTATTTGAGGAGTTTCAACTACTCTTCACTAGTAGTATTAGTATTAATATTAGTATCAGTATTATTGATTTATTTTCCCCTGGCTCTTCCATCGTATGCTGAGTTAATTAGTCAGGTATATTTAATGAAAAGTGTAAGGACTTTAGAATTTTTATTTTGGACTCCTGATCAGAAAAGACTGCCATAAGTCTTCATCACCCAGAAATTATTTTTATATTGTAATTTATTCTATTTTTAACCTGAAGAAGAAAATATAATAATTTTCTAGATAAATATTATAATGTCAATGTTTTCTGGACAGTCAAAAACACAGCTTCTGAAAATTTCCTGTGTTCAGCAGTAACCTTGTGCTTCTACTGTGCATATTCACAATTTCTGTATGTGTGCCATGCATGCACAATCAAACTTTGAAGATAGTGTGAATTCTACAGGATGAACAAAAAATAAACCTCCATGGCTTTCTAGTGTGAAGAACTGAGAATAATCAGAGTTCATTGAAAAGATAATTGGTAGAAAGTGCTGATATGATTGCAAAGCATGGGTGCAGCTGTTTGTGCCTATAAGGAAACACAGCCATCTGTATGCACAAGGGCTTCATTGCAGCATGATAGCTTCTTTCTGAAACCAACACAGCTGAGCTGGGAGGAAACAGGGAAAAAAAATCACTTTTCAATTAGGCTAGTAATTTATTAGTGCTGTAATACTGTAGATTATATTTTCCCCATCCTTATTTTCAGAGTTAATTTGAAGTTCTGTTCCTTTTTCGAAGATGAAGAGGGCTAGGCCTTGGGGCTTGCTAGTCTACTCAAATTTCATGACTCCATCTGTTTAGAGCCTTAATGCTTAAACAAAGCTTCAGTGTACAGAATTCCTTTTAACAGATATAATTCCATTTAGAATGTATGGGAATAAATTCTAACATAATTTCCTGAAAAAATTACTTTATGGCTTTATAAGGGAGGCCACCTTTCAGACAACGGTTCAGGCTACAAATGCCTAAGAAAATGTCCAGAAATAAGTAATTCATAATTTTGGCAGGGATAAAATATTTATTGTTGTCGTAAATAAAAACATATCTCTATTTTCTTCTTAAATCCTGTTGAAATCTTCCTGTCAGTGGACTGTATAAACTATGATTACTGGTAACTTTGAGTAAACTAGCAGTATTGTCATAAGAAACAGAAAAATAACTCAAATATGGTCTGTCCTTCCTCTTTGAGGAGCAATCTGACTCCTTTCATTATCCATCAGCAAAACAACTGGAATTTAGATTCACAGATAAGTGGAACAGTAATTTCAAATTATAAAGTCTCGTTTTGAAAGGTCAATAGGGCCTCCTACACAAGTGTGTCTGAGTGAAAACCTTCCTTTGCTTTTGGAGGGTGAGGGAAATTCATCCCCACCCAAATAATTCATTTAAGCACAGAAGAAAATTTCATACCTTTGGTTTTTTATTTATTCAAGGTTTTACACTCAATGAAATTCAAACAGGTAAAAAAACTTCCTCACACCAACCCTTGCAGAACTGTAAAAGCTATAACAGATCCTACTTGCTAAGTCACTTCAGTTCCTACTCAGATGTTGTAAAGCCTTTGATAGTGAATTCAATCCCATTGATTCAAATTTTAAATAGCAAGAGATGGAGGCACTTCATCCTATTCTTTTCCTATCGTCGTAACTATATTAAGTCCTCAATTCTGCCCAGAGTCATCAAAGGATGAGGAATATTTCTCTGATGATATGGTGGCAGAATCAGGTCTTAGAATACAATGTATTGCTCTACTTTATACAACCTGTTCTACAATGATTGGCTGTAAAAAGAGTACACAGGTTAAAATAAATATAAATTGAGGGGAGAAAAATATCCAGACAAAATACTAAACAGAAGGCACTAAACCTCTTCTACCTACATTATTGAATTACCCTTACTATTATTATTATTACTGAAATATAAATGGGATAAAATAAAAATTATTATTTTATTGTATATAAAAAGAAAAAAAGTCTTTCAATATGCATATTTTTCTTTTATGAAGCCTATCAGAATCTTCCTACTTGAAACGAAAAGTTTTAAGGATGCATTCATTTTCCTAGTTTAACAATTCCTTTTTAAACTAGCAACAAGCAACGATATGACAAAGCCTAGGTCTTAAAAGAAAACTACAACTCTTTCCAGACTCTCTCCAAAGTGCTCATTTATTCATTGAAAGAGGCTGATTCAAGCATAGTTCAATTCATCATAAACCCATGCTCATATTTTTAAGCAGATGCTAGCAAGGCTTTGCACGACATGCAATGTTCCCAATGCCAAAGAACAGGGGGCAATCTGTTCTTCGTCTTTTGAAAATGACTAGCTGATTATTCATCTCATTGTCTAACTATTAAGGATGACTATTAAAGTAGTTTGGATCACCAAAAAATGAATCAACCTGGAATTTTCGCAAAACTGGGGAGAAAGTTCAAGTGGTTTTGAAAACAAAGTAGTATTAGAAAGTATTACCTACACAACACAAATATAGCAAAAAACCCTCAATTTTTTGACAGAATGTCTGGCCTCAAAACTGTACAGTCCTGCCAGTATTGTAAATTTGCAAATTTTTTAAGAGTTGTTACAAGGCCTCATCTTTTGAGATTCATCCATTACTATTGCATATTGCATCTATGTACTATCTCAGCACTACCCTGGGAGCCCCAGTTTCTACAAGTGCAGCATCTGAGATTATCTATCTCAGTATAGTGTACATTATAGAATACAATTTATATGTTTAATACTAACTAATCTTAGGATTATTACACTGGAAAGCTCAAAGAGTCTTATTATTAAAGGACAATTAATTCAGAAAATCTCTTCCACTCATAACTCCATAGGCTGGAATTTCATTTTGAGAAAAGAATCAACAACATATAACAGTGCTATTTCTCAGTTGCCTGTCTAAAATCATAAAAACCTAAGATAACTCATAGTTACATTACTTGCTAGTGTAATAATGCACAGGAGAGAGATTTTAGATCAAGAAATCACACTTTAGTTTATTTTTCCAGGAAAGTGATATTATTTTGTAAATAGTTATTTTTAAATATGATGGGGAGGTATAATTTGTGATGGCTTTTTGTTCTTTTCTTTTGACTGCAAGTTTTCAAATATTTAGTTCCACATAAAATAATGTATGTGAGTTTATAAATTGAATGTACATAGTTTTTGAAAGTTTATATATATAAGGCCAAAATTTAACAATTATGAATTAATATATTAATAAATTAAATATATTCACACTATTGAAATGACAAATATTGAGTAAATCTGGCACTGTGAACATATTCTAACCACAAAAAATCCTTTGAGATAAAGTTTGCTTTGGGATGGAAAAGTATATGATGGTCTTGAAAAGAACTGAAATTTCTTGCTGGCTATGTTTGTCAGCTTTAAGATATTTTGACTACACATTTGTCATCTCTAGGAAGATCAAGAAAAGTGATTTTTCTAATTTAAGTATAAGAAAAAAGGTGACCTTGTGTAAAAAATTAAACAAGACTTTTTTATAGTTAAATTCAAATATTTCATATCCAGATTATATATGAATGGCATTCTCAGGTATAAGTCTACATGAGCTATAACATCTCCAAAAGAGAGATCTTTGGATCTATGGATCTTTGAATTAGAGGCAGTGGATTTATTCTTGCATTTTAAATAATTGGAAATTAGACAATGTGATATAAGAAAAATATCCTGGCACTTTCCAATCCTGACTTCATAATAAATTAATTAAGAATGGGCTTGTTCACCATTTTCATTTTTGGGGGGTACCCAATAGGCTTGCCATAAATAATTATGACTTGTTTTTTTCATGGAGACATACCTCTTCTGTCCAAGAACCACTCTTCGGACCCTTTCTGTTCTTTGCCATACGAGCACTCTTTCCAGACCTGAAGACCTTTCGTTTAGTTTTTGCTTTTTGGCAATTAAAATTTAACCATGCTTTCCAAGGTGGGTCTGTTTTACAGGAGTTGCAGTAGAATAATGTTTTGTAACTTTAAATAACCTGGATTAAAGGTTGAGTACCTGCCTGCTGAGGAGGGAATTGGCTGCCTGTTAGTGTCAGGCTACACGGCTCCTCACTTCTATTCTGCATCCAGCTAGTTCCTTTGGGGTCAGTGGCAGAATACTCAATCTTTGCCATAGGTAAACAGCTCAGAGAAGGGCCTTTGACAAGAAATCTGCAGCTGCAGTGATTCCTATCCCACCTGCTTTATGACAAATTAAATCTTCTAGTTGGATTTCTACTTAACAAATACTGAGCAAAAAGGAAATGCAATTTCATCTGATTAGACAGTCATATTCAACTTACTTTCTCTACAGAAGGAATTACTGAACATCAGCTTCTGCTCTGTCTTTATGAATGAGCATCACAGAACGGGTTCTCTTAATCTTGTAGAAGACAAAACAAAAGAAAAATGTTATTTTAAAAAATATAGCCAATACTTCTGTAGAAATGCAGACTGTTAAAAAGACTGAAATCATGTGCTGGTGACTCTCAATGAGCAACTCACATGCTATGATGCAGGAATAGACAAACTCTTTTCTGTCATTGTTCGTGTTATCATTATGATCCCTCTGTAAAATTTTGCCGAAGAGAAAAATGGGTGTATGTCTTGACTTGGATGCTCAAATAATATGCAGTGGTGTGACAACACTGAATAGATTATGTTCACTCATGCCTACTGAAGATCTGATTGTTTACTCTTTGTTCATTAATAGCTCATATAGAAGGATTGGGGGAGGGGGGGGGGTGTTTATACTACTTTTTTTATTATTTAAAAGTTTTCCATGAGTACACTTAAGGTATTTGATAATGGCTGATTGAAAATAAAGGCTAAAATTAAATATTATATTTACTGAAGTGACTAATAAAACAATTAATAAGTTTTATTATGCCCTTGTGGGTAGATCCTTCTAATCTTATTCAAGACTTTTAGAAATTAGAAGAAGTAATTCAAGTCCATCCTTAGTCTTATCATTAGTGGAAAGAGAACTGATACGTCCTCAAGGCAGAATTCCTCCTGATATAATACTTAGGTCTAGCTAGGCACATTGAATTTCTTTCAGGAGTGAAATTTCCATTTAGGAAGACAAATTTGACAGAGAGCCTGATAAACAATCAGATATGGATGTTTATGGATAAAATCAAAGGAGGGTCCTACTCCAAACACAGAACTGTAAAAGGCTGTACCTTCCACAGTTTCTAAATGAAAATATTCCCATTAAGAATTTGAAAAGGAATGCTGAATGCTTCACACAGCAAATAATTTTTAACTCTGGAAAAATTAAATGTTGACATATCTTTTTAAAGTGTTTATTCTTTTTATACCTTTAAAACTATATTTTAAATTGTAATTCCTTTTGTGTAAATTTCCCACTAAAAGTTAGCTAATTACTAACATTAATGGTACAATATACAACAACAGCTACATATCACAAAGTTAGCTTCTTTAATATTGATTAAAGAAAAATAAAACCTTCATGAAGAATCACATGACATAAAGCAGAAACCTGATTTTGGTCTCTCTAAAGCAATGAAGTTCTTGCCTGTAATGTGAATTAGAACAGAACAGTACCCTAGAAATAAATGCCTCAGGCTTTCTTTGGAAACCTGGGCTGGGCTGTTGATATAAGACATTTCAGCCATAGAGACACTGGAAAAGTCAGTGTTGGTGCAGCTCTTTTGTACATACCTTGAGTAGAGGTCAGATTAGCTCCTGAGTTACTTGACTTGTTCTGTTTGCTTTTGCTATAGTTGCTTCCAATGTGGATTCAAATCTATATGCTTATATGCTTAGGAACTGGAAATTTAATCGTGTCAGTATAATTATACCTCACGATGTCACAGAAAGCCCTGCCAGGTAACTTTGTGTGACATGGCCACTCCAAAATATTCCATTTGCTGACTTAACATACGCATTCTGAAAACCAGCTTCAAAAAATGTTTTTACTGTATATATTATTGCCTAATACATATTTATTTTTGTCTCTAGGATATAAATAACTACTGAAGCATCCTTGCTGAAGAAACATGGAATGCTGAAATATTCTCTTCTTAACTTCCCATCAAAATGTATGTTTCAAAAGCAGATAGTTTTGTTATCTTGAATAACAGACCATAATCACATACTCATGGTTGTGATTAAAAACTTTTTTTTCATTTTTTATTGCTCAGATTTACTTTTTCATCCTGATGCTTTTTGTTATTGATAGTCTATTGAATATTTGATTCATCACACTTTTTTTTAAGTTACTGCAACATTTCTAGTTTAGCAAGCATTTTCTTTTCATATGACTTAAAAAATTCTGTAATAACTAAGCAGATACAATGCAAATCCTTCTTTCACTTTGTCCTTCCAGTTTTCTCATGCATGTCATGCATTCTAATAATATTTTTCTTAGTGGCTCATACAATTGCTATTCAAATGAAAATTCTTTTTTTTTTTTTTTCCAATTCAAGATTTTCTCAACTACTGTTTTCTTTTTTTCATTATTACAGAAATATTTTGAAGAATTCAATCAGTCACCTGTATTACTTTTCAGTTTCTTCCAACTATTTTTACAATAACTGTTTCTAAGTTTGGGTAAGACACAACTCTCTATGACCTAACTTACATGATTACATGGACTAATCATGGACAGTATCTAAAAGTCATTTATCTATTTCTTTTACATGCCTTTAATTTGTCTCAAAATTACCTCTTGTGCTGATGAAAGCAGAGTTGAGCATGTTGTTTTCAGTTTATTGTATCTGTACCATACATTATTAGTACTGGTTAAAAAAACCCCAAACATATAAAATAAGATGCTTGTTCATCTCTCTCTTGATTTATATTATGAGAAGGCAAACCAGTACTAATGAAATTCTTTTAGGAGAGGCATCATTATTGCAGCTGCAGTAGAAAGGGTCTAAGGACAGCATAAATTGAAATTCCACAGAAGAACAAAGACAGGCAGAAGTCCAGAAGTTTATCTGCAGTACAAAGGAGACCCAAAACCAAAAAACAGAGATGGTAGAAAGAATTGCTTCTATCCTCCACAACCCATGTCAAGCTGGGATTTCACTGAAATTATAAAGGCATTTGAGATTTTGTCACTTTTACTACCATGAGAACATTTTTATTAAAGAAAAAGGAAAAGGAAAATGAAAAGAAAAAGAGAAAAAGAAAAAGAAAAAGAAAAAGAAAAAGAAAAAGAAAAAGAAAAAGAAAAAGAAAAAGAAAAAGAAAAAGAAAAAGAAAAAGAAAAAGAAAAAGAAAAAGAAAAAGAAAAAGAAAAAGAAAAAGAAAAAGAAAAAGAAAAAGAAAAAGAAAAAGAAAAAGAAAAAGAAAAAGTGTATTTATCCTGCATTACAAATATGCATATTAGGCTTTTGGCAAAGATAATTTTAATGATAACCCGTATATTATTTATTCAATATTGGCCAAAGGGGCCTAATACTTTATTCAAGTCATTGATCAATTAATACAGAATAAGAATATTGGTAAAGAAATTTCCACGCAGCTGAAAAGATAAAAAAAAAAATGAACTATGTTATCTAACTTCTAAAATTAAAGCAGATGATGCAACATTGAGAACTGATTTTTTTTACTGTGGAAAAAAAAATTCTAATATGTGTACTTTACTGGTCCTGAGAGTAAATACATGGACCCAGGTGTGTTGACCTTGGCAGGATGCTGGGTGCCATCAAAAGTGGCATCACTCTCCTCTACAAATAGACAAGGAAGAAAAAGCATATAACATAAGACTCATAAATTGAAACAAGGACAGGGAGAGATCACTCACCAATTATCATCACGGGCCAAACAGACTCAACTTCAAGCAACCAACTCAATGTATTATTAATAAAAACAGAGTAGGATAATGGGAAATAAAAAACAAATCCTAAAAACTCCTTTCCTCTAATCCTTCCCTTTTTCCTGTGCTCTTCTTTACTCCCAAGTTCCTCTACCTCTGCGCTCCCAGCTGTGATGCACGTGAATAGAGACTGTGATCAGTTCATCTCACATTGTCTCTGCCACTTCTTCTTCTTCTAGACGAGTACTCTTCATACTCTTCCCACGCCCCAGCATGGGTTCTCTCTCACGGGAGACCATCTTCCATGAACTTCTCCAATGTTATTCCTTTCAAAAGGCTGCAGTTCTTCACAAATTGCTCCCGTGTGGGCTCCTTCCACAGGATGCAGTCCTTCAGAAACAGACTGCTCCAGCATGGATTGCCCATGCAGTCAGATTTTCTGCCAGGAATCTGCTCCAGAGTGAGCTTCCCATGTGTCACAGTCTCCTTTGGGTACATTTTCCAGCTGCAGCATGGGGTCTTCCATGGGCTCTAGGTGGATATTTGCTCTACCACGTACTTCCATAGGCTGGAGGGGAATCTCTGCTCTGGCACCTGGAGCACTTTGTCCACTTCCTTATCCACTAACCTTAATGTGTACTGGGTTGTTGCTCTCACATGTTCTCACATCTCTCTTATTACTGCTGCCCCACAGGTGGCCTTTTCCCCCCCTTTTCTTGAATATGTTTTACATGAGGCACCACTACAATCACTGATGGTCTCAGCCTTGATCAGCAGCAGATCCTCTGTGAAGCTGGACGGCAATGGTTCTGTCAGTTGTGGGGGAGGTTTTCTAGCAGCTTCTCATAAAAGCATACTGTACAGATCCTCTCTTACAAAAGTCTTGCCATGCAAATGCAATACACATAATTTTTACAAATATCAGAAGATCTTGAATAAGCATAAAAATATTATTTACATTTGTCTCTAAAGCTGCATTAGGTGAATGGAACTGAAACAGCTCAAATGAAAATTTTCATCATCTGTTATGAAATGTATTAATGATCAAAATTACAAGATCAATATTTAATTGCAAGATTCTTAAATGGAGTAGTTAAAACCAAGATTGAATAAACTGCTCATTTCTGCAAGTAATTGGTTTGTTTACCTGTAATTTTAAAGTGATGCTTTGCTTACAGGGTGTGTTAGTAATAAGGCTGTCTGTTTGCCTTTGCAGCGCTGCTCTAAATGAATTCTTCCTCTCTCGAGCAGAGAAGACGACTGAGAGCAGAAATGAGTCCTTGATGGGGAAGAAACTTCTGAGGAAAAGAGGGTAATGATAAACACTGCCAGTGGAGCACATAAAGAAAAAGGCATAAAATGAGAATCAGATATAGGGGGGGAAAGAAAGAATATTTTCCAGTGAATTAGAGGGAACTCTTTAGACCTTGCTCATAAATAGAAAACTGCTTAAAACTTCTGAAGGGATAATAAGTAAAGAAGAATTCATTTGTCCTCTGAGGGGACAATGAAAAAGTGAACGCAGTCTCTAGCTAATTTCTTTTCTTATTTTTAAGTACATATATTATTAAGCTATCTACTTCTGTATTAACTTTTTTTTGCAGACTAGTTCACAAAACTCAAAGAGGATTGGCTTTTTTTTTCATTTGTTTCTACCAAGTGCTTACTTTAACAAGAGTTTTTACTGGCAAAACCACTTCAAGGTCCCAGGCTAGTCAGGTATTGTGGTGATATGCAGAAACAGGAAGCACTGGAATGCCAAGGGAAAAACATTTTAGAAGACCCCTGGGCTGGGGTCCTCTGAAAAAAAAAAATAGAGAAAAACAAAATCTTCAGTCAGATGCCAGAGTATTATGGCAATATCATGGGCCTATACTGTCATCATCAAAAAACTGGAAAACCACCAAGCGGGTGGCTGCTGCTACCTAGAAAAACGTGGCATATATATGGGACAATGGCTCTAAGTTGTGGGTAGTATTTCTGTCTGATCTCTCCTGGTAGAGTTGGGGCAGAGCAAGGATGTTGTAATGCTGCACAGTAGTTCCCATTACCTCTGTAACAGTGGTGATCCCCATCAGACCACACTGATATTGGTGGCCACTTTAGATGGGTATAAGTCCATCCCATATAGAGCACCAAAATTTCTACATGAGAAACCCTGAAAATGAGCTTGCTTTCTCTTTGCTGAGAACCTCTGCATATGGAAGTTTGCCTACTATATCTGTTAGTTACAGATAACCAGTTCTTTTAAAGGTTAATTTGCTCAGACAAAAGTCTATTTTGAAAATAATTAGGTTTTTAAAATTACTAAAATCATGGAAGAAGGATCTTTTGTGATGAGTATATGTATTCTGATATAACCTGATCGAGTGCATTCAAGGTTTCTGAATAAGAATGAATTTTGATGGTTTTAGTCACAGAAGAAAAAGTCATTCATAGACTGTTTGATAGAATTACATGATTCTCTCACAGGAGAGAAATCCTCATCATCCTACAAAATCCTCATCTAAGATCCCAGGAGGTTGCAAAGTCTCTCCATTCAATTGTAACCCTGAGCTGCTTATCCACAGAAGTATGTTAATTATATACAGGTGACCTTGGATTTTCTTCAGAGGTATGGCCTTGAAAATGAAACCTAAATATTGATTAAAGGTTCTGATTTACCAAATAAATCTAACACTTAGTTAAATCCAATGAAATGAATATTGAGTTTTTTCCTTAATCAGAATGTTGAAAAAAAGAAGCATAATTTTAATGGTTTTGTTGAATTTCAACCTGAGAAAAAACCCTCCTTTTAGCTTTGTGGCTTTGTTAGTTTGAGATTTAACAGATATGTGAACAGGTAGGAATTAAAAATTTTAGAAAAATCTTTGGGAACTTTTTTGTCCCCCCTATCTGAGAAGTTAATCTAAAAATAGCATTCTATCTTTCATTCTAAGATGCCAAAGTGAAAACTGCTTCATTACTTATAATTTTTTTTTTTCCTGAAAAGCAGCCTATATATTATTCCAAAATATAAATGTGTGTTCCCTATTTCAGGAAACTGTACAACAACCCCAAGCCTCATCATGATCTGAATGTCCTCAGAAGCTAACCAGCCAAGGAGAAAGAAGAGCTTGTTGATGGAGCTTTAAATTATCTTGGAAGGGCTAAAGGGGGAGAACAGGCTCGCCAGTGATGAGCAATAGGGAGGTGTAACAAAGCTTGAGGAAATGAGTATTTAAAAGGCACTTTAATCTGCTTCACAAGGTATTGGCAACAATGTACCACACCTTAAATATTTCTACACTAAAGCACACAGCATGAGAAACAAATAACAGGAGCTACGGGCTTTGACTCAGTCCCAGAAATTTGAAATCATTGATATAAGTGAAATCTGGCTGGATGAGTCCTGTGTGACTGGAGTGGCTTTGTTGGATGGTTAAAGGCTCTTTAGGAGGGACAGGAAGGGCAGAAGAGGCAGAGGGGTGGCACTGTATGTCATAGAATTGTTGGAATGCATAGAACTCACAGCTGATAGAGGCACAATTGAGAGCCTCTGTACAAGAATCAAGGGGTGGACAAATGGCCCAGGTGTCATTGTGGGAGTCCATCACAGGCCTTCTAGTCAGGGTGATGACACTGATTAATTATTCTTTGAGGTATCAAGGGACATTTCCAAGGCAACTGCCCTCTTCCTTATGGAGGATTCAACTCTCCAGAAATTGTGAGTGTCGAGCAGCTACTATAAGCTTGTCTATAAGTACCCTGAAAAGGCTGAGTGACAATTTTATGGTCATAAGAGAGCCAACTCGGAAAGACACCTTTCTTGATCAATAGATTTTTCAATAGATCTTGTGAGCGAAGTGGAGATTGGAATCCATCTAGGTCACAGCAATCATGAAGTGATAGAGTTTAAAATCTCTTTTGACAGGAGGAAAAGTGCCAGCAAAACCTCAGCTATGGGGATAGCTGACTTCAGTCTTCCCAGGGGTTTAGTAAGTAAGGTCGTCTGGGAAAATCTTTTTGCAGGTACTGAGGTCAATCAGCACTGGTCACTTTTTAAACATCACTTCTGAAGGGCACAGGAGCAGGCAGTTCCCAAATGCCAGAAGCCAAGCATGTGAGACAAATGTCCACCTTGACTGAACAGGGAACTTCTCTCAGAAATAAGACAAAAAGAAGGATGTATGCCCCGTGGAAGCAACGTCAGGTGATGGGAAGAATACAGAGATACTGCTTGCCCCTGTAGGGAAAAAATTCACGTGGCCAAAGTTCAACCAGATTAGAAGCTGGCCAGAACTGCAAGAGACAGTAAAAAGAGTTTTTCCATGTTTCTTAGTGGCAAAAGACAGTGCAGAGAAAACATTGTCCCATTGCAGGATGATGATGGCCACCACTCAGAGAAAAGGCAGAAGTGGTTAATGCATTCTTTGCCTCTGTGTTCAACATGGATTATTGACCAAGGGAATGTCAGTGCCCTGAAATGAAGGACCACGACTGTAAGAATGATCAGCTCCCAGCTGACCCTGAAATTGTACAAGATCTATTGCTCCAGCTGCATCCCTAAAAATCTATGGAGCCTGATGGAATTCATTCAAGAATCCAGTGAATGTTTCCCTGATTTTCAAGAAGGGCAAGAAGGACCACCCTGGATACTACAGGCCTGTCAGTCCCATTTAAGTGGCTGATAAAGTTATGGCAAAGATTATTCTGGGAGATGTTGAAAAATACCAGAAGGACAACATAGTTCTTGGTCACAGCCAGCACAGCTTCATGAGACAAATGTCCTTCTTATCAAACCTGGTTTCCTTTAATGACAAGGTAACCCACCTAGCTGATCAAGGGAAGCCAATTGATGTAATCTGTTGGGATTTTAGCAGAGCTTTCCATAGTTTTTCATAGTCTTTCTTCTGGAAAATAATCCAGCATTCAGGTAGATAAACACATAATGTGATGAGTGAGCAACTGGCTCATGGGTTGGGCACAGATTGTTACAGTGAATGGGGTGGCATCAGACTGGGGATCTGTCATTTGTGGGATTCCACAGGGCTCCATCCTCACTCCTGTGCTCTTCAATATCTTCAAAAATGACTTGAACACAGGATTGATAAGAATACTAAGCAAGGCCACAGATGATACAAAGCTGGGAGGAGCTGTTGACTCCCTCAAAGGCAGGGAGGCCCTGAAGAGACACCTCAACAGATTAGGGGGCTGGGCAATGTCCAACAATATGAAGCCCAAAAAAGAAAGTTGGACTCTGCACCTGGAACAGGGCAACCCTGGGTGTACAGTTCTGTGATATATTAATCAAATACAGAGATATGACTTTAGAATATGAAGACATCATCATAGTTTAGAGGAATTTAATGCCAGGTGGAAAGTTGTTAAAATGCAATATGCTTCTTAAGAAGCAATTCTTTAGAGAAATGGTGATTAGATATTGGAATGAGCTATTCAGGGAAGTGATGGAGTCACCATCCCTGGAGGTATTTATGGAAAAACTGGATGTGGCCCTTAGTGCCTGGTCTAATTAACATGGTACTGTTTGATCAAAAGTTAGATGTGATGATCTCAGAGGACTTGTCCAACTTAATTGAGTCTGTGACTCTTAAAAAAAAAAAAAAAAAAAAAAAAAAAAAAAAAAAAAAAAAAAAAAGTTTTCTTTTTGTTTCATTAGTATTTGTTCTGATTTTCCTGTTATTTTCATTGTTCTCTTTTTAATCAAATGTCCAGTGTGATTGATTTGCTGTATGGTGCTTAGTTGGCAGAGAGAAGCAATTACTAAGAAGAACAGTTATTTAGAAGTACATTTTGTATGAATGATGCAAGCTAATGTCATCTTTCTAGCTTTCCTATTACTCATGTGCTCGCTAATTATCCATATGTCACAGTATTTTGAAAAACATGTTCAAAACACTTTTGCTTCATTCTGTCCATTCTGGTTTTCCACAGAAAGTGTGGACTATTTTAGCATGTGAAAATGTGAATGTTAAAAAAATATAGAAGAGTCATGAAAAATAATTTCTATAATTATTTGTGTCTGTGAGGACACCTGACAGCACAGGTTGCACTGACTCATAATTTTAGCATGCATGTGTCAGCATACATTTGTTGAGGTCATAGAAATAATATTGCCTTGAAATCATATTTGTAAAAGGGAAAAGGATGCCACAAAACAGTAAAAAATGGAGAAAAAATTTTAGAAGCCACGGCATGAACAGCAATGCAAGACAAAAAAGAAGGAGGTGGTGTTATACAGAAGCAGATACTCCCTTGCAGCCCACGGAAGACAGCACAGCTAAGCAGATATGTTTTTGCATCCTGTGAAACATTTTGCACTGAAATGAGATTTTCACCTCCAGGACACAGAAATGAGCACTGTATATCCACTGTTTATTTAAGTTCTTCCTTAGGAAGGGATAATGGAGGCTGATAAAGTCTTTTATAGGACAGTGCAGAAAAAGACAATCCTGTTGCTCTTAGTGGGGGCAAAAGTGGTCAGTGCAGACAAGCAAGACCTTGATGGCAGTGCTGTAGTAAAGACAGTGGTGGAGTTCACACAAATTATGAACCTAGTATTAATGTTTGTTTACCCACCTCTAAGTCAGCTGATAGTGCTGATCTTTGTACACAGAAGTCAGCATGACTCAAAAGTATACTAAATAACTTGCAGACAATACTGAGTTGGGAGGAGCTGTTGACTTGCTTGAAGGCAGAGAAGATCTGAAGAGAGACCTGTAAAAATTAGAGGGCTGGGCAGTCACATATGAAGTTCAACAAGGGGAAGTGCCAGATTCTGCACGTGGGACAGCAACTCTGGTTAAGTGCGTAAATAGGGGAAATGAGATGCTGGAGAGCAGTACCTGCTGTGGAAAGGGACCTGGGTCAATGCTTTCAGGCACAAGATGTGGCTCTTGGAGCTGCTCTGTGAAGGGCTGGGAGTTAGACCTTGATGATCCTAGTACGTACCTTCCAAGTCAGCACTTGGGTTAACATGGGCACAATATAATAATTAGAGCTGGAATTTTTTAAAAAGCCATGAAGGATTAGACTACATACACTGCTTATAGCTGGCCACAGAGGCAAAATAAATACCAGCTCAGTATGGGATGGCAGGTCCAGCTATAATCTCCAGACAGTTCACAAGGCCGTGAGGTAGAGCCCCAATGACACTACACACTGCTCTGAGGTCCCATAGGAAGGAAACCTGTGAGCACAAGCACTGTTGTGGAAGTGAGGATGTTTACACCCTAGTACACACCAAGCCACTAAGTGCCTTTGATGTAACAAACGTTCTGACAAAGGTACTAATGAGTGTCCCACTGCATAAAATAGCAACTTATTTAGTTGTTCACTACACTGCACATTTTGTTGGCAGAGGGGTAAGGGTAAAGTGTGTCCACCCCAGAACTGCCAAACAGAGATTGGATGAAAAGATGTAGTTAAGATGCCCCTGCCATGGTTATGTCCACCAGGTCAAGAAGTGCTTCGTGCAAAGCTGCTTAAGTAACAACACCAGTTATTTACAACACTGTCTTAAACTCATTGGAAAGTTCACTGTTGCCCTCTCGCAACTACCCCAGGCTTGTGAAAAATGTGACAAACATTTTTTGGGTGACTATTTTTCCACTGAAAGTCTTTGAGTGATCCTTTAACCCTTTTGGATAAAGTGCACCCACCTTCTGGCTATCCTTGAGGGAGAGGCCTCCCATGAGAATATGAGTTTTTTGCATGCTTTGGATCACTATCCTTGTTCATGTGGTAACTACATCCCTGACTGCTAGTCCAAACCTGTAACCTGTAAAATGTCAAAAGAATGTCATCATGGTTACTCTCCTTGTTTATTATTATTTTCCCCTTGATTTTTGTTGCTAAGTAAATTTTGTCTGAGTTTATTATCTGAATGAAGTTGTTTTTGTGCACTTCTCTGATATGTTAAGGCTAAGAGAAAAAAAAAAAAAGAAAACATTTGTTATGAGAGACTTCCCCCCAAATAATTTACTTTTGTTTCTTCTAATGCAAAGGTTACATGCATGTTTAAGCTTTTTAAATTCTACACAACTCCTTTGTTTTGTTTTGCTTTTCATTGTAATTTAGCCTTCTGAACACTTTTCTTGTTTCTACACTCTTGAGTAAGACAAAAAGACTATAAAGATCTGCTGTCAATAGCCAGTCCTGTTAAAAAGTATCCGCAACCTTCAAAGGCTAAAGAAGGTTGTGGAACTTGGCTCATGGGAGAGCAAGTTAATAAGCAGAAATGCAAGCTTGCCAGGCTGTTGAATCCAAAACCCTTAATAGTTTCTGCATGCTTCTTTTCTTCTACCCTTCTTTTTACCCAAATATAAAAACAGCTGTTCAATTTGATTAGTCTATCTTTCTTTTTCTCTTCATCTGTACTCATGCAGAACTTCCAGAATACAATATAGAGAGAAGATTATCATATTCTACATAGGGCACTTAAAATATACTTTTTTTTTTTTTAAATCAGTGTAGAGAATTTTGCTAGAATAGTGTCACATTTTAGATACTATGTCCTCTTACTGACAAAAACCTCCAAACCCCTTATATACACAGACAAATATTTAATTTCTCAGTCAAAATATAACAGTTATCATTACTTACCTACAAAATATATTAATGAATATTTTATAATTTTTTTATAAAATATTACACTATTAACACTCA
This sequence comes from Sylvia atricapilla, assembly GCF_009819655.1. Lineage (NCBI taxonomy): Eukaryota > Metazoa > Chordata > Aves > Passeriformes > Sylviidae > Sylvia > Sylvia atricapilla. The sequence goes on from NC_089141.1 coordinate 69,900,295, forward strand.
CCTATGTGAGTGTTAAACAAAAGATGTGACAAAGACCAACCACTCATCTCTGGTGTTATGTGTTTCTTCCTGTATCTCTGGGGCTCCTTGGCTGACTGTAATAGTTTTCCTCAACATGGGGTCATGGATGTTGCACTGGGGGTCAGTGCTTTTGGCCCATGGCTCTCAGTGTATGTTTCTTCATACACATTTTCTGCCCACCAGCTGCCTTTTTTTTCATTCTCTCCAGGCAACAGCTGCCCAATCATTACAAAAATATCTTACCATAATTTTAGAAACTGAGAATAGTTTGGGGAATGAAACTTAGTGTTTTGTTCATGCTTTTCATAATTTTTAATTTAAATCCATTTTTAGATCTTATTTGTCAAGAATTTAATCTGCTGGATACTTCAAAGGGAATGTGTTTCCATATATCCTGTGATACTTTCACTGTGATCGCTGAAGCTGATGTTAGACTATCCATACAGTTCATTATTTTTGTGTATTTTCACCACATTTTTTTAATACTTTAACCACATTTCAGATTGCTGTGAAGCATTTATAATTTGAAAGGGGGTGGGTTTTTTTGGTGTGTGGTTCTTTGTGTTTTGTTTTGTTTTGGGTTTTTTTGTTTGCTTGTTTTGTTTTGTGTTTTGTTTTGGTTTGGTTTTGGTTTGGTTTGGGGTTTTTGGGGGTTTTTGGGGTTTTTTTTGGTGGTTTTTTTTCTGCTTTGTAGGTTTTGGGGTTTTTTTTCTTTTTTTGTTTTGTTTTGTGGTAATTTTGGTGTTTTTTGTTTGGTCAGTTGGTCAGTTGGTTTGTCTTGGCTTGGGCTTTTTTGTGGACTACATAATCTCCAGAGATTTCTTCCAATGTAACTTATTATTTTTTTCTCCCTGACTCAGAAAAATCCTTTACATACATCATCTCTCTGGTTTTGTAGGCCTGATGATTATCTGAAACTTCTAATTCCATTCTTCTTTATTCCTATTTATTTCTGTCACATTTCGGCAACAAGAACCTGATAGGTATGATCCTAAGGGGAAGGCCATTTAAGCTATCAAAAAAAAAATCACATCTTAGGAAAAAAAGACTTTGCTAACACATATCTTTTCATTCTTCCCTTTCCTTTCCATGATTTTTGTGAATCCTTCTTCCCATTAGGGAGTTAAATAAGATGGCATTTTCATTTTGCAGGCTTGAAGGAGAAACCTAGTGTAATCTGCCAACTTTTCACCCTTGAAGAATTTAGATGCTAAATGTGCAGCTTTGAGTTAAACAATGGTTAGAAACGCCAACAGCATGCTGTTGTTTCTATGTCACACCAGTGGATTACTAAGCAGGATTTTGGGGATAAGGATGTCTCTGCTGGGAATGCCAAGGGAATTGATAGGTCCAAGTTAATAACTGCATGTCCTGGTACTAAATAATCTGTTGTGTAGCTATGTATAAAAGAAGCAGAAGAGATAATTATTTTAGGAAGGTTAAGTAAAAAGAAGGAATCTCTTTGAAATGTGTTAGAACTGAAATAAAAACGTTAATTTGCAAGTATATATTTGTCATGCAGCTTCTTCTGATACCAAAGATACAACCAGTGACTTTCAGAATTCTAAATTCTAACTTAAACCCCTCTAGAAACATTTTTGATTACCATTTGTAACAGAATGCCCCCCCACATATCTTCAACCTCTCGAGTCTCTTGATTTTCTATTTTCTTTTTCATTATAATATTCCATATGGATATCTTCAATTGTAAAGTGTTCATTCCAATTCTTTATTTACTAAAATGCTCTAATAAAAACAGACAGTTTTTCATCATATGTAAATATCCAAAGTATGCAGAAATACACACCATACAGCTTTATATTACAGTGCAAAAATAGCTCTAATAAAATGCTTTGAAAATTGTAATATCTAATTGTGTATTAATCAAACTGCGAATGAAATTCATTCAGTTTATGCTTAGTTTTGATTGTCCTCTTATTACAAACTACAATAGGCTAAAAGGCTTTCTTTGTGATTTTATTGTGTTGGAAAGGAGGGGTTAAGGAAAATTTACTGTCTTCTGTACACAGAGAGAGGAAGTAATTTTCTACCATGATTACCCTGGCAGGAGACAAATAAGAGAAAGAAAAGCATAAACTGGATGCTTTCCAATTTCACTGTTCTCAAAATCTGGCTTGGTGACTTAAGCATGGTGGGATTTTAGATTTTTGCTCTTCAGGTTTTCCTTTCCCTCGTTCGACCTTGCTAAATATAAGGATGTAATCTCTTTGGCTGTTCCTTAGCAGCAGTTTGCTGTATTACCCATTATAATGTCAAAATCTTCTTCATTTTACAAACATACAGTGACAAATGGCTTAGTTTATGCTCCCTGCCAGCATTTAAGCAGGTAACTTGCAAACAGTCAGCTCAGCAGATGGTAAGGCAGGTAAACATGTCTGTTAATCTATGGAAAATGCAATAAGAATAGATGGTAGCAGGATGACTGTTAAGACAAATGTGAAGAACTGATTTCTCAATACAAATTTTAGTCTGATCTGATTTCATTTACTTTTAACTTAATTCTCTGTGAATTAGATTTTAAAATCTACATTACCTGAAGGGTTAATTCATGGTAAGAATTAGCATGTATAAACATTTCAGTCAGAATTAAGTAAAGCTTTGCAAAAGGCAAACCCATTTGTATATAGAAAATTAAAGCTTTAGTTGAATATTTTTCAGGAGAGCTGTAGTATTTTATTTTCAGATAAAACCAGTCAATGTTTGCTTGTCTTTGGACCTTATTTTCTCTATTTGTATTTTAGAAAATAAAAATTATAATCCTCCTCTTAATCATCATCATCCTTCATTTTACCTTGCGCAAAAGAGTGCCACATTTTTGTTGAGTACAATGTGCCTTTCTTCTGCTCTCTTCTTCAGTAACAGAGGTGGAAAATATTTTTTATTTTCCACAAAGTAAAGACCAAACACCTCCTACTTTAAATTTCTCTAAAGAGCTTGTACTGAATAACTAAGGTCTGAAACGGATCACCTGTTTATTGATAGCAAACAGTGATTATGTACTTCTGTATGAAACTTTTATACAAATTCCTTTTGAACTGTGTCTGTCATCATCCATTCAAACCCATAAAATACTGTAGATGTAAAATTCAGGTGTATCTGATAAGAAAATGGAGGGAATGCATGATTCTCTTTTCCTTTGTAAATGCCTATCAATGTCAATTGTTGTAAAATTGTTGTAGATACAATAATATAAAAGTTATGTGAGTTCATCAAGTCTTTTGTATATTATTCCATCTAAATCACCTCCTGTTTTTAAGCAATAGCTGGTGTTACTCAAGAACATTATCACTAGTCTGCACACTGCTTCATTTCCCTTTCTGCAAGACTTAAAACATTTCTAAATGCCTCATTATGAATCAGCAAAAGGTCAATTGCAAATGAAACTCTTTGAAAATAATGAGGGAGACATGACTGAACTGTGTTTTATCTACACTGCTTCAAGACAGGTAAGCACAGTGAAAAACATGGGAACATTTTTGTAGCACTCAGTTTCTTGCAAATATGACATTTTAGCTGAATAACGAAAATCTCTTTATAGAATAGCTGCACTTTCTTTTGAGAATTTGTTAACAATACAGTTTCTGATTTATTTAGTTTGTTTAAGGGATTATACGGTTTACTTCATGGTAGTACACTGTGCAATATGATAAACTGAGATTTAACTTACAAATTATCAAAATAAGCCATTATTAATACTAAATTGAAATAACTATGTAACAAATCCTTTATGTAGAATTGCCCAAACCTAAGGTTGCAGAATAATTTATTTTCCTCAAAAATTTCTGAAAGTCAGGGTTGATATGGTTTGGGGTATTGTTGTTTTATTTGAAGATTTCTCTAGTCGGGTAAGGAAAAGCATAGAAAATCTCTTTTTTTTTGGACAAATTTACCTTTAGGTATGTACATCAGGAAAAAAGAATTAGAAATACGGAAACTAAAGTACATAAAAATACTCAGTTTGATTTATTACATTATTAGGGATTTTAATTTTAATGAGAAAAATAATACTAATGAAATTAATATCTTAGAATAAGTATTTCTCAAGTGAGTAAGGAAGAACTGTATATTTGAACCTTATATTAATGGAGAAAAAAAATTGGAGCAGTATGACATGGGAAGAACATTTGATTTATGATAATAGACTGTTTGATTTCCATTGAAACTTTCTCACACTATTTCATAGCTGTGAAATTTATTATAAGTAAAAAGATCTTCCCATTTATATTCTCTCTAGCCACCTGACCCTCATTTCCACAAGAGAGGGAAAAATATGATTTTATTTTTGAGAAAAAGATTAAGGGCTAAGCTTTCTGCTTTCAAGGTTAATATTTTCATTGTTGATTCAATTTTAAGGTCTTTCTGTGCTAGAAGGTAGATTTTAAGTTGTATTAAAAGTGCAGTGACCATTTTGCTTTCCTGTGTTTCTTTGCTTTACCCTGAATTTTAGGTTGTGAGGTTTTAAAATTAATTGGAGGTAACTAGTGACTGAAATTTATTGTTAATTGAGGTCCTGTAAGAATTAATTTAATTGACACAGGACATTTCCCAAGGGTAATTATGCTTATCCCCTAAACAATCATTATATTTTGTGCTAGTTTTCAGTCTCACTGACAGTGTCACCAGAGGTCATGGATTAAGATTGTATGAGTAGAATCTAAGTTACACTTGTGGTTATTTATACATCAAAACTGCTTGTCAGATTTTTATCTTACTTTAAATTCATTCTTAGGTCTGCATTTGGGCCTCCATTTCTGTGTGGTCCACATGACCTCCTCATGTAATTCCTGCCAGTCACAAAGTCCCATATTTTAGAAGTGTTGTAAAATAAAGAGATAGGAAAGAATGTTTAGAGTGTATATCCATATTTTGAAGAAGAACAGCTGTTGCTAAATGACATCCTTTCCTCTTTAAAATGCTTGTTTAGTAGAAACACATGGATACTTTCAAATCCTTTGGAGCATTCAAAAAAGAGCTTGTGCATAGTTCATATGCCAGACCCATTGTTCATGTTAGATACCAAAGTGTGATCACAAAAGCCCCTCACTTTGTACATGGTCAATCTCTAAAAATATTGTGCTGAACACATCTCTATGCCAGAATATTGGTTTGTGCCTTCCACTGTAGAGTGGCATTCACATTCTGGCATCCTTCTCTGATTTTGAGCAGGCACTAGAGGCTCTTGAAACAAAGAATGGTAGAGATGGAGAGGGAAAGGCAAGGCTTGCAGTTTGCAGCTTAGATGGAGAATGGTCTAGGAACAGTATCTCTGTCAGATCCTATTTATGTACAAGCAAATATCTCCAGAGGTCTGGAAATAGCAGTCAGTTTTAACTGCCCATTTCCATATTGAGAAGTTTAACCAAAAGTTCACTCATTTTACAGAAAGGTTGTACTGGAAATACCCTTTTTTATTGTTTTTACTCAAATAAGGTAAAAGGATCTGCTTGTAATACCTTTGTCCCTGAGACTATGGTGATAAACCATGTTATAATCACATCAATATAATCACATCAACACACACACATACACACACACACACACACAGAAAAAAAAAAAAAAGTATCTAAGAAAGGAAATGACAATATGACAATATCGTAAGTGTTGCATATGTATCTGTATGCCCCCAGTGTGTTGACTGAAAAAACAGGTACAAAAGCTTCATGGTACAGTAGTAGTCCATGGAATACTTTTGTTAGGTTTTCTTGAGCTCAGTCTACCTCTGAATTCAAAGCAGTTCTGCAAAAGAGGATGAAGTCAGAGGAACAGTTTGTCTTTCAGTTGCTTCAATTTCTCCATCTGTATTTTTGTGAAATGGTAGTTGCTTTAAAGGCTTTGAGGTATACTTCCAGCATGCAGGACAGAAAACCTGATTCTTACTGTTTTTGTAGCACATTAATATCAGTAAAGAAGCCGTGCCCTTTTTTGAAGACATCAATGGGCAATAGTAAAATATTTAAACAAAAGAATGCTTAAGGGTAAATCCCCTTTTTATAAGTTAGAAGAAACAATATGACATTTCAAAGTAGCAATAGTACATCATGCCACCTCAACTTGTATTACTAAACTTTGAAACACTTTGACGCTGTCAACCATCAAGTCTGGATGTAGCAGCACAGAGTACTGATTCCACAGAATTAGACTGGGAACATGGGAGTTCTCTGTTCTCTTGGCTCAGCAGCTTTGCTGTTGCAGGTATAAAATGAGAGAGAGGCAAACTGAAAATTGTGTAAATAAAAATCCCCACAGGTGAATGTGATCTGCATTTATTCATGAATACTTGCTGTGAATGAACATGAATACTGTCCTTCATCTTTGTAGCAGTCCTTTGAGTCTCTAACTGAAGTGTCAATTTAATTTTGAAGAAAATTTCCCAGAGTTCCCAATGGCGTTATCTATAATATACATAGATAGATAGATAAAGATAGATAAATATACATTTACCATAATCTATAATGTAGACTCTAATTTAGAAATATTGTTATACAAGAAGCAAAAATGAAAATTTGTAAAGTCCAAACCTTTAAATTAAATTTTAAGGGTTTATTAACAAGACATAGAATGCTGACTGTTAATGGAAATGAGTGAACATGTTAAGCTTAAATTAAAATATTAGATCAAAAAATTTGGTTATTAATTTTCCTTTGGGAAGTTGCTGAACAGGAGAAAAGAAACAACCATACTTGTATGCATGCAAATGTGTTCGTAATAAAATTCTTCATCTGAAACTTTAGTAGTATGGTTGCACTATGACAACAAAATTTTGGTTAAGAGGTTTTCATACTTCCTCATGTTGCAAAAAATAAAAGAAAATAGCATTTAGAGAAATTGTGACTCTCATTCTTTTTTTTTTTTTTTTAACTTTTTATTTTCCTTTTTTATCCTATTGTTTGAAGTGTGATTTTGAGAAACAGAGTCTCCAAAGATCAAGAGATGAATCGGTGTTTGATGAAATTTAGAATTGAAAGTATTTGCAGATTTCATGTGAAGTAACTACAAATTAAAGACCATCAATGGACAATGCTATGTTCCTTTAACCTATTGAAGGAAAAGTCCTAAGTCCTTCTGAAATCAGAAATAAATATTAGAATGAAAAAGATACATCTAAAGCACAGATGACAGTTAGAAAAGTTTTGTTGGTCTGTGAGTTATGCAAAAGGGAGACAGAAATAGAATCAATGAGAAAGAAAAAATACAAATATAGTGCCAATTATATTATACATGATTTGCAGAGAGTATTATGGGGTTTGCTACCTATATTCATAGATACCATAGCTTAAAGGGCTTTCAAAATTAGATTGGAACAGCAAGATTTTTGAGAAATGTAAGTGAATAATAATTTGCCATGCATTATCTTTAGTCATTTCCTTTCTTACTGAAAGTTTACTTCATCTTCTCTTAAAGAGAATTTTTTTTGGTTGAGAAAATTTTTTTTAAAGAAAATACTTATCAGCCATTTGGGAATAGGAAAATAGAGACTACATACTCTTTAACATGCATTTACATTGCTAGTTTAAGCAGAAAACCACTGACAATTTGAATACTAACTGCTGAAGTAAGAAAATATTACTCTTGTAAAGAGTAATAAATAACAGCGATGAATGGATTTGATTGGGAAAAATCAGCAATGAAATCATAGTATAATTTGGATAGGAAGGGACCTTCAAAGATCATCGGTGATGTCTTTCAGTACTGCCACAGGTACAAAAACGTATCCATTACTATATTTGATGTTATTACATCACAGCAGTAGGTCAAGAAATCCATCTGCAAACAGTTTTAGAACCTTGTGCTTTGGAAGCAGGACCCTACTGAACTTACTGCTAGAGTTTAATACTGACCAGTTCATGACCATCTGTTGGAGTAAGTTTATCTCTGTTTATCCCCTCATTAGCTAAACCAAAAGCCTATTTGTTTTTCTTTACATTCTGTTTTTCTTATGGGAAATGAGCTCTACCACAGTGTTCATCTTAATAATTTGCAGATATTACTAGCTAGATTTAAGTGTCCTTAATCCTGACTGATGAAAATTCAGTGGATAATTCCAGAACAAATTTACAGAACAGATGACTGTGTTGTTGCAGCAGTCAAAATCTAATATTGCAATAAACCTCAGAGGAAACACCTCACATACATTTTTCTCCCTTTGGGCTTATCACTGAAAATATATGTCTCATTATATTGCCTTTAGATATTGATTTCTAGATATTTTGGTCAAATTCCCTATTAATATTACAACAATGCCAGTTTTTACCAAGGCTGACACAAATTACGGAAAAATATAAAATGCTATATGATATGTTATCTGTGTGGTAATTTACAGATAATTTCTCAGATATGCCTGTCTGGAATCTTTGGAAAAATATCTGTTATTTTACTGGCAGTTATGACAAGAAAGATGATCAAGTTATGGCTTTTATTTGGTGGGAGAAGAAGAAGAAGAAAGCTGCCTATTCTGTTATTAATTGGTTACTGATGAGAATCTTTGTTTTCAATCCATCATTGCAAGAAACAGTAGATTTTTTTTCTTCTTTTTTTTTTTTTTTCTTTTTTTTTTTTTTTTTTTTTCTTTTTCCTTCTCCTAAGCAGATACTGCATCATTTATATGGATGAAAGATTGAGGATCTCTCTGGAAAACAGCTGATTAGAAGAATTCTCTGAACATTTAGCAGTATCTTTTCAATTGCAAATGCTTGAGGAAAATAAAACTCTAAACTATATTCTTTCATATCCTTTGATTTGAAGGAAAAATAAGAGCCGATGGCTATAGCATAATTTCTGAGAAGTCATCAGCCTTAAGGAAAGAGTTGTCTTGTTAATGTTTATTTTTATAGTAAAGAGTTTCGTGTCCTTCAAGACCTGCTCTTAGTGCTTTTTATTTTCATAACCACCATAACATTTCTCCAACCATTATTAGAAGCTGGCATTATCATAAAATCAACACAGCTCTTCCCAAATAGAGGAAATGTACAGCTCCTGTACCAGTATCATGTCAATTCTTTCACCTAATAAGCTGGAAATGATGGAAAGAAAATGGACTTGTTCTCCTCCAAAATCCTTGGTGGGGTGCTGTGTAAAATGAAGACGCCCATATTGAATCTAGGACTGCTTCTAATCTTAAAATTAAAAAAAAAAAAAAAAAAAAAAAAAAAAAAGGTAAATCAGTTTTTCATATTGAAATAACTTTATATGAAGTACAGTTTTGACTTAAGTCTTGTCCCCAGTAAAACATAAACAAATAAAGAAAAAAGTAGATGTTTTTCGAGACCTTGGATCTGTGTTATTTCTCTTATGTTGCAAGTTCATCAGCATCGTTGTCCAGCTGTTACCATGATGGTAGATAAATGCTGTCATAAATATATTGATAGAAATTAATTGTATGAAATATAAAAATTGTTCATAAACACACACAAGTCATGTGCTAGCAAAATTTGCCCATCTATTCATAAATTGATTCTAGATTATTCCACACTTTTAAGTATAGATAAAAACCAGTAAATGACATCAATTCCTTTGTAGAATAGCTCTCTCTCCACTAACTATTGAGGAAGTCTGCTGCAGCTGACTCAGGTCCTAAGTTCTGGATATCTGAAATAAGCACCATTTCCCCTTACATTTAAATATCTTCAGCCTGACAAGCTATAATTCTGTTAGATTTTATTTTTTTTTTTTAACCCATCAAGCTCCTAACTACTGGTAGATAAGGACATAGGTGGATCCAGTCAAAAAATTTTCTTCTTTTAACATATATGTCACAGTGTTTCTAGAAATACCTTTTTCAACCTTCATTTTTATTACATTCTATCAGTTCTTCAGTTATTCATTAACTATTTTTTTTTCCTACATGAGTTTTACTTTAAAACATGACCTTTTCCAAAGAAATTCACATTTTTCATGTTAGATGAAGGACATGAATGACTGGCCTCCAAAGGCCACTCCCTATTATTACACCAGATTAAATGTCAACTCTCTCTTGGCAAGTATATATATTGCATTAGACATGTTAAAAGAACTTAAAAGAAAAGTTGCTTATCTGCCACCTAACAGCTCCAAAATCTTTCCTTGGAAGGTATAGACTCCCATGGATATGAAATAGATGCTGAATTATTCAAAACCTTCAAAACCATCTCAGGATACACATTCTGTTAATATTTAAATTAAGATAGTTCTGAAGCGTTCTTTCTGTAAGGTTTGTAGCCATGAAACAAAAGGAGTATTACCCAGGACTGAGACAAGATTAGAAGATGAGTTATATGTGTAGAAATATTGCACAGATACTATTTTGTGGTTATGATATCTGGGGGAAAAATAGAAATTCCCTCCTCAGAAGCAATGGCAAAGAAAAGCTGAAAATCAAAAGCTATCACCTGGCAAATCCAAAGATATGATTGTTTCTAGTAGTTTTTGATTAGGTTTTCTGTGGTCATAGTTCAAAAACACTTTTTATCTGATTTGTGTGGTGATCAGGATTAAAACAAATTGTCTGAAAACAAACAGGACTGCATAAGATTTAAGGTTCTTAGAGGAAGTTTCTTCTTATAATTGATGCAATCTGCTGGACTCCAAATATTAGCTAATAGCATACATTCAAAAGAGAAATATTCTCATGCTTTTAACTCATCAGCATAACTGACCACCTTGGATTTCTTGTCTAGATTATTTTATAGACATGAAGAGTGCAGTATTATATTCCATGTCAAGGGAAGTGACTTGTTACTGATGTTACTGACTACAAATGGATAGTTAAGCTCCCTATGGCAGCTTTAATTAAGCACAGCAGAAAAATATAAAAGAAAAGAAAGTTAAGAAAGAAAATATATTTCTTATTGCAAGGTTACCAACTCACATAATCTAAATAATGGATCAGATTAGTGCCAGAAACCAAGGGCATGAGACAAAATTTTGCATCACTTGAAGTTATTTTGAATATTGGAAGTTGGAACATCATGTTTCCTTAGCAAGAACTGATAGAACTGATTGTTTTCTTCAGACTTCTTCTTTCCTAATAAGACAGCAACTTTTATAATGTGATCAGTTTTACAAATTATGAAAAGTTTACAGTCTTGTAGCATTATAAATATCTTTGACTCATATCCTTGTTAAACAGTTTTAAATGCAGGAATATCACAAACTTCAAAACAAATACCCATTTTATTTCCAGATGTTCCTCATTTCACCAGGATTAAGGTTTTTGAAGACAGATTGTTTTCCCCTTTCCATACCTGCTCTTCAGTGCTTATTTAAATATTGGTCTGCAAAGAAGGGGACAGCAAGCTGCAGAAGTAACTACTGTCCTTACAGCTTTTTTATATATCTGTATAATTTTTTCGACTAAACTATTACACAAATTAGAAAGAGTGTTGACTAATAAAAAACCCACAAAAAACCCAAAACCAAACAACAGCAACAACAACAGCATGAGCAAAAACAACAAAAACGAACTTGAGAAAGAAGATCTTACATTACCTGTAAAGTGCTATTGAAAAATATTTATTTTGCTCCAGAAGAGGAATGGAATTCAAATGACACTGTGGTTGAGTAATTATGATGAAAAGCTGTTCTGAGGATATTTTCTGGAAGAGGATCAGTGGGGAGAAAAAGGACTGTAAGGAAACACACAACTTGTGATTGTTCTGTAACAGAAAGCTTCTACTAAAAGGTCAGGGAATAGTGTATACTTGCCCCAGATGTGTACTATATTCATTAGAAGTGCTAGAAAGTCTAAATAAATTATTCAACCCTGGAAAATCTTTCAGTTTCTAATGCAACTAGAAATTTATGAAGGCACATGAGAAGGTTTTGTTTACAATTCAAGAAGACATATAGTTAAACATGAAAAAAAATAAAAGCAAAAGCATTAATTAAAATTCAGCATAATTCAAAAAAATATCTTTGGAAGTTTTGGTTCAAGATGTTTGCTTCATGTTCTCACTTAAAGTGAAGTGAATCCACAAGCCCATTCAGAAATGTTCCACAGGACACAAACAATCCATCTAGGAAGATGGAGAGAATATTCTCATTTTGCCCTTAATTTAGCCTAGGATCTTAATTTTTCCTTTTTCTGCTGTCTAAAGCCTTCTGTAAGAAAGTATTTCTGTCAAATAATTATTTTTCTCTTAAAGTGCCTTTGAAATATCTTTCTCCTCTTTCATATAATGATATGTTTATGTCTCAAAAATTAATAAGAATTTAGCAAGGAAAAAATAGTCAAGGAATTTATTGACAACTTGTAGCCAAGCTGCAAATAAATTTTGCTGTGTAGTTTAAGGGTGTTTCATAATTCATTTAACAATTCATAATATGGATGAAAATGAAAGAGAATATAGACAAGTTTTATTGAGGAAAAAATAAAACTATGTTAGTTGTATAATAACAATATGTTAGTTGTATAGTAACTAATTTGTGACATTGGGTATCAGCATGGCAATCTCAAACTCTTGCCAATGCAATAATAAATTTGCATTTCTATATGGAAAATCATTTAGCATATTTGTAGTCTTCTTTTTGAGAGGTTCTTATCTCCTACCTCGTTCAATAGACAAGGAAGGAATAAGTTTTAAAAACAAGGAAGTTTTCAAGCTGTTTTTGAGGGAAATGTGAGGTACTCAACACTTACCACATAGAGTTCTTTGCTCAGGAAAAGAATGTTGCCTGCAGTGCTACAGATGCTTTTAGAATAAACACTCAATGACAGGCAAGAATAGAAACATTTGCCAAAGGTCCCAGCTGTTTTCTCAGTTCCAGTAAATTGTATGATCTTCTTCTGAATCTACAGATTTGTTATTCCAAAAGTATTATTCTGCTTTTAAGAAATGCAAAACAATCCTGGTGGTGCCATCCCATTCCCAGCAGGTGAAGCCCATGCCATCCTATCTGTTAATCTGTATGGGCAGAAATCCATCCATTACGCAACTGCCAATAACTATGGCAGAAATTAATGTGGTTTCAGACTGGGCTTAAGAATGTTTTAATCACGGGAGGAGAAACTAAGAAATGGAAAAATCTTGCTGAGGTTCAAATCTGAATGTTAAATCTCCCTTTAGTTGACAATTTAACAGCATCTTATCTAAGAACAGTAATACTTGCTGCTGAGGGCATAGTAGTTGAGGTCTTATTGTAAACTATTTGTCAAATTCATTGTAAGTGATTGGCAACATTGACAGAATAGCTTGTTTAATTCTTATTTTAAATAAGTATTAAAGTATCTACTATATAAGTATCTACATATAGCTGTAGACATGTATATATAATGTATGTATACGTGTAAAATATATTTATATAACTGTAAGCAGCGTTAAATAAAACATAGTTCTACTTATTTATAATGTAATTAGATATAAGAATTACAACAAAAGTCTGTGGTGGCTTTTTCCTTTAGTAGAGAAATGAATTAGAATTTAATTTGTTTATTTTACAAGATATACTGTTAGTAAATAACTTAGTCTTAAAATAGTTTTTTTTATTAAATAAATTCAAAAATACAGTTGATGACTAGAAATAAATTAGACAGCAATAAAGCAGATTTTTAATATATATTTCTTAACATTAGCAGTAGCAATATATTTTATCTTATCCTCCCAATACACTTTATACAGTGTGATTACAAATAGTGTATCATGATGACTGTAAATAAAGGTAAGGGTGAATGCAAGGCTGTATTGAGATTCTGAAGGAAATTGGAGTTGTTATGGTGAAATCCACAGTAAAAAGATTATGATGACTAAATAGTCATGCTATACATTTCTTGTTTGTTAGGGGGAACAAAGTATATGTATTACCAAAGCAATTTCTTTACTCGGTTTTCATTTGCCATGAAATGCATGTGCATGGTATATACATGGACTTCCTTGGAATGTCCAGAATAATTACAGAATTATCCAGTATATTTCATGGAGTGCAGGAACAACTAATTTGAGAAAAATTGTGTTTAAAAGAGGCATTTTATAGTATTCCTTTAGGATAATTTCAGAAGAATTTAATATCATTACATTTAGCTTTATTATACAATAGTAGCTGGAGAAATTGAATTCTGTTCATGGAAGCTGATGGATATTATTCAAGGCCTTGGTGATGCCTCAGGTTTTGGGTTTCAGCGTGGGATTCGCGTCTTCAGGAACGTTCTCTCTCTGGGCTCCAGGCCCCAAGGATGGACGGCGTGGGGGATGGAGCGCCACCATTTGGAGTGTTGATTGGACGGCGACTGGGAAGTGTGCAGATGTACTGGGGCCTGCAAGGGGGGAGGAGGTTTGGTGACTTGGCCTTTTTGGGGCGGGCTTTTTGAAGGGAGGGAGGCAGCCACTGCTGTGGCCGCTGGGGCTGGCCTTGAAGGCCAAAATAAAATGCACCTTAACTTTAACCCTGACCGGCCTCTGCCTCAGTCATAGGCAACATTGGTAGTTTCAAAAATGTTCCAAAATATATTTGTGTAAAGTATAAAAGCCAGACAAAAAAATAAAGTTTTGAAATTATTACCTATTATTTCAGCTTCCAATAAAACAGACAGTTTTTACCTTCGTAGTCAAAGTGACAAAATCTTTACATAGAGAGTTCTTTTAATATAAAAATAAACAAACAAACAAACAAAAACCCCCGAAAAACCCTAGTGGTTTTTTTTGCTTGGGCCTTTGATATTTTTAATTCAGAATTGTAGTGAGATTTCAATTGAGTTTGAAAAATTCTTCCAAGGAATTTTCTGCATCTGACTTCCTGAATTAGCTACTGCATTAACTCCCAACATTCATGGAAAGGTGTATCTGTTTG